>NC_072414.2:16875000-17500000 GCF_028858775.2 Pan troglodytes
AAAAAAGATAGTAGATTCATGTTATGACACGTAAAAAAAGTGTGCTTAAGAAGTGTTTCTATTTTTTGTTTTGTCTACCTACTGGCAACATCCTCTGCTGTAAAATGCTGCTAGGAAAAGATGTTGCAGAGAACTTATAGATATTTGTATAATTTTATATCTCATTTTAAAATGTATGCCAATGACCAATAGATGTATACTAAATTAAGGTAATCTGAGGGGACCAAATTGAGCACCCCAGATTTCAAAAGATATTCAAAATAATTTACCTATGTGTATCTTGATTCTGGTAGAGGCTGTCGGTAGACTTGGTGGTCAGTGAGTAATTACATCATAGTAAAAATCATGTGGGTTCAATTAAATAAAATATAATTTGTTTAAAAATATAACAGTATGCCTCAAATATATATGAAACATATTTCTACTCTGATATATAAAAACCCAACTTTCTAATATATTGTGTACAGGAGGCACGATGGTTTGATGTTGCAAACCATAGTTGGGTGGTCTGTTAGATTTTACAATAAACATACTGCTCAGTAGGATCATAGAGAAATGTGTGGGAACCAGATAAGAGTGATGAGGTGAATATATTGGCAACCTGGAGGTTTGAAAAAAGACATCTGAGCAATTCCTGTAATTCTTTATATTTCCAAACTACATAGCAAAGGCAGAATTAAGCACAGAAAAAAACGGTAATAAGGCAAAAAGGAGAAAACACGATATCCTTTGTTTGTGTAGCATGATTTTTTGCATGATCCATGGAATAAAAATATAAAAAAACTAACTTTCATATAAGCAATATAATGTAACTTGGTTATAAAGAAAAAAGTTGTCTTGATCATTAAAATCATGTTTAATCTAAAATAATTTTCATTTAGGGAATTTTATATCATGATTAGTCCCTGATTTGAAAGCTTAGTCATTTGGGAAAAAATAAATATTGTTCAATCAACACAGTATTTTCTTCTTTAAACGTTTTATTCACATGTCTTTTAGTTTACCAGTACCAATCCTGAAATACCTAAGACAGAGGGTTTAAAAATTTTGCATCTTTAATATTCTTTTTTAAATTAATGTCCCTTTTAACACCTAGAACTCATTGCCTAGTGAATTCCTTAATGTAGTCTCCAATGCATAATACATAGCTAAGCTTCCTTTGGACAGGTAATACCTCCTTTTTGATTGATTAAAAGGAAGTAATACAAAGTATTAAGTAAAACACTAATTGAAATATAAATATTTTCGATTATTAGATAACCATAATTATTATTCATACATGAAATTGAAACAATTTCATTGCAGGTATTTTACTGATTACAGAATTTGTAATGCATATTCTACCCTGTGAAGAATAAAAATATTATCTTTCCAGAGTATCAAATATGTCATTGAGAATTTTATAGAATATGCTGCCTGGGAAGAAGTAGAATCACCTGACATTGTTAAACATTGGCAAAGACAGAAATAACAGCTTGCACACATACAAATTGCCTGGAAGTTTGTTGATATAGATGAACATGGACAGATGGTTTTCTGTAAGCAGTATCATCATTGGTTTTCTACTTAACAGAAATGAAGGACCTCATATTTATGATGACATATTAGAAATCATGAGAATGAAGCTGTTCATTTTTCTTCTAATACTTTTCTCTATCAAGTAGAGACACTACTAGAAGAGTGCCTAGTGAGTACTTACACGCAGTGTAGAGTTAAAGATATCCATTCTGTTTAGGTGATCTTGCCCATAATCATGGTCCAATATAGTATTCCACTCTTGCAGTAAAGAGTGGTTATCTATTGATTTTAAAAGTTCTAAGTCTATATCCTTATTGGAAGATGAGAACACAAGAGGGAACTGTTTGAAGTTTATGAGTGCAGAGTAGGGAAAAGTAGCACATTGCTTGCATCTTACTTAGAGTTGTCTGGGTGGTCATAAAATCAAATCACCTGTCTAGGGATAAGAAGTACTTAGTGGTAACAGACATCAATAAGACAGAATACATCTTCAATGACCCCAGAAGGAGAAGATGCATAAAGAGCTATCACAAAAGGTTAAAACTAAAGGAGAGAAGAGGGATCAGTGAAACAGGAAGATGTGTACAGTGATAGTTATCAGAAAGATTCTTTTACCCTAAAATGGCTGTTTTTGTTTGTTTTGTTTTGTTTTGTTTTTTTTGAGACTGAGTCTGGCTCTGTCACCCAGGCTGGACTGCAAGCTCTGCCTCCAGGGTTCACGCAATTCTCCTGCCTCAGCCACCCGAATAGCTAGGACAACAGGCGCCCGCCACTATGCCAGGCAAAGTTTTTGTATTTTTAGTAGAGATGGGGTTTCACCGTGTTAGCCAGGATGGTCTTGATCTCCTGACCTCGTGATCCGCCTGCCTCGGCCTCCCAAAATGCAGGGATTACAGGTGTGAGCCACCGCGCCTGGCCCTTAAAATGGCTTTTAAGTATTTTCTTGAATGAAAACACCAGATATATTCAATAGCAATACTAACATTAAAAAGACTTGGCAGCTGGGCGCAGTGGCATACACCTGTAATCCCAGAGCTTTGGGAGGCTGAGGCAGATGGATTCATTGAGGTCAGGAGTTCAAGACTAGCCTGACCAACATAGTGAAACACCATCTCCACTAAAAATACAAAATTAGCTGGGCATGATGGCGGTTGCCTGTAATCCCAGCTACTCAGGAAGCTGAGGCTGGAGAATTGCTTGAACCCGGGAGGTGGAGGTTACAGTGAGCCGAGATCACGCCACTGCACTCAAGTCTGGGTGACAGATTCCATCTCAAAAAACAAAACACAACAAAACAAGAAGACTTGGCAAACAAACCATTGTCATTCTTTGGATAACAATTTTTTAACCATTTCCAATTTAAGGTCCAAGTGTCCAGACCCCCACGTCTGTAAGAGATCACTGCTAGTCACAAACGTTCAGGAAAACAATAATCCTAGCTTGTACTTCCCAATAATTAATTAGAAGTGTCTCTTCTGCAGTTTGATTGAATCATCTCCAAGGAAAAACACTGCTGTAAAATATATATATATATATACCATTATGTATATATGGGTACAATTTTAAATACATTTCATTACATTGATGTACTCTCAAAAATAAAAAACATGCAAACTAAATTCCTGTTGCTTAGACAATACTATAGATACATGTAGTCAATAACTTTTCTCCTTAACTATTATCTCAATGAAATAAACTGATCTTTAACCAAAAGAAATGTGAAGATAATCAGTATGGGATTACATTTCCTTTATAATGGCTTTAATCAAGTGTAACTATACTACTGAGTATAACTACAATTGCATTAAATTGCAATTTACTTAAGAATATTCAAGAATCCTTAAATTTTCAAAATATAAATAAAACCTAACAATATTAAAACTGATTTTCAACAGAAAATGTTTTTACCTTGTATTAAAATTATTAGACACACTACAATTACCCAACTTAAACCTGTTCCAGTTAAGACATTTTTCTGAATGCAGAAGCTAGGAACATGTAATATCTCTGTACGTAACATCTTTACAAGATAGTTTTATATATGACATATTTACAATCACTTAAATGTTGTTTTTGCTACCAATTAACTTGCAAAAATTCATACAATATCCTCATTTTTCAAGTAATTAGCTATTTTATAGTAGTTAGCATTGAGATTGCTCCACAATCCATTTTCCTCAAACTGTATTTTCTTCCTCTGAAATCCAAATTAATCATAGATGGTAATAGCTTTTGTGGAAGTAGAACTAAGGAGGAGATTTAATGAGTGATTAGTGGACAATTATCTTTGTTCTTTTTACAAAATTAGAAGACTTAATTTTTAAAACAAATTCAAAATCTTTTTTATATTTGAATATCTTATCCACAGCTTGGATATGAAAACTTGTAGTTTTTATGTTTATACACTCTAGTTTTGAGTTACTTTGTACCATAATCTATTATGGACAAAAAATAAAAATGCTTATAGAGCACAGAATTTGAGAAAGTATGAAACATAATCCTTACCCCTTCACCCTTTCTGAAAAAGATTATAATAGAAAGAATGATTATAAAAAATGCATATGTAGCATAAGAACTATTTTCAAATCCTGATTCTATTGCTGATAATAAGGATATGGCATCTCTTTAAAAAGAAGATAACTGTGGCTTTTTTAAAATATAGCCACGAATACTTTGAATGTCCTCACATCAAAGGGTAGATATCAAGTTTCTTCCCCCTGAAGTCAGACAGGCTGTGATTGCTTAAACCAACTCAGCATTAAAGTAATTCTATGTGACTTCTGAGGCAAGATTATTAAAGGCAATACATTGACCCATTAACTGAAACACTCAGGCAAGCTACCTGTATGATTCCATGTTGTGAGGAAGCTCAAGTTACATGAAGAAGCAATATTCAGACACTCTGGTTAAGAGATTATTTTGAGCACAGCCTTTAAGTCATACCAATGCAGGAGCCAAACATGTAAAGAAGCTTTCAGAAGACTTCATTGTCCAACGTTTAATTCATTCCTAGATATCTAGGAATTCAGAGGCTTCAATTACTGTAGACCGCAGAAATGTCACCCCACTTTGCATTTTCGACCCCCTGACCCCAGAATATATGAGGATGACAAAATGGTTATTGCATCACACCACTGAATTTGAGTAGTTTGTTTTGCAGAAGTAACTAGCAGAAGCAATCACAAATAGAATGTTTTCTTTCTCCACCATTTGGAATACCATCACAAAAAGGAAAGAAGAGAAAATGTGGCATAACATAAACCTGAGTCTTCCATTTGATAGCTGTAAATTTTGGTAATTGGTATTTAAATCTTGGATGATATTCTCATATTCTGGGCATTTATGAAACATTAAATTAGATAGTGTAATTAAAGTATCAGACACAATTGTGCTTTCAACAAAAAATGCATAGTTATTTTATTCCTCCCCTTATTATTAAATAAATTTTAATAGGTCTTTTTATAGGTGAAACATTATTACCAGAAAAGAATTTCAAACTATATAAATGAGAAAAAAATAATGTTTGGCTTTTTTGAAATTAAGGAAAATTTCATAGTGCAAGAGGTATTGGTAATGCAGTCTATAGACATAAAAATTTCTTTCATTTTAATAAATATGTGACTATCTCACAGGAGGAATACAATGTTTGAGATACACAGGTCAATAAAGGGTTGCATTTCCAGTCCTCATGGAATTTAGAATCTAGCAGGTAAATAAATGGGAATCACAAACAATTTTTAGCCTGATGAGTTTTTAATAAAGAGAAGACCACAATACTATGGGAATATAGAGCAGCAAAATTTGCCCTTGTCTCCTCGAAAATAAATGATTAAACTGATTCAAAATAATAGACAGTAGCTAGCAAATACTAGAGAATATGCCTTGAAGAAGCAGCAATAGACATAAAAGCTGTGAGAAGAATGCAGAACATCTTAGCGAAATTGAGACACAACTAGTGTGTTTGGGTCATAGACACCACTAGTGTGTTTGGGTCATAGACACCAGTAAGGGCACGTGACTGGAGAAAGAAGTCAGGGCTATATGAAAAGGACCTTTAGTAGATTACTGAATCTCTCTTAAGGGCAATAGTATATTATTCAAAGGGGTTAAGCAAGTGATTTCAGGTATTTGTTTTAAAATGTTAGCTAAAGAACGCACAATCTATATGACTCTCCAGAGTAAAACTCTTAGGGATTTTCATACTTTTTTTCCCCTTTTGATGCTCATGACATACCCTCATTCAAAAAAGGTTTGGGCATTATTCTTCTATAATTGTACAATGGACATAAGAATAATTGATTTATGATTCGTACTGTCATGCCCTGATTTAGGTATCAGAAATATAAAGCCTTTTTATCACATACATGATTCAACTGGCAAAATTATTTAAATTTATTGCTATTCTTTCATGATTCTTTAAAAAAAATCCTACAAAATGAGTTCACACTGTAAACTGTTTCCCAAGTATAGCAGGAAATTTCATAGAAATATATTTAAAGAGGATTAGTTAAGTTTTGAAAAACTAGTATGTAGCTTTATATAATTACCAAACAGGAGAACAAAATATTAAATTATATTATGATAAACCTCTCATTATTATTTTTTGTCATAGTATCAAATGTCTATATATTTGCTTCGCATTTAACTATTGAAAGCCTCTTAGTCTTTCTTGCTGTCTAATGGATGCTTGCTTAACGGACCTTGATAATATTGTAGACTTGAATTTATATAAATCTTCCTCCAGACACACAATACAATAACTACCTACCCTATACAGACGGTCCAGCTATTCTACCTATGTCTTTCTGGTCTCATTCATAGAAGTTATTTCTACTACTAGTACACTCTTCTCATGAGAAAACAAATAAAAAACAAAAACAAAAAAAAAGTCTACATCCTCTTCACTCTCTTGCTTCTGCTCCATCTCGTGAATTCAATTTGCTGGTTCTTTGTTCATGGAAACATTGCTTAGATCCAGAATGTGACTTTGCTTTCTGTGGTGCTGGCTCTTCTGCTAGCTTCTTTCCTTTAATCTTTTTATTAAAAATCATTCTAACATATTTTATTTTCAGTGTATTTTCTAGCAACATTCATCAGAATTAATAAGGAATCTCTACTTAAAGTTAAGCATTATGGCTATGTAAGTTAAATGAAAGCATATTCAACATGTATAAATATTGGCATACAGCATAGCATCCAAGGACAGAGTCTTAAAAGATAATTAAAACACTTAACTTTTATATGTGAGAGCTTGTTTTGAAAATGAAACTCTACACACATACACAAACATAACATTTACCAGAAAATTTTCAAGTTTTTTCAAAGGAATGTCCCTACTATGATCACAAAAGTTGGATGTCAGGAGTAATTAATTGTCTCATAGTTTTAGCCACAATGCTTAGACAGTAGGAATTAAAGTTTTAAATTGGGACATAAATCTGGAATAAAAAGTTAAATTGGCTCTGTGGGATCTTATGTATAACTAAGAATGCTTATATTTTTCACCAAACTATTCTCTTTTAAAGGTTTGCTTTACAGTCAATTAATTTTGCTGTATTCCGAGTCATGTATTTAATAATGAGAAAAAAAACATGTTTTCTATATGTTGTTTTAGAAGAGATGGAAAAGCACTTCAGAATTTTGTCAGAAAAAAAAAATATGTATCAAAGTAATTTTTCATTTTGTTACAAATTTGAGTGTGTCAACATCTACTCTATATATTAAAGTCTATTCAACACATGCATAAATAATGGAATTAATAATATAAAATATAAATGACTGTGCAAGTAAGTTGACAAATTGTTGAAAGTTATTTGCTAGAACATGAAAGTCAAATAATAAAAGTTGGGGAATACCAAAATATCATGTGCTTTCTTATCTGTCTAGGGAGATTGATTACTTAATCCACTTCTTTTTAAAGCTCCATGAGCACTCAAATATATTGTAACTCTTTCTGAATGAAAACATAATATTCATACAATGAGCGTGAGGATTTCATGTTGATCTTCCTATTGTCTTTTAACAACAAAACAACCTTTCAAACATAACAATATAAAACAAAAATTATTTGCATATCTAGCAGACTTCTCTTGGAGAAAGAAATATACTGAGACCCAATTTGCTGTAGAGAATGAGATTCCAAAGCATATTTTAGAAGAAGGGAGAGAAATTAAAGAAAACCTTAATTTCCTTAAATAAGAAATAAATGCAGAAGTTCCGCCTCTAGAATGGCTATGTGAAGAGCTCCATGGATCTTTTATAAAATTGTTGAAAATTACACAACAACCATCACCTATGTCACTTGAAAAGTCTTAATGGTACATAGAAAATGATGAAGTATTTATTCAAGAAAATCTACTGAAACTCACTAAGAACAGTGAGAGTTTTTTTGCATTTTATCTACAACCCATTCTTACCTCTCTTTCTCACAGACTATCTTGATATAAATTCTACTGAAGGCAATGTAGCCAAGAACACATAACTTTTACTAGACCCCACTGGGGGGCTATAGTATCTTTCTGGGAGTAACAGTACATCAGAATTTTTCATTTCAACCCCCACCTACTGCCACTACCTGTTCTGGAGATTAAGCTTTTGTGGAATGTGGCCAAGAAGTAGGATGTCATTTCTTCCTACCAGCTCTAATTCATGGAATGAGGACTGTTTGGGTGCAACACACTGAGAACATTGAGCCCTGATTGCCTTCTTTCTGGTTTGTCTGTAAGGCAAAGTTCTCATTCCAGGAGTGGCAAGCTGAGATTACCAATGGCTACTTCTCATCCCAGTGACCCAGTCTCCAAGTAGGGCTGTCACTCCAAGAGGAGAATGCTGCTCTCTTTGCTGCAATCACCAGAGCCAAAGCTCAGAAGCTTTGCCCAAAGGAAGGGGCAGAACATAGAGCAGAGAGTGTAAAGCTTTTCCCAAAAGAAGAGTTTGGGGAAATTCAACCATAAGGGTACTTTGGAAAACAATGAAGTGATGGTAAAAATCAAATAAGAGAGACTGGCACTTTATTAGAGACATATGCTTTGAAACAAATATCAGCTAGTTTACCAGGAATAACCCAGGAAAAAGACAGCTAAGAAGAGCCCCTCTGGTGTCAGGAAGAAGTTTCAAATGCTGAACAAATGAAAAGACCTGAAACAATAAATAAGACTGTTAATATAATAAAAGCTGTAAATACATAGTACGTTTCTTTTTATCTTTTTTAAGACATAAAATTATGTCAAGTGTGTTAGTCTGTTCATGCTGATACATATATATACCAGAGACTGAGAAATTTGTAAAGAAGAAATTTATTTCTCATAGTTCTGCAGGTTGGAAGTTTAAGATCAATTTGTTGGCAGGTTTGGTGTCTGCTGAGGTGCCTTGAGCACTGCATCTTCCAGAGGGGATGAATGCTGTATTTTCATATGGTGAAAAGAATGAAAAGTCAAAGGGTCCTAATTCCCTCCAGCCCTTCTATAAGACACTCATACCATCCATGAGGACAGAGCCCTAATAGCCTAATCATACCCTCAAGGTTCCAGCTCTTAATGCTGTCACATTGAAATTAAGTTTCCACGTGAACTTTGGAGAGGACAAAACAACAAACCATATCATCAAGTAACAGTTATAACAATAAATTATTGGGTGTATAGCATATACAGATGTAATGTGTACAGCCATAATAGCACAAAAAGGAGAGCCAAAGTATACAAAAGTGAACAAAAGTAAAATTTCTATATACATATATGTCACTAGAGTTGTTATGCATCTACAATTGATTGTGATAAGATGTCTACAGTAAACCCTAAAGTAGCAATTCAGGGAAACATTGAAAAAACATAGATAAAATATTATTAAATTCAAATTAAATGTTTTATAAAAAATATCTAATTCAAAAGAAAGCAGTGAAGGAGGAATAGAGAAATGAAAAGACATAAGGTATACAGAAAACTGAAGTAAAATGATGGATGTAAATCTAACTGTACTAGTAACTTCATGTGAAAATGAATTTAAATATTCAAATAAAAGAGATTGTCAGACTGGAGAAAAAACAAATTAAATAAAGAAGATCCATCTACATGTTTGTCTGCAGGAGACACACTTTCGATCCAAAGATGAAAATTCATAGAAAAAAGGGATGGAAAAGTTATATGATGCAGGCAGTAACCGCAAGAAAGCTGGAATTGTTATATTAATATCAGAAAAAATAGACTTTAAAACAAAAGGGTTTACAGAGGTAAAGGGAGATATTTCATAAAAATAAAGGTCCAATATCTCAAAAATAAATAATAATTATAAGCATATATATGTGTGATGAAAAGCCTTCAAAATCCATTGACGTAGAAACCTCCAAAAATGAAGATTAATTAGACAATTTAACATACTTCTTGCAGCCTTTAATACTCACTTTCAAAAGTGGATAAAATGACTATGCAGAAGATCAACAAAGAAATAGAACACTTGAACAATACTATAAAATAACTAGACTGATTAGATATTTAAGGAACACTGTAACAACAGTAGATTCTCAAGTGCACATGCAACATTATCCAGGAATACCATATCCCAGGCCTTAAAATAGACCTCAATGAATTTAAACATTGGAATAATACAAAGTATATTTTCAGACATTAATTGAGTAAAATAATAAATCAGCAATAGGAAAATTTGGGAAACTCAGAATTATGTGGAAATTAAACAACATGCTATTAAATAAACAATGGACCCAAGAAGAAGTAATAAGATAAATTAGAAAATACTTTAAAAAAGATAAAATACTTTAAGAATGCATAATATCTCTTATGTGATGCAATAAAGGTAGTTCTCATACTCAAAAATAACATTCTCTAACCTGCCACCATAAGGCATTGAAAAAAGAAGAGCAAATTAAAACTACAGCAACCACAAGAAAGTATTAGGGATATACAAATTAGTGAAATAGAAAATAGAGAAACAATAGAGATCTTCAACAAAGCCAAAAATTGTTTCTTTGAACACATCAGCAGTGGCCACAATTTAGACAGACCGATCAACAAGAAAGAGAAACTATTCAAGTATTAATGAAATTTTTAAAAGGACACTAAACTTAAAGAAATAAATAATTATTATAAAAGTACCTACGAAAAAATATATCTAAAATTTAGATATTTTTTAAGAACTGGACAAATTCTAAGAAAGATTCAAATTAGCAAAAATGAGTCAAGGAGAAATATAAAATCTTATCAAGTAAAGAGATTAAGTTAGTAATCAAAACTACCACCTCAGGAAACAATGACAACAGCAACAAAATCTTCTAGCCAAGAATGCCTCTACCAAACTTTCAAAGTTGAATTAATACAATTATCTACAAACTCTTGCAAAAAAAAAAAAGAGAATACACTTCCCAGTTTATTCTATGAAGCTAGTATTACCCTAATAACAAAACCAGACAATAACATCAAAAAAAAAAAAAAAAAGAAAACAAAAACACAGAACAATATCTTTAACAAAAATAGATGGAAAAAATCCTCAGCAAAATGCTAATGATCAAAATCCAGCAAAACATAAAACATATAATATACTATAACCAGGCAGGACTTATCTCAGGAATGCAAGAAAATGTAAAATAAATGCATCATTACATTAACTAGAGTCAATTATATTGAGTTTCATTCTCCCTATTGATTACCTATTAAGTTGCTTCCAGTTTTACAGCATTTCATACTGCCATTCCTAGACTCACATCTGGACTGTTTCACAGTATCGATTTTAGAGAACATAGAGGGATAATCTTGGAAATAGAAAAATAATACTGTTCCTTGATTTTAAAATCATATATATATACACACAAATAGTCAAAAAGTCATTTTAGCCAAAATGAATTCCATCTCAAAGAAAATAAAATAACGAAATGATACCATCAAAAAGAGATGAGAAAATGGAGGAAATGAATATTGGAAAATAGAGTCACTGACTTAATTGTTGGATTTCTAGTGAAGCAGGTAAACAAATTAAATTCTCTTCTGTAGAGTTATCCTATCTAGGGCCACATGTCTTTAACCCGGCACCAACAAAGTACTAAAACCATATAACAAAGCATTCTTTTATTAATTCCATATTCATCAAATGATTTTCTGGTATACATTTGGGTCCTCATGTAACTTTGTCTATCTAGAAAGAACACTTTTGTTAATTTAAAAGGAATATTTCAGTTCCTACAGCATTTCTTTACATTAACTGGTTTAAACACCAATCTCCGTTAGTAAGTATACCCCTAACAAAAACTGGATTAATAATCAGGTATCTGGGCAGGAAATGCTGCGCCTCAGGGTCTACTAGCAGTGAGTGAGTAAGGAAATGATTCTTTGTGTCTTTCTGTAGTAAGGTATTCATAGCTTCTGTTTTACAAAGCATAATTATAGCTACCAATATTTTGGAGCCATAGATCATCAGTAAAAGGCTGTATTTGTGTGCAGAACATTTGATATAAAAAGTTAAGACTTCTAATCTTATTTTATTTTGTTATAACTTTTCTAATTATATGGTATTGTATTTTCAGATGAGTACACACAATGAAAACAACTAAAAAGACAAAATTACCATTCACAGTTTGCCTTCTTTCCATCAAATTGGTCTCATGTCACATAAATGTAGTTTATTTTAGAGATGCAGTGTTCCTTTATTCATAGCATCATCACTCAAGATGTAATTATTATGGTGAAAATTTGGGTCATTACACTGGCTTATCCTTCTACAGATTGGTATGAAATTGGATCTTATCCTTGAGCTCCAATGTCTCTATGGCCCTGATAATGTTGAAAATGCAGTCCTCATTGTACCTAACCTTAGGAAATGAATAAATGGCTATTTGGAGTCCTGGCTCCCTTTGTGCTTTTATATTCCTGAGGGCATGGCTTTATAATACTTCACAGAATAAGACTAATTGTGAAACAATTGGATGTAAGTTGATTTGGATGTCCTTGATTACACAACATCTGCATGTAAGACAATACATTATTTTCAATTATGATTTTGTCAAGTTCTCAAAATATAGGATTGACTTTTAACTGAAAGTATTTCTGTGTGCAGGCATAATACCATTTGTGCTATTTTCTTATATTTATTCTGTGCATTAAAAGGGGATATTAATTAAAAGGATTTTTGTTCTTATTTTAGACAATAATTTATTATGAAAGTTTACTCATAAATATGCTGGACAGTCATTTCATAATAAAGTATGACATTCTTTCCTTTATGTCTCCCCAAGGGTAAAGATCATTCAAGCACAACTATCTCCTGTATCGGTATTTATTCACCTAAATAGACTGTTTTCGTTAAAATTTTAACGAAAAGTCATGCTTATATTACTGTATAATTTTGTATATGCATGAATATTTATCTGTTCAAAGTAGAGATGTAGTTGACATGAAGGGATGTCTGCCTAGTTCACAAAAGTATGACCATGGAAATATCATTTCTATGATACTCCCTCATTAGGGAGCTATCCCTTTGTCACTCCAACCTTGAAACTGTAATGTCAGAGATTATAGTATCTACTTCCCTGTGCAGTATTTTTTGATCCAAGTAATAGACCCATGATCTGAGAATAGTCAAAGTGCATCTCAGATTTTTCAAGAGTTGGAGACAGTGAAGGTTTCACTTCTGATGGTATATGTTGTAAGAATGAGTCTGTATCTGTCAGTGCCAAATTAAGTAAGATGGAATAAGAATAAAGCTGATGCTCAGAGAAGGGGGAATGAGAGTTAGAGGTAGTATTGACTATTGAAAATCCGTCCTGAGGTCAGACCCACAAATGCATTTTGTTATTTTATTTCAATACTGATAAAACCTTCTTTTTATGGTTATAGTTCAAATTAGTTTTTTTCAATTTCAATAGAAATAACAGGTGTAAAAAACCACAAAAGTACCCCATTTTCCCTTGCAAATGTATTGTTCTGAAGCTAGAATGATGTTGAAATACTGGAGGTCAACCTAAAATGATACTATTTTACTGATGCCTTCATTTTTAGTATATTTTCCCTAGATTTTACAAGAGGTAAAAACATCTACTATAGACGTGTTACCTTTTGAGGTTGCTTGTAGTCTTCATATCTGGTGTGTGGCTGCGACAGTGGAACACGATGGAAAGACTGGAAATGATACAATTCCAAAAAGCTGTTTTTACAGTGTGAAGCCTAGCCTCAGAATAAAATCCCAATACTATCACGCAAAAAATTACTAGGTTTGCACCAAGTATGAATAGGTTGGGAAACTAAAAAGGCCTATGAGGCCCTATAAGAACCACCTTATTAGTGTTTAATAAAGGTAAAGGTAAAGTACGACAGAAATAAAATGCAGGAAATCATTGAAAGTCTGTCTTTCAGGAACAGAGCCTTTCTCCCTAAAGATCATTTCTCAGTCTCACGGACACATTTTATCTCTATATTATAAACCTTCAAGATTTGAGCTTACTATAATAATTTAAGAGAAATGCAGAAAAGTCTTTATAGCAGGCTCCCTCATACATTGTTGGTCATATACTTAAGCCAAGTTGTGTAAACCATCAAGCTAAACATTCTCCACGATGTAGACCAGTTGGCACTAAACTTAAAGCAACATATTATGAATCACTAACTAGCACATACCATTTTCATCTTGCTCACGGGTGTTATGCTTCCAATGCATCTCTAGATATAAATATCAAGCTGTTCCAGTCCAATTGTAAGAGAGCCCTCCCTTATGTAGCCATACATTAACATATATGAGAATATAAGATGTGTTGAGGAAAAAATATCAAAGGATTGAGAAACCTACATAAATTTTAAAAAGAATTAAGAGAAGACCAGGCTATATTTAATGTCATCAAAGATAATTCTAGTGCATTTTCATTATTTTTTCACGTGGCTTTTCTTTCTTTTCCCCTTGACTGATTCTCTCCTAACTAGTTTTAATCAATTTTATAGAATAATCTGCGTATAAGGCACACATTTTAGTCCAGTTCAGTTTTACAAATTTATAAAGCTAGTTAACCACCTACACAATCAAATATAGAATATTCCCTTCATCTACACATTTATTGTACGACCTTTGCCAATGAATTCCCCACTTCAACCCCAGAAAGGTTTAATGCATTCTGTCTTTATATAATTTCAAATTTTATTTACATGAAAGCATACAATATTTATTATTTAGTATCTGCCTTCTTTCCTCTAGTATATGACAAAAATTCACTTTTTTTTTTTTTGTACAAAGGAATGACAATCCTTCAATTGTAAAAACTAAAGAACATGCCACCCAACTAATCACATGCCTTAGGGTATATTTCTGAAAAATAAGATACATATTTTAAAAGCAACTTTATTAAAACTCAGGGCTATTAAAGTATATATACAAATACAACACTAAAAAATAAAGTTACGTTTCCAGTCCGGGCTCAGTGGCTGATGCCTGTAATCTCAGCACTTTTAGAGGCCGAGGCGGGCGGATCATGAGTTCAGGAGGTTGAGACCATCCTGGCTAACACGGTGAAACCCCGTCTCTACTAAAAATACAAAAAATTAGCCGGGCTTGGTAGCCTGTGCCTGCAGTCCCAGCTACTCGGGAGGCTGAGGCAGGAGAATGGCGTGAACCCGGGAGTCGGAGCTTGCAGTGAGCTGAGACCATGCCACTGCATTCCAGCCTGGGCGACAGAGCGAGACTCCGTCTCAAAAAAAAAAAAAAAAAAAAAAGCTTCTGCAAAGCAGAGGAAGCAATCAGTAGAATGAAAAAACAGGCCGGGCGCGGTGGCTCACGCCTGTACACCCAGCACTTTGGGAGGCTGAGGCGCGCCGATCATGAGGCCAGGAGATCAAGACCATCCTGGCTAACATGGTGAAACCCCGTCTCTACTAAAAATACAAAAAAAGTGTCCAGGCGTGGTGGCAGGCGCCTGTAGTCCCAGCTACTCGGGAGGCCGAGGCAGGAAAATGGCGTGAACCCGGGAGGCAGAGCTTGCAGTGAGCGGAGATCGTGCCACTGCACACCAACCTGGGTGACAGACCGAGACTCTGTAAAAAAAATTAAATTAAAATTTAATAAAAATGAAACAACCCAGATAATGGAAGCAAGTATTTGCAAACCATGCATCAGGCAAGGGGTTCATACACAAAATATATAAAGAACTCAAACTACTCAAAAGCAAACATACAAATGATCTTATTAAAGAAATATACCCCAAACCTTTGTCCCCCACCATTATTTCCCTACCTTCTTTTCCCGACGGCCTTTGGCCCCCTCCCTCTCACCACCCTTTTTCTTTCACCATCTGCCCCCCAAACTTCTTCATCATTTTTTGCCCACCCTCATTTCACAAAGCTGCCTCTACTCTCCTGCTCAACACCCTTTTCCCCATGCATCTACCCAAACCCTTTCCCCAGTTTCTTCCCACCGTCTTTTCCCCTTATCCCTGGCCAGCCTCTTTTTCCCCATCCCGCTCTCATCACCCTCTTTTGCTCCTTTATCTAAGCCAAAACATTTTCCCCCGTCTTTTCCCAAAATCTTCTCTCCACTCCTGCTGCTCACTACCCTCTTTCCCCGCTTCATCCAACCAAAAACTGTTTTCTTCATCGTCTTTCCCCCGTTCCTCCTTGCCATTCTCTTTCCCTTCTCCATCTACCCAAAAACATTTCCCCCGTCTTTTCACAGACTTCTCCCCACGCCTATTCACCTCTCTCTTTCCCCCTCCATCTACACACCAAAACTTTCCCCACCACCTTTTCAAAGTCTCCCCCCTTTACCACTAGTGCTGTTTTTTCCCCTACCCTGCTTGCCACCCTTTTTTCCCCTCCATCTACCCCAAACTATTTTTCTGTTGTTTTCCCAACCCCCATCCCTGCTACCTCTCGCCACCCTCTTTCCTCCTCCTCGTCACCCTCTTTCCCCGCTCCATCTATCGAAACACTTTTCACCCACCGTCTTTTCTTTCTTCACTGTCTTTCTTTGCTGCCACTGTCTTTTCACAAAACCTTGCCTTCCTCCTGCTGGCTACCCTCTTTTTCCTTCTCCCACTTGCTACCCTCTTTTGCTCAACCCAAAAACTTTTCTCCCCCACTGCATTTTCTCCCCACTGTCTTTTCACAAAACCTTCTCTCCCTACTGCTACCCCCGTTTTCCCCCATCACCTCCCTCTCTTTCCTCCGCCCACTTGCCACCGTCTTTTCCCCCTCCATGTACCCTTAAACTTTTACCCACCATCTTTCTGCAAAACCTTCCTTCCCTCCCACTCCCCACCCTGTTATTACACCTCTATCTACCCAAAACCTTTTTTCCCCACCATCTTTTCACCACTATCTTTTTGCAACTCGTTCTCTGGCTAAGCTATCCTTTTTTCCCTTTGGCCCTAACTACCCTCTTTGCTCCCCTCTATCTATCCCAAAACTGTTTTCCTTCTCCTACCTCTCCAGCCGCGATGCTATCTCTCCATCACTGCCAACAACCGCAGTGAGGCGAGCTGCGCTCCCGCGGCTCCAGCCTCCAGCATATAGCCACCGAATCCTGATTCCTACTCTTCTACGTTGGGCAGTGAGCAACTCGACATGAAAATACAGGAACCTGAAAAAACGTTACCGCACTTCAGCATCATTTATATACTGCGGTAGTGCCCACGGAGGTTCCTGGACTGCATGTCTTGATTGGATGAGAAAAAAACCTCCAGGCTTACTCTGATTGGACTTTATGATCATGTTCTGATTGGATGAGAGCAAGTCTTAACACAACCAATCACAGCATGAAAATAAAGTCCAATCAGAGTAGGCCTAGAGGTTTTTTTCTCATCCAATCAGAACATGTAGTCCAGGAACTGCATTTGCATAACCTCATATATAAAGCATGCTGAGGTGGCGTCAGGTCATTTCAGGCTCTTCTGTGTCGAGTGGAGGAGCAACTCTGTGCCCAGCTTAGAGGACTGGAAGAGGCCGCAACCTTCTGCCTGCTGGAGGGTGTAGGATGGATGGAGCCTGGAGCCTGGGTCACTACCTCGCTGCAGTTGGTGGTGGTGATAGAGTAGTAGGAGAGCGTTCGGCAGCAGGAGCTTCTCATGCCAGGCTGGAGGACTAGAAGGAAGAGGCACTGCCACATGCTGGAGGCTGGAACCTGTGCCACCATGGCTCACCTCGCTGTGGTTGATGGTGACATCGGAGACTGCAGCTCAGCCACAGTGGTAGAAATGTGATGGGGTAGGTGAGTTTTCCGGGCCTGCCCTGTATGCCTCTGGGGGCAAGGGTTGGGTGTCCTATTGGGGTTCATTGCTAGAGGCTACCATGCCTGTGGCAGTGGTCTGGTTGGGGACACTCTCCGGGGTTGCATTGCTGGTGGTGGGGCAGGTTGCCTGGCTATCTGGGGGTATACTGCCTGTGGTGGCAGGGGTGGTGGGGGGAGGCAGATTGTGTACACTAGCTTGTATTGCTGGTGGCTGGGGAAGGATTAGGGGCGCTATTTTCTGCTGCACTGCCCGCAGCAGGGAGTGGGTTGGGTGGAGTTATCCGGGGCTACAATGCTGGCGGGGGGGGTGGTTTAGGGGCGTTGTTGGGTGCTACACTGTCTGTGACTGGAGGGGTGCACCATTAGGAGCTGAACTGCCTGTGGCTGGGTCAGATTGTGGGCACTATTGGGTGGTATGCTCCCTGAGGTGTGGGGGGAGTGCTTTTGTGGGGGGGTATTGGGGTTACATTGCCTGAAACTGTAGGGTGTGTTGGATGTGTTATCCGGGGGCTACACTGCTAGTGGCAGGGGGCAGATTAGGGGTGCCATGGGGGCTACACTGCCAGTGGCATTGGCGTGCTGATGAGGTGGCAGCAGCAGTGACAGCAGTGGCCTCCTTCTTCTCGTAGCTTCCAAGTAAGGTATGGTTTTCTTCTTCTCGGACTCCAGACTCTAGAAGGCGATTTTCTTCCGCTCGAGCTGGATTACATGGTAGGGCCTCCACACCCACTGTGGTTTCCCAGCCTGCCCTCATGCTTTGTGTTGTGAAGATCACCTGGGACTACCGGGCAGGGAGTAGTAGGCACCATGGGGGAAGTGGGAGACAGGGCACTGTTGGTGGAGGTGTCAGGAATGGGAACCAGCCCTTTGGTGGGGAGGGCTGACTGGGTCTGAGTTTCTCCTACGCAGGCTCCCGGAGGAGGACAGCCTTGGTGGGCCCAGCAATTCCTGGCCAGCTGGACTTGGCCAAGGGCCGGTTTCAGTGAAGGCACTCACTCCCACCCCAGGCCCCAGTTCCTGGCCAGCTTTTGCCAGAAGAAGAGGTTGGACTTTGGAAGGTGGGTGTGAGTGCTTTCAATGAAACTGATCCCTGACACCCAGTCACCAGCATAACGAGGTGAGGCTCTAATGGTTCCAATCCCTGAGTCCTGTTTTGGGCTTTTCTGGCTTTGCCTGCCCAGCTGCTCCAAGCCACTCTGAAGGAGGAGAAGGAGGATTCGCCTGTGGTACGGTTGAGCAGATGACGTGGCTCTGCAGCTTGCCTCATGCAGTTGGTGGTGGAGATGGAGACCACAGCTCGAATGGAGCGGTAGGAGGGCACCCACGGGGGCTTGGTGGTAGGAGCCTGGTAGAGTGGGCTGGTACATTGAGGGTGACTGGTTATATTGGCATTGGTGCTAGTGGTGGTAGCAGTAGGAAGTCTGGGGGCCGGGAAGGGGGAGTAGGAGCACTGCAGGGCCCATCCTGTTCTGGGGTGGGGAGGAACCTGTGGGTGCTGTAACGAAGGTCTCGGTGGCAGTGGTGGTGGTACACCTAGGGCAAAGAGGATTCCTCCCCCTTCTCCTGCAGTCTCTGGAGTATGCCCTCCTCCTGCTGGTGCCTGAGCTAGGCATGAGTGGCAGCATTATCTCATTCTTAACAAAATTTAGTGACTATTTGTGTATCCTTTTGCTTGTTTTTTGTTGTGATACTCTTGGAGTTACTCAAATTTTATGAATCGAGGAGGGGATAAAAAGTATTATATGATAGGCCTTCTAATTCCCACACCTGTTCTTTTTCCTTTCTTCCATTGTGTGTTTTCTTCTCATTTTCTTGTTCGTCTTCATTTTCTTTTGCTACTGCTTCTATTTCATGTTTGTATTCTTGTTTCTCCTCCTGTTTTTGTATTCTTATGCCAAGCAATGGCCTTAACCACTAAAACTGAGTTAAAAATAAAATACTTGTCACTGCTGTGTTTTTTAAATAACTGATCCCTTACTATGTTTTAGAGATGAGGAAAAAAAATCAGTTGTATAATTAGTTACTTGAATAGCTATGCTTTCATAATTGTGTTAACCCATTTATGCCTAGTGTTCCATGCTAAGCATGTGGAAATTACTTATATCCTACTGTTAAATGTCATCAAAAAGGTCTGATTTTTCACTTATGCAAAAATTCAAAAAATTGCAACCTCTGGCATAAATGGACTAATGTGTTGTGTTATTCAAGGAATCAAAAAATGAAGCATCACATAAAATGTTGGTAGCAAACAGCCATTTCATCTCTCTCACATTTTTTTCTGGAGCTATGCAAGAGTCACAGGGGTAATAAGTTCTAATTTATGAGATGATTAAGTGAACTATATTCCCTTCATTTTTTTTTCTGCCGCCATTTTCAAGAGTATTGTCATCTGCATGAACAAAGGGTTCATCATCACATCTTTGTAAGAGGAAAAAGAAGGGGGGAGAATCATGTGTATAATGTTGTAAGGCAAACATTCAGAACCAAAAACAAGGTTTTATTAACTTTCACCTTTAAGAACCTGCAGTGTTTAGCCCTCTTTGATTCCTAGTATTATTACCTTTGGTATGAACTCTTTTATTAAACTGATCACTCTAGAAGTTTATGCATTTTGTATCATTTTTCAAGCCAACAGAAATGTGTAATGCCTGTAATTCTGACACTTCAGTTATTTTTAAGGCTATGAGCATGTAAGATACTGTTGGTATATGGAAGAATATGTATAAATACCACTAGGTTGCTTATTTTGAAGAGTTAGTATCTAAGTTTTTGTCCAGAGTAGATTGGTTGCAGTTTCTTAGGTGTGTTTCTCAATACGTTGCCTCTAAGTTTTAAAGCATGTAGAAATTTGAATACAGTTTAACTTCATATAGTCCTTTGTTGATAGATTTAATATTTCTAAAGACTAAAGACATCACAGCTCCCTTTAAGATTCAGAAATATTAATAAAATTTTAGAAATATAGGGTTAGAATCCAACAAATTCAGAGGAAAATTGTTAAATTATATAGCTGTAGAGCAGGAATGAAACCCAGGTTCTAAGCTCTAAGGGGGCCATGAGGTACCATACAGGTACTTCAGTGACTGGGCATAGATTCAGCAAAATTACAGGATGGTTAAGAGAGTGAGCTGTGGAGCCCAACTCTATGTAACATGAATTTTTAAACTGCATGGTGCCTCAGTTTATCCATTTTTACAGTGGGGACTGTCGTAAGTTTTTCTTTTTCTGCTCAGTTGTCTGTCGTGTTGCGACTGTTCCCTAGTCTGTCTTGTTGCCACTCAGTGTCCACATGACAAGACCTAAGGTAATTTCTGACAGCCTGCGACTCCTTAAAGAAAAACAGAAGGTGCTACAAAACCCGTTTTAGGAGAAACCTCTGTTGTCCTCATGGAACCCCAAGAACTTCAGGCAGACAGGTCTCTCTCAAAATCTAAAGCTCTCCTCTGTTTTGCTTTGTGTTATCTGACCTTTTAGGTTTGGGTTGGCATCAGAAATCAGTCAGGGAGAGAGATGTAAAGAAAGTTGTGGATATGAAGATGTATTTATGGTAAGAAAAGTTGTGAAGGAAAGAAATGTTATATGAGAGAGGATCTTGTATGGCAAATTTTTGTCCTAAAGTAGAATGACTAATTATGAAAGAGGGAAGTACAGGAAAAGTCAGAAAGTTCATGTCATAGATGGCCTGTGGAAGTTGTGTTAGGGTTCATAAAATGAGAAAGAAAAAGTTAGAACTACTAGATATTTTCCTGTCTAGAAGTGTTGTGTATATGATGGATATATAAAGGAGCCCTAATTACCTGGCTTAGAAGAAAAGGAAGTCTCTAAAATATTTTGTCAGAAAAATAGAATCTCTAATGCCTTTTATTTAACATGACTTCAGTAATCTTTGGGAAATAAAGACAGTGTTAAAATCATTTTTTAGTAGAGACAGCGTTTCTCCGTATTGGTCAGGCTAGTCTCGAACTCCTGACCTCAGGTGATCCTCCCACCTCGGCCTCCCAGAGTGCTGGAATTACAGGCATGAGCCACTGCACCCAGCCTACAAATAGGTTAAATTATTTTATAAATTAGCTGTTGTTTGTTTTGCCTACTTTCAGACTTCTGGATTTTTTTTTAAGTATGAAGGATTTCAATTGTTATATTAATATAAATGCTTAGATAAATAGCACAAACATGAATTTTTTTTTTGACAGAGTCTTGCTCTGTTGCCCAGGCTGGAGTGCAGTGGCAGAATCTCAGCTCACTGCAACCTCCACTTCCCAGGTTCAAGCAATTCTCGTGCTCAGCCTCCCAAGTAGCTGGGATTACAGGCATATGCCACCACGCCTGGCTAATTTTTGTATTTTTAGAGATGGAGTTTCGTCATGTTGTCCAGGCTGATCTCGAACTCCTGGCCTCAAGTGATCTGCCCGCCTTGGTCTCCCAAAGTGTTGGGATTACAGGTGTGAGCCATCACACTTGGCCGACTGTATTCTTTATGAATTTTTTTTACATCAAAAAGCTCGTTTGTAATATTTTCTGTATGTATTCATGCTATAAAATTAATTTTGTTTTATTTAAACTTATTAAAAATAGAGATGGGGTCTGATTGTTTTGCCCAGCCTGGTCTTGAATTCTGGGCTCAAGTAATCCTCCCCCCATGGCCTCCCAAAGTGCTGGAATTACAAGCATGAGCCACCATGCCCAGCCTATAAAATTTATTGTAAAGGAAAAGGCATATTTTTATTAAGCTGATAATCTTTACATAAATATTGAAGCATGGCATATTTCTTTATTCTACTTGGGCTATTTTGTGTTGCATTAAGAAGAATTTTTTGTCTGTTTTTTCTTCTTACTATGCTTGTTTCTGGAATACTCTTTTCCTCCCTTATCTTCCAAACTCTACTACGTCTAAATTTATCCTATTTTTCAAGGGTTTGATCACATATTACATCATCCAGGAAGTGTCTCTCCTATTCCCTCTTCTCCAAAATGTGTATTTTTTTTTCCGGGAAACTCTTGATCCTTTGCCTCTAGACCATAAGCCCTTTATAGGCATGTCTGTATCTGAGTTTTCAAATTTATTTTTCCTCTTTTCTCACTCCCAGAATAACACCCTGTGCCAAGGAGTAGTAGATACTTGTTGAATGCATAAAAGAGCTTAGCAGCTAGAGTTAGTGTGGATGCTGTAGAAGATGTCTGATACACATATGGCAGTTTGATGCTGAATAGTTTTTGGAAATTAAAAAACAGGTAGAAATTTCACCAATGTCAGTGACTAACATAGCTGTAATTAGTAAATTATCATAATATTTCTTTTTTTTTTCTTTTTTACAGAGAGGGTCTCTCTCTGTTTCCCAGGCTGGAGTGTGGCCGTGTGATCATAGTTCAATGCAGCCTCTGAGTCCTGGGCTCACACGGTCCTCCTGAGTAGCTGGGACTACAGGTGTGTGCCACCACACCTGGTCAGTTTCTTTTATTTTGTAGAAACAGAGTCTCATTATGTTACCCAGGCTGACCTCAAATTGCTGGGCTCAAGTGATCCTCCCACCTTGGCCTCCTGAAGTGCTGGGATTATAGGTGCAGGCCACTGAACCCAGTTAAAAGCATTTCTTTAAAAAAGAAAAAAAAGTTCTGTTTATTGGGATTTGGGGGAGGAAGAGAAAGTAAATATGGGATTGGTTCATCCTAGACATCCCTCATGGTTCTAGATAATATTAGAAAGCAATAATGTTTTAATTTATATTTGCAGGGAATTTCGGAGTAGTTTCAATCCTAGGAAAAAACTGGGAGTTAGAAATATGGGAAGATTGGCCAGCACGGTGGCTCACGCCTGTAATCCCAGCACTTTGGGAGGCCCAGGCAGGCGGATCATGAGGTCAAGAGATCGAGACCATTCTGGCCAACATGGTGAAACCCTGTCTTTACTAAAAATACAAAAAAAAAAAAAAAAAAAAAACACCAAAACTAGCTGTGCATGGTGGCACGCGCCTGAAGTCCCAGCTACTCAGGAGGCTGAGGCAGGAGAATCGCTTAAACCAGGGAGGCAGAGGTTGCAGTGAACCGAGATTGTGCCACTGCACTCCAGCCTGGTGACAGAGCGAGACTCCATCTCAAAAAAAAAAAAAAAAGAAATATGGAACAGTTGGTTGATTATAATAGAATTTAGGACTCCCTTTGAAAGAATAGTAACAACTAGTTTTATATAAAAAAATTAAATTCTTAAGTAGATTAGTCAGGAGTAAAGGAAAAGTCAAGATTCCCAACTTATTTGGATTTCTTTCCCCCATTACAGTGTACTCGAGGAACAAAATTTGGGCTGTTTGGCTGTCTTTATTCTTTGTTATACACAAATAAACTGATATCAAAACCAAATATATTGAGGTTACATTTTTCTTTTCTTTCTTTCTTTCTTTCTTTTTTTTTTTTTTTTCTGAGACGGAGTCTCGCTCTCACCCAGGCTGGAGTGCAGTTACATGGTCTTGGCTTACTGCCAGCTCCACCTCCCAGGTTCACGCCATTCTCCTGACTCAGCCTCCAGAGTAGCTGGGACTACAGGTGCCTGCCACCATGCCCGACTATTTTTTTCTATTTTTAGTAGAGACAGGGTTCCACCATGTTAGCTAGGATGATCTCGATCTGCTCATCTCGTGATTTGCCTGCCTCGGCCTCCCAAAGTGCTGGGATTACAGGAGTGAGCCACCGCACCCGGTGAAGGTTCCATTTTTCTAGGAAAATTTGACTCAGATTTATGAGAGTCACCTTTATGCTTATAGATTGCCCCTTTACCCCATACTTGGTTGAACTGACAGACATTCTTCCTGCCATTATCACGTCATACACTGTTCACATTCAGAGTAATTTGTTTTAGGCAATTCATTTCCCTTGGCAATAACATGGAAATTTATGTAATTTTGAAAATGTTTAAGTAGTCATCATCATGACTTTGAGTTTCTGTTCAAAGATGTTTAAATTTACATTACTTTTAAGATATTTAAATTCATTTTTAACTACAATAACTTTTATGTATTTGGAGGTATTTGGAATGAAATCAAAACGTGCTATCTAGGAGTTATAACCTAAAATATGCAGAACATAAATATACCTGATGTAGGAGTATATACATTCTGTTGAGGGGGGAGAAAGAAGTTACTTTATATTCACACAAAATCGTTTTAATGCATGAAGGAGGATATGCTATTTTAAAATTTGATCTTTCACTAATTGTAAGTAATACATTATTTTTTATATATACTGAAATTCCCGGATGTAATCTACTGAGTTTGTTGCATATTCTTCCAGTTTTTTTTTCTGTGTTTGTAAAATTTTCTATATTATGGGATCATAATATACTATTCTTTTGTATACTACTGTTGCAAGTTTGTCTATTTATTTCAGAGTTACCTCTATCAATCATTAACAGCAACTTAATACCCCATTTCTAGTACATGAAAATACCACAATTTGCCAGGCACGGTGACTCACACCTGTTGTCCCAGTACTTTGGGAGGCCGAGGTGGCTGGATCACCGGAGGTCAGGAGTTCAAGACCAGCCTGGCCAACATGGTGAAACCCCATCTCTACTAAAAATGCAAAAAATAGCCAGGCATGGTGCCATGTGCCTGTAGTCCCAGCTACTTGGGAGGCTGAGGCAGGAGAATCACTTGAAACTGGGAGATGGAGGTTGCAGTGTGCCGTGCAACTGGACTCCAGCCTGGGTGACAGAGTGAGACTCTTTCAAACAAAAAAGAGAAAATACCGTAATTTGCTTAATCAACTTATGGTCACTGGATTTTTTTGTTGTTGCCAGAAAAAGAAAGCTGTAAACAATTGTGTGTGTGTATGAATATTTATGCACATGTACATATGTATATGTATTTTGTGTACTTTTACAAACAGCTTTGTAGGAGAGATTCCTAGAGGTGGAGTTGCTGAAATCAAAAGATGTGAATAATGTAGATATGGATAGATATTTATACATTTTCCTTCCAAAAGGTTGTTGTACCAATTTGTAAAGCTACCAATAGTATTCACGTATGCCCCATACCCTGGCTAATGCTAGATATTACAGTTTAAAACATTTTGACAATTTAGGAACTGAAAAAATGTGATGGCCTTTTGTCAATCACTATTGTGGCTGAACATTTCTTAATATGGAGAGAGTTGTATTTCTTTCTTTCTTTTTTTTTTTTTTTTTTTTTTTGAGATGGAGTGTTGTTCTTGTTGCCTGGGCTAGAGTGCATAGAGTGCAATGGCTTGATCTCAGCTCACCACAACCTCTGCATCCTGGGTTCAAGCAATTCTCCTGCCTCATCCTCTCTAGGAGCTGGGATTATAGTCATGCACCACCACTCCCGGCAAATTTTATATTTTTAGTAGAGATGGGGTTTCTCCATGTTGGCCAGGCTGGTCTCGAACTCTCGACCTCAGGCGATCTGCCCGCCTTGGGCTCCCAAAGTGCTGGGATTACAGACCTGAGTCACCGCACCTGGCCTTTTTTTTTTTTTTTAAGACAGAGACTTGCTCTTGTTGCCCAGGCTGGAGTGCAGTGGCACGATCTTGGCTCACTGCAACCTCCGCCTCCCATGTTCAAGCAATTCTCCTGCCTCAGCCTCCCAAGTAGCTGGGATTACAGGCATCTGCCACCACACCCAGCTAATTTATGTATTTAGTAGAGATGGGATTTCACCATGTTAGTCAGGCTGGTCTTGTACTCCTGACCTCAGGTGATCCACCCACCTCAGCCTCCCGAAGTGCTGGGATTACAGGTGTGCGTCACTGCACCTGGCCATATGTCTTTTATAAATTGCCTACTTTTGTTCTTTGTTTATTTTCTGTTGGGGTTACTGGTTTTTAACAGGTTAAAAGTTCTCTACATATTCACTTTTTTATTTCTTTCTTTTTCTTTTCTTTTTTTTTTCTTTCTTTTTTTTTTTTTTTTTCTGAGACAGAGTTTTGCTCTTGTTGCCCAGGCTGGAGTGCAATGGTGTGATTTCAGCTCACCTCAACCTCTGCCTCCTGGGTTCAAGTGATTCTCCTGCCTCAGCCTCCTGAGTAGCTGGGATTACAGGCCTGCTCCACCATGCCTGGCTAATTTTGTATTTTTACTAGACATGGGGTTTCTCCATGTTGGTCAGGCTGGTCTGAAACTCCTGACTTCAGATGATCTGCCCACCTGGGCCTCCCAAAGTGTTGGGATTACAGGTGTGAGCCAATGCATGTGGCCTTATTCACTTTTTTTGTACGTGTGCACATATCCCTCTAGCTATTCTTTTGTAACGTTATGTAGTCAGATAAATCCAAACCCAGCACTGTGCTGCTGTGGGACCTTGGGCACATTAACCTCTGTACACCTTAATTTCCTTATTTGTACAATGGAGATAATGTAAATAGCATTAAGCATAATGGCTGGCACAAAGTAAGTAAATAATAAATGTTAGTTGTGACTGTTATTAATTTATTTATGTGACTTTTGTGTTTTGTGCTCTATTTAAGACTTTCCTTGCTCCAAAATGTAAAATATTCACCTAGCTATTAAACTAGAAAAACAAAGTGAGGAACATTATATGCCTCTATGTGTCTTTGCTTTAAAGATGAAAAACAATGTATACATTTTTGCTTGTATATCACAGGATATATGATACTTGGAAACATTGGTTGTCACAGTAAGAAGAATGAGTGAGAGGAAGACTTTTTAACTGCATGCATTTTTGTATTTTTAAAACAAAGTCCCCAGATTGTATTTAATACTTGAATGGTTTCTTTTTTTTCCTTTTCCTTCTCTTTTTAAAACTTCTAATTCTTTGATCCATCTGGAATTTATTTCTGGTATAAGAAGTGAGACATATTTTGGGGGATAAAATTGTGTGTGAATTCTACCCCAACTAGCTAGTTGTGTCAGCACCATTTAGTGAATAATCTGTTTTTTGCCCCACTATTAGAACTGCAGCTTTTGTCATTTACTAAATGTGTTTGGGACTATTTCTGATTGGTCTTGTTATTTTGGTCTCTTGTGTATTACCATACACTTTGAATTACTATCATTTTATAATTTTAATACAGATGGGGTTAGTTACCTGTTCATTTCTCTTTTTTTTCAGACTTTGACAATTCTGGTCTATGTGTTCTTCTAGATGAACTTTAGAATCATTCTGTGACATTCAAAAAGAAATCATAGAGATTTTTATTGAATACTGAATATTGATTGGGAATACTGAAATTGGAGGTGAAGTTTGGGGAAATTGACATCTTTATGTACTTTCTGTCCTGTTTTCTAATAGATTTTTATGTGTCTCAGTAGATTTTCAAACTTTGCTTCAAATAAGTCCTGTACAAATAAGTCTTGTATATTTCTTGTTTATTTATTTTAAAGAACATCAGACCCATGAATGGGAGTTTCTTTATTTTATCCAACAAATATTATAGAGAATCAAACAGTTAGTTTTTATTCTAGTGAGAGAAGACAGAATATACTCAATAAAATGAAGTACATAATCCATTTCAGATTATGATAAACCTATAAAGGAACCAAAAGGGTGATGCGATTGAGAGTAACTAGTGGGAGCTTACCTTATATGTAGGGTGGTTGGAAAGACTCTTCTGAGATGACATTTGAACTGAGACCTTAAGTTTGAGGAGGAGCTAGCCACCTGAATGAGCCAGGAACAGCATTCCTGGCAGAGAGTAAAGAAGGACAAAGGCCCAGCTAGGAAGGACCTGGCAGAGAAGGGCTCCTGAAGAAACTGAAAGGAAACTCATGTTGCTGGGGCCTAGTGAGCAATCTGGAAAGTAAGCAGGCCAAATCTAGTAGGGCCTTGGGTCATCGTAAGTAGTTTAGACTTTATATGCAGTGCGTAGGAAATCCTTGGGGAATCTGAAGCAGAAGAGTGATGTGTTCTGATTTAAGGTTTAAAAAGAACACTTGGCTTTTTGAGTTGAGAAAGTATTGAAGTGGGAAGCCCGGTTAGGAGTTTTTGCAGCAAGAGGTAAGGATGGTGGTAGTTAGATGGAGAGGCCAGGGAAGCTTCAGAGTTTGTGTGTGTGTGAGTGTGTGTGTGTATCCGTGTGTAAGGAACAGCTAAACAACTTGCTGTTGGAATGGGTGCCACTGAGAGCTAAGTACTGCTAGCTGCTGCAGAGGCCATGTAGAGCAGAACAGAGCTGATCTTTGCCTTCATAGGTGTTTGATAGTTCTGTTCATTTCTAAGGTGTGTACCAAAATAAAGTAGGCTAAGAGCATTTGACTTTAAGATTTATGGAGCTCGGGGGTGTTGAGGGGGATGCAGCAAAAAACAGAGTCTGTTAATAACCCTTGTTTTATATTGCTTAATAACCTGTAGTCTCTGTTAGTGGGTCAAAGGGGAGGCAGCAGCAGATGATCTTTAAGGTATCTGTCTTTGAGTTAGAAAAACATAGCTTGAGGAAGTTATGTAGCTTCCCGACAGCCTTACAGCTAATAGTGGAACCAGACTTTTAGGTGAGCTCATGCACACACCAAGTCTTAGCACACTGCCTAGTATATGTGTAGAGCTCAATAAATGGTAACTTTTAGTAATACCCACTTAGATATTGTTATATCTATTAATTCAGGCCAAATATCTACATTAAAATTTTTCTTATCTCAATTTCTTTGTTCTTTTGTGTTAATCAGGGAGGGAATTGGCATGTAGTCATCCATTTTGCTTGTGAAATATATTTGTTCTTTTTTTGTTTGTTTGTTTGTTTTGAGATGAAATCTTGCTCTGTCATCCAGCCTGTAGAGCAGGGGTGTGATTTCGGCTCACTGCAACCTCTGCCTCCCGGGTTCAAGTGATTCTCATGCCTCAGCTTCCTGAGTAGCTGGGATTACAGGTGTGCACCACCACACCAGGCTAATTTTTTGTATTTTTTTTTTTTTTTGAGATGGAGTCTCACCCTGTCGCCCAGGCTGGAGTGCAGTGGTGCAATCTCTGCTCACTGCAACCTCTGCCTCCTGGGTACAAGCAAATCTCCTGCCCCAGCCTCCCAAGTAGCTGGGATTACAGGTGCATGCCACTACATACACCTGGTTAATTTTCATGTTTTTAGTAGTGATGGGGTTTCACATGTTGGTCAGGCTAGTCTTGAACTCTTGACCTCGTGATCCTCCCGCCTCAGCCTCCCAAAGTGCTGGGATGACAGGTGTGAGCCACCATGCCCAGCCATATTTTTGTATTTTTAGTAGAGATTTCTTTCAATATCATACTTTATTAGAGGTAGGATAGGTTAACTAAAAAGCTTTTTCTTTAGCTTCCATTTGTTTCTCTGTCTTTAAGTAAGATGTCATGATGTCAAAAGAGGCTGCAAATAAAATACCTTGTCAGTGGTATTCCCCCAGATTAGATCTTAACCAAAAGGCTGAGAAGCAGTAGCTCTTTTTCCCCCCAAAGGGAAGAATGCTTAGGTTATTTTACAGGAGAAAATTCATTCCAGTATAGCACCACTCTGGTCTTGTACAAATTACAGAATTCACTTAGATAAGTTCTAGTCTTTCCTCTCCTGGATGGTGGACTCTGTAATAAGTTTAGGAGGTTGGCTTTCTTTAAATTATCCCCAGGTTGGAGGATTTTAGGTGTCGGGATGCCCAGGGTGGTTGTCCTTCTTAGCCTTGTCTTACCTAACATACTTTTAGAATTGGTCTAGAGCTGGACAGCTTTGTGGGAACTGGAGTGACCTAATTTGCTTCAGTTTAATAACTAATGTTTTAGCATTTAAATGTCATAGAGGCATTGCCCTATCCCATACTTTTGTATCAGGAGGTTTTATTATTTTATCAGTTAAAAATTGCATATTTTGTAGGATCCTTTTTCTGCTTTGGTGAAATGTAGGCTTCACCTCTATTGTGATGCTTGGTGGATTCATTCTTGCTCATCTGAAGTGACATCTGCGGTCCTGCCACTGTGAAGTATATTTTTAGCTTTTTTTTTTTTTTTTTTTTGAGATGGAGTCTCGCTCTGTTGTCAAGCTGGAGTGCAGTGGCATGATGCCAGCTCACTACAGCCTCCACTTCCCAGATTCAAGCGATTCCCCTGCCTCAGCCTCCCGAGTATCTGCGACTACAGGTGTGTGCCACCATGTCTGGCTAAATATTTTTTTGTATTTTAGTAGAGATGGAGTTTCACCATGTTGGCCAGGATGGTCTTGATTTCCTGACCTTGTGATCCATCAGCCTTGGCCTCCCAAAGTGCTGGGATAACAGGCGTGAGCCACTGTGCCCGGCCATTTTTAGCTTTTTTTCCAAGGTAGCTTAGGCCACCTTGAACACCTTTGCATAACACATTTTGGTTATGCAAAGGTTGTGGGCCAAAAGCCAGGAGTTCCTGCTGAGAGGAAAAATTTCTTGTTTTTTGGCAGGATAGTATTTGAAATTTTGTTGCAAGATTTTCCTGTTGAGTAAATATGTGTGTGTTTATTTAATATGAGAAGATTTAAAAAGGAACTTAAATAGATCAATTTCATTTTGCAATATTGTATTACCTGTTTGCAATATGTAAGAGGCTAGTTCTGGGTTTATCTGTATAATTCAGTTAGAAGTGCTATTGTCTTTTATGACAGTGATGTATAATTATTACTATATTATTCTCATCCTAAAATATTATATGTTGATATGTAAGAGATGAGGAAGTTGCTCATAAAATCTTGATCGGATTTCTTAAACTATTCATAGAATTTTTTGAGTTCATGAGTCAACCATGTAACTACCCTGAGTTAATGAGTTTTGGTGCTAAGAACTGAAATTATAATTTGATACTGCCACTTAAGGTGCTCCCTTCCCCTTCAGTCTGAACTTTAGATTCTTTCATTTCAGTGGGTTTCAAATGTAAAGTATTCTGCCGAGGTATCTTAGTGAACCAGGACTGGAGTGAAAGGTGGAGGGAGGGATGGGGAAAGGCAGGGGGAGCCTGAAAAAATGAATCCTAGGTCTCCCATTCTCACTAGATCAGAATGTTTCTCCATTGTACCTTTTGTACATTTAGCTTTCATTTAAGACTTCTGAGGAAAACATTCTGGTTAAAAAACAAGATCTGAGCACTGTTGCTGTGTATCTCATGGATAAGTTTTGAGGAAGGAGGTTGTAGTGGTCTCCAGGCTGCAGTTCATGTGAGGACAGGAAGGGCTTGCTTTGACCTGTAAATTTGTATGCCGGTAGGGGCTAATTTCCTGACTTCGCTAGTTTTTTTTGTTTTGTTTTGTTTTGTTTTTTTCCTTCTGTATTGGGCGAATAGTACTTTTAAATAAAACTGACTTTTTTGTTTTTTTTGAGATAATAAAGTTGAACTTCATTAAAGTCATACCACAAAACTAGGACAACAGGAAGGATTACTGAGATGAGGGAAAAAATGGAGAAGTCACTTAACTTGTGACTTTGAGTGACATTGTTTGTAATTGTTGAACTCAGGACTCACCATAGCTGAAAGTTATACAATGTGCATTAAAAAATTGTACCTCATGGGTTTCTAATCATTTAGGCCACTGTTAGAAAAAAATGGGATGATCCTGGGTTAAAATCTTTTTTTTTTTTTTGCCTCTGCATTCCATTTATAGCTTTATTTATTTGGGATGTCTGAGTTGGGAGGAGAGCGCAGAGATAGATCACTTAAAGCATGTTTTAGGACAGCAGATCAGAATTAGTTGGAAAACTTTTACAAAATGCATGAACGTTCATATAGTGAAATACTCTGTTTTTGGACAGAGTTTCATTCTTGTTGCCCAGGCTGGAGTGCAATGGCACGACCTCAGCTCACCGCAACCTCTGCCTCCTGGTTTCAAGCGATTCTCCTTCCTCAGCCTCTTGAGTAGCTGGGATTACAGGCATGTGCCACCATGCCTGGCTAATTTTTGTACTTTCAGTAGAGACGGGGTTTCAGCATGTTGGTGAGGCTGGTCTCGAACTCTCAACCTCAGGTGATCCACCCGCCTCAGCCTCCCAAAATGCTGGGATTACAGGCGTGAGCCACTGCATCTGGCCCACGTAGTGAAATTCTCTTTAGCAATAGAAAGAACCATAGATGCATGAGAATAATTGCCAAGATGTATTTTGGGGGGGGGGGGGGGGGCGGAGTCTCGCTCTGTCGCCCAGGCTGGAGGTTGGTGATGTGATCTTGGCTCACTGAAATCTCTGCCACCTGGGTTCATGCCTTTCTCCCCACCTCAGCCTTCTGAGTAGCTGGGACTACAGGCGCCCGCCACCATGCCTGGCTAACTCTTTTGTATTTTTAATAGAGATGGTGTTTCACTGTGTTAGCCAGGTTGATCTTGATCTCCTGACCTCATGATCCACCCTCCTCAGCCTCCCAAAGTGCTGGGATTACAGGCATGAGCCACCGCACCAGGCCAACCGAGATGTATTAAGTAATAAAAGCAAGATACAGAACAGTGTGTTTCTAGTATGCCACCATTTACATAGGGGAAAAAGTGTGATTCTATGTATGTGTGGGATATTTCTAAAGGACACTCTAGAAACTAGTAACTTTGGTTGCCTTCTGGGAGGGTAACTGGGTAGCAGCTGGAGGAGAAGCGCAAGGAGATTTTTCACTTTGTATTCTGTGGTACTTTTAAAAACTCTTAAGTCCTGCATATAATGTTTATTTCTAAAAAGATCAACCCTCCCCACAATGCCTCATGTTGGCTTTTCCCCTTCCACCTGGAGCAGTTGCAGGTGTATAGATGAGGAGAAAGCTCCTCAGGTGGTTTTAATGTGTGGTCTCACGGAACATCTCAGCTTCTCATAGTTCACTACCTGCTGAGAAAGCCGCAAAGCATTGCAGAAAACATTAGTTTTTCCCATTTTGCCACAGACAATTTTGTGATATTGGAGGAATTATTGACTTTCTCTGATCTTCACATTTCTCACCTGTCAAATCAGTGTTAGCTGGGTAATCTCAACCTTCCAATCCTTAAGATTTGCTGACCTCTATGCCTCGGGCCTTGGAAGGGAGCAGGGAGAAAACAGACTGAGGGACAGCTGGTCAGTCTTCTGACTCTTCTCCTGGTCAACTTTCACAACAGCAGGAAACGTGACATCAGGAGAAAGGATGATATATTTATTTAAAATATTTATATATTACATGGTACCACATGCAGTTTTTAAAGTTTTTTTTTTTCTTTTTTTGAGATGGAGTCTGGACCCCTCACCCAGGCTGGAGTGCAGTGGTGCCATCTCAGCTCACTGCAACCTCTGCCTCCCAGCTTCAAGTGATTCTCCTGCCTCAGCCTCCCAAGTAGCTGGGTTTACAGGTGTGTGCCACCATGCCTGGCTAATTTTTTGTATCTTTAGTGGAGACTGGGTTTCACCATGTTGGCCAGGCTGGCCTTGAACTCTGACCTCGTGATCTGCCCACGTTGGCCTCCTAAAGTGCATGAGCCACCACGCCTGGCCTTAAAGTTCTTTCTGTACGTTTTTTCTTTTATTTTTTGGGTCAGAGTTTCATTGTATCACCCAGGCTGGAGTGCAGTGGCACAATCACGGCTCACTGCAGTCTTGACCACCTGGGCTCAAGTGATCCTCCTGCCTCAGCCTCCCAGGTAGCTGGGACCATGGGTGTGTACCGCATGCCTGACTAATTATTTTTTCTTTTTCTTTTTTTTTTTTTTTTTGAGACAGAGTCTTGCTCTGTCACCCAGGCTGGAGTGCAGTGGTCAGATCTCGGCTCACTGCAAGCTCCACCTCCTGGGTTCACACCATTCTCCTGCCTCAGTCTCCCGAGTAGCTGGGACTACAGGTGCCCACCACCACGCCCGGCTACTTTTTTGTATTTTTAATAGAGACAGGGTTTCACCGTGTTAGCCAGGATGGTCTCGATCTCGTGACCTCGTGATCCGCCCGCCTCGGCCTCCAAAAGTGCTGGGATTACAGGTGTGAGCCACCGCACCTGGCCACCTAACTAATTATTATTATTATTTTAATTTTCTTGTAGAGATAGTTCTGGCTTCATTGCCCATTCTGGTCTTGAATACCTGGCCTTAGGAGATCCTCCGATCTTGACTTCCCAAAATGCTGGGATTACAGGTATGAGCCACTGTGGCCAGCCTATAAGTTTTGTTTTAAAGTTAGATTGAATGACAATTCCCTAGAAAATTTTATTTTCTAAACCTAACTGGATAAAGAATATATTGATAAAAACTGGGAAATTGATCAATTTGTCATACTGAATTATTTTTTGAATTTGCCCTCTTCCCAAATACCTTGAAATGATGGAAACAAAATTAAAACTTTACTAATAAAGTATTAAATGGGTGAAGATTTTATATATATATAATTATATCTGTTATATTTTTATGTATGCAATTATATAGTTTTCATCTTATATTTAAATTCTGTTTTTTTAAAACCACCCAATTATGTAATAATAGAACTCCGGTCTTAAAGTAAGTGTGCATGTACACACATGCACATGTGTATATGTGTATATAAAATTTTTGTCATGGGAGTTTTATATATAATTAAGATAGAAATTATATATTATTGCACACATTTTTACACATATGTAATATTCTCTACCATATGTATGTAAAATACACCCATATGAATTATGTATAACATAAATATTTGTGTTATTCTGAAACATAAACATAGATAATCATGTTTTAGAATGGGAATACTCAGGAGTATAGGGGTACCTGTTCTCCCATTAGTCAGTCTGTGAATTCAATATTTATGTTTTCTCATCCAGAATTTCTCTGGGACCTGACAAGCTGACTCTGATGCTTGTGTGTAAGAGGAAATGTTCTAGAATAGCTGGGAAGGTGGTGAAAGTAGCAGCAACAACGAAGCACAGTGAGGTGAAACTTGCCCTGCTGGATATGAAACCTCGTAATACTAGAGTAATTTGAAAAGTGTGGCATTGGCACAAGAAAAGACAGACAAATCAAATTAGTCTAGAATTGTGGACAAGTAGGAATAGAGTTTATAATGAGGATGGCTTTCTTTTTCTTTCTTTCTTTTTTTTTTTTTTTTGAGATGAAGTCTCACTCTGTTGCCCCGGCTGGTGTGCAATGGTGTGATCTCGGCTCACTGCAACCTCCGCCTCCCAGGCTCAAGCAATTCTCCTGCCTCAGCCTCCCAAGTAGCTGGGATTACTGGTGCATGTCACCATGCCCGGTTAATTTTTGTATTTTTAGTAGAAAAGAAGTTTCACCATGTTGGCCAGGCTGGCCTCGAACTCCTGACCTCAAGTGATCTTCCCGCCTCAGCCTCCCAGGGTGCTGGGATTACAGGAGGAGCCACCGCTCCTGGCCTTTTTTTTCTTTATTTGCTATTTCAGTTCCATAGAAGCAAGCAAAGAGTAACATAACAAATGTCCATCTACCTACCATCTGTGATTACAAAACTTAGTATTTTATCATCCTTGCTTCAGAATTATTTAATAAAGACAATACTTCCTCTGCACAAATGCTTACCTTAAAACTACTCTTGAATTCTTTTCACAATTGACTTATCAACTCCCAAATTTAAAACCATGTATTTTTGTCTTTATATGCCTTAGACATTTATAGAAAGGTATTTACTGAGCAGTTACTATGTGCCAGATATTATGCTGTTTTTATATACTGTTTTTACTTTATATAGCTAATTATATTATTTGTCACATATTAACCTATTTTAAATATAAAAAGAAATGACGCATTACTGTTTTCAAACCTTGGTAACTTTTATTAAGTAAATACTTGAGAGGAAGCTTTTACTGGTAATTGTGGTTTTATTTATGTATTTATAGTTATAATTTATTAGAAGTACACTTGGTGTTTTAGTTCTTATTAATTCTGTTTTTTTCCCATCCTGTTTAGATGGTTTCCTAGAAACATGATTGTTTATTGGCGTTGATCTCTGTTTATTGGCGTTGATCTCACAGTCTGGTGAGGACTTCTTTACTGATAATGTCAAGTTCAGTTTATTCTCCCAACCAAGGAGCATTCAGCACAGAACAAAGTCGTTCTCCTCCTCACTCTGTAAAGTATACGTTTCCCAGCATCCACCACCAGCAGATAAGGAACAAATACTATGCAAATTGCACGTTTTTTGTGTTTTTCTTTACTTTTCCTATTTAATACACATGTTGGTAGAAACCACCAAATTTACCTTTTTTTTTAAGTGGCAAGAGCTATTTACAAAGACAAGGAACCAAAGGTTGGGAATTAATTATTTCTGTCTTCTTACTGTGGCTTTATGCCGATTTCAGGAGTTGAACTTGTCTTTGTTTTGATGACAGGAGTTGATGATAAATAGAAAACTTATCAATTCTCTAGAATTTCTAGGGTAAGACCTATATTTATACTCCCAAGTTGTGGTTGAGTTTTAAGCTGGCCAGATAACTTGCATGTCTTGAGTGATGGCCAGGATAAAGACCTCTGTCTTCTTGAGAGATTGATGGTAGGAAGATTTGCATAGTAGGTAGGAAGGAAGGAAGGGATGGTAGATAGGAAGGAAGACTTTATTATAGGAAGAGTTTGTAAGAGATTGATTTACCTTGTGAAAAATAAAGTATGAGGTGAAATAATCATCTCAGAGTAGACCAAAGATATGGATGTAAGAGGTTTAAAGAAAAATAGGAAAGGATGGGATAAAACGGTCATCTCAGAGACTAAGAAAGCAGATTTGTCATCAAAATGTACTACGGGGTCCTACTGAGGACTCCTTTGAAGTGTAGTCATGATTATAGAGTTAGAATGGACATTCCTACGTTGTTCCTGTGTAGGGAGGCATTTAGTCTTTTACCATTACCTGTAACGTTAGTTGCACATTTTTGTTGATGCCTTTTTTGGTTGAAGAGGTTGCTTTCTGTTCCTAGTTTGAGAATTTCTGTCATGATTGGTGTTGAATTTTGCTTGTGTTGTCCCCCTACCCCAGTGTTATTCATCTGATTACCAATTTTCCGGATTATTGTTGCTGCTGGTTTTTTCATAAAATCAGGCCGGGCGCAGTGGTTCACGCCTGTAATCCCAGCACTATGGGAGGCTGAGGCGGGTGGATCACTTGAGGTCAGGAGTTTGAGACCAGCCTGGCCAACATTGTGAAACCCCCTCTCTACTAAAAATACGAAAAAATTAGCCAGGCATCGTGGCAGGCACCTGTAATCCCAGCTACTTGGGATGCTGAGGCTGGAGAATCGCTTGAACCCGGGAGGCAGAGGTTGCAGTGAGCCAAAATCGTGCCGGTGCACTCCAGCCTGGGCAACAAGAGTGAAACCCCATCTTAAAGGAAACAAAATTAACTTTGCAGTTTAGTTTATATATATATATACACATATATCTATATTAGAATGCACTCATTATATGTGTACATTGTAACAAATTTTGACAGATTCATAAACTCATAGAACCATCACCAAAATGAAGATGAACAACATTTCTAACACTCCAGCATGTTCCTTGGCACCCCATCCTCCTTGGCACCCACCCGTGTCAGTCCTCCTCCCCCAATTCCTACTAACCTCAGCTCCTAGGAAACCACTGATCTGCTTTCTATCATAAAACATTGTATACATTCTGAGCTTCATGGGAACTCTTTTGTCTATGACCTCTTTTGCTTCCCATAATACTTCTGTGATCTATCCATGTCTGGCATGTCTCAGTTCATTCCTTTTTATTGTTGAGTATGGGTATACCACAATTTGTTTATCCCGTCACCTATTCCAGTTTTTGATTATTATAGATAAAATTACTTAGAAATCATATATTTATATATTGTATCTAGATTATTAAAAGAAGTTTTGCCTCATTTTCTTAACAGTATCCTTTGGAGAGCATACATTTTTTATCAAGTCCGATGTAGTTTATTTTTTGAGACAGAGTCTTGCTCTGTCGCCTAGTCTGGAGTGCTATGGTGCCATCTCAGGTCACTGCAACCTCTGCATCCCGGGTTCAAGCAATTCTCCTACCTCAGTTTCCTGAGTAGCTGGAATTACAGGCATGTGCCACCACACCCAGGTAATTTTTGTATTTTTAGTAGAGATGGAGTTTCACCATGTTGGCCAGGCTGGTCTCGAACTCCTGACCTCAGGTGATCCACTCTCCTCAGCCTTCCAAAGTGCTGGGATTACAGGTGTGAGCCACTACACCCAGCCCCGATGTACTATTTTTATTGTTCATTTTTTGTGCTTTTTGTGTCAAACCTAAGACATTTTTGCCAAATTCAAGGTCACTAAGATTTTCACTTATGTTTTCTTTTTTTCTATTTTTGTTTTGTTTTGTTTTGTTTTTGTTTTTGTTTTTTTGAGACAAAATCTTACTCTGTTGCCCACGCTGGAGTGTAGTGGGGCAATCTCGGCTCACTGCAAGCTCTGCCTCCTGGGTTCACACCATTCTCCTGCCTCAGCCTCCCGAGTAGCTGGGACTACAGGCGCCCACCACCACGCCCAGCTAATTTTTTTTGTATCTTTAGTAGAGATGAGGTTTCACTCTGTTAGCCAGGATGGTCTCAATCTCCTGACCTCGTGATCCACCTGCCTCGGCCTCCCAAAGTGCTGGGATTACAGGTGTGAGCCATTGCGCCCGACCAATTTTCACTTATGTTTTCTTCTCTAAGTTTTATAATTATAGGTCTTTCATTTAGGTAAATTACCTATTTTGAATTAAAATTTTATATGTGGTGTGGTAAGCATTGAGTTTCAGTCTTTCTGCATTAAGAATGATGTTAGCTTGGAGAGTGCTCTTTACTCCTGTGTTTTCTTAAGGGGTTTGTGTAGGATTGGTACTTTTCTTTGAAATGGAGTCTTGCTCTGTCATCCAGGCTGGAGTGCAGTGGTACAATCTCAGCTCACTGCAACCTCCATCTCCCGGGTTCAAGTGATTCTACTGCCTCAGCCTCCTGAGTAGTTGGGATTACAGTTGCGTGCCACCACACCTGGCTAATTTTTGTATTTTCAGTAGAGATGGGGTTTCACCGTGTTGGCTAGGCTGGTCTCGAACTTCTGAACTCAAGTGATCCGCCCGACTCAGCCTCCCAAAATATTGGGATTATAAGCATGAGCCACTGTGCCTGGTCTTTTCTTTCTTTCTTTCTTTCTTTCTTTCTTTCTTTCTTTCTTTCTTTCTTTCTTTCTTTTCTTTCATTTCTTTCATTTCTTTTTCTTTCTTGGCTTTGTTTCTTTTTTTTCTTTTTCTTTCTTCCTTTCTTTCTCTCTCTCTCCTCTTTCTCCTCTTTCTTTCTTTGAGTCTCACTCTGTCACCCAGGTTAGAGTGGGCAATTGCGTGATCTCGGCTCACTGCAACCTTTTCTTCGTGGTTCAAGCAATTCTCCTGCTTCAACCTCCCAAGTAGCTGAGATTACAAGCGCCCACCACCATGCTTGGCTAATTCTTTGTACTTTTAGTACGGTTTTGCCATGTTGGCCAGGCTGGTCTTGAACTCCTGACCTTAGGTGATCTACCCGCCTCAGCCTCCCAAAGTGCTGGGATTTCAGGTGTCAGCCCACCACGTGGTGGCTGGGATTGATACTTTTTCAACCTTAGATATTTGATAGAATTTATCAATGAAACTTGGTCCCAGATTTTTTTTTCTGGGAAGAATTTAAATATGAATTAAATTTCTTTAATAGTTATAATTCAGATACTCAATTTTTTCTTGAGTCAGTTTGGGTATATTTTGTTGTTTAAGGTATCAGATTTATTGACATAATTTGTCTCAATATTTCCTCATCATTTCAGTGCCTTTGAGATATGTTGCGATGTTGTTAATCATGTTGATAATGTTTGTTTTTATTATTTTTTAATCAGTCTGCCTAGAGGTTTATCAGTTTAATAGATTTTTGAAGAACTAGCTTTGGTTTCAATCATTTTCACTATTTTTCTATTTCACTGATTTCTACTCTTTATTTTTTTTTCCTTCTCTAATTGCCTGTGTATATATCATCACTTCATTCTTTTTGTGTATTCAAGTTTTCTTCTGATATTATTGTGTTTTTGCCTGAAGCACTTCATTTCTCTCAGTTTAGGTCTTTTGGCAATTAGTTCTCTCAGCTTTTATTTGCCTGAAAATGTTTCTATTTCTGAAGACTATTTTCACTAGATATAGAATTCTAAGTTGACAGTTTCAGTATTTTAAGAGATGTCATATCATTGTATTCTGGTTTGTATGGTTTCTGACTAGAAGCCTGAGGTCATTCTTAATTTTTGTTCATTAATATATAAAACACATTTTCCCCCCTGTGGCTACTTGTTTTTTTTTTTTTTTTTTTTTTTTTTTTTGAGGCATTTTTGCTCTGTCATTCAGGCTGGAGAGCAGTGGTACGATCTCAGCCCACAGCAACCTCCACCTCCCAGGTTCAAGCAATTCTCATGCCTCAGCCCTCTGAGTAGCTGGGGCTGCAGGCATGCACTACCATGCCCAGCTACTTTTTTTGTTTTGTTTTTTTTGAGACGGAGTTTCACTCTTGTTGCCCAGGCTGGAGTGCAATGATGCGATCTTGGCTCACCACAACCTCCGCCTCCTGGGTTCAAGTGATTCTCCTGCCTCAGCCTCCCAAGTAGCTGGGATTACAGGCATGTACCACTATGCCTGGCTAATTTCTTATTTTTAGTAGAGATGGGATTTCACCATGTTGGTCAGGCTGGTCTCGAACTCCTGACCTCAGGTGATCCATCCACCTCAGCTTCCCAAAGTGCTGAGATTACAGGCATGAGCCACTGTGCCCGGCCCCAGCTAATTTTTTGTATTTTTAGTAGGGACAAGTTTTCACTATGTTGGCCAGGCTGGTCTCGAACTCCTGGCCTCAAGTGATCTGCCTGCCTAACATATTCTAATACTTTTCCCAGAGTCTTTTTGTTTCAATTTTTCTTTTTTTTAAGCATACTGAAATTTAAAATGTTTTTACTGCCATCAAGTCTTTTTTCTATGTTTGTTAACCTTTATGCCTGATTGCCCTTTCTTCCCTGATATCAGATAAATAAGTACCCACACATTTTCTTTGAGTTTTCATGCAATGAAGAGTAATTTAAAAGATAATAAATGTATCTACAATTTATTTTCAAATAGTTCAGCCAAAATGAAGTTTTATAAACATACACAGACACACACAGAAAGTAAATATGTTAAAATGTTAACTACTGGTGAATCTAGATGAAGGATAAATGAGTGTCCATTATACTGTTCCTTCAACTTTTAAGTGAATTTGAAATTTTTCAAAATAGTAAGTTGGATGGGGAAATATTCTTTGCCGTAAGCTAGAAATTAGCTAAGCTTCTAGGTGTTTTGTGACCCACCTTATCATTTGAAATATCCTTATCCTACAGTAGTCTGTGGGGTTTATAAGAAGTGTTCTGCTGCATTAAAAAAAAGAAATTTAAAAATATAGTGAATAAAGGTCATCTTCCATGGCTGAATACATTACCGAAAATGTAATTTATAGAATTTCGTTTTTTAGCAGAAAAGTGTCTTAAAAACTCATTCATTAAAATGAGATGTGTTGAGTTGTAGTGTGACCCATTTCCATGTTATAGTTGAGAAACTGGGTGTTCAGAAAAATTAAGTGACCTAGGTAGTACCTCCTGAGTTGGAATTAACCCAGGACCCCTGACTCTAGTCCTACTTTTTTTCCTCTAAAGTGTAAACCATGACTACTACTACTAACTAATACTTCTCTTTCCATCTCCCTCTCCCCATTCTCTCCCAACTTCCCACCTCCAGAAGTAAGTATTTAAAAAGAACTAACATTTGTTAGATGTTTTTAAAATGTTAAGCCTAGGTATATCATTTATAGAAGAATGAAATAAGCTTGAAAGAAAAAATTACCTGCAGTTTTACCAGTTAAAAGTTATTAACATTTTCATGTTGATTCTTCCCTATTTGTGTGTGTATTATTTTAATTTTAGTTTAATTTAATTTTATGGGTTTTTTTTTTTTTTTTTTTTTTTTTTTTTTGCTGCTGCTCCTTGTGTAACAGGGCTAACCCATAGGCAGTGTGTCCAGAGTCGGCCCGTATGAATATTTTAATGTGCTCACTTTGTACATTCTGTTTAACTTTACTTTTGCTTAAATACGTGCTTAACTTCTTTTTGTGCCAATAAGTTTACAACTGTATTGTTAGTGGCTACTTAGTATTCCACATATGAATAAATAAAGTTATTTATTTAATCAATTTTCATACATTTAGGTTGCCTGTTTGTTCAGAAGTACGGTGTTGTGACATGCATTTTTTTTTTTTTTTGAGACAGAGTCTCACTTTGTTGCCCAGGCTGGAGTGCAGTGGCACGATCTTGGCTCACTGCAACCTATACCTCCCAGTGATTCTCCTGCCTCAGGCTCCCGAGTAGCTGGGACTACAGGTGCATGCCACCAAGTTCAGCTAATTTTTGTATTTGTAGTGGAGACAAGGTTTCACCATGTTAGCCAGGCTGGTCTCGAACTCCTGACCTCAGGTGATCTGCACACCTTGGCCTCCCAAAGTGCTGGCATTACAGGCATGAGCCACTGCAGCTGGCCCGTACATTATTTAGGTTGTTTTTTCTGTATGCATTCTTACTTGTTTCCTTAAGGTAGATTCCTTTTAGTATAATTAGTTACAGACCAGGTTGATTTTTAAGGTTCTGTGGGTATTTCCAGATTGTCCTGCAAAAGAGTAGGGCCAGTTCTTAACTCCTGACAACAGTGTATAAAGATACCCACTTCTTGGCCAGGCATGGTGGCTCACGCCTGTAATCCCAGCACTTTGGGAGGTCGAGGCAGGCAGATCACCAGAGGTCAGGAGTTCGAGACCAGCCTGGCCAACATAGTGAAACCCCGTCTCTACTAAAAATACAAAAATTAGCCAGGTGTGGTGGCTGGTGCCTGTAATCCCAGCTACTCAGGAGGCTGAGGCAAGAGAATCGCTTGAACCTGGGAGGCGGAGGTTGCAGTGAGCTGAGATTGTGCCACTGCACTCCAGCCTGGGGGACGAGTGAGATTTCGTCTCAAAAAAATAAAAATAAAAAAAAATAAAGGTACCCACTTCTTCTGTATCCTTGCTGACACCACATGTTTATCGTTTAACAAAAAGATTGTTAATTTGATGAATGATTGTTTTTAAATTAAACTTATTATTTGTTAGTAAAATTTAACATTTTTTATTTGTTTATTGGTTATTTTTCCTGTTTTGTAAATTGTTTTTTCATATATGTTGCCCATTTTTCTGTTGATTTATTTTATATTGAGTTGTTAGAGTGCATGTTTTGCAAATGGTTTTCCTATTTAATCATTTGCCTTTTTAATTTGTTATTACTGTTTTGATAAGCAGAAGCTTGTGTTTTTGCATGTGTGGTTTTGTTGTTGTTGTTGTTGTTGTTGTTTTTGAGATGGAGTCTTCCTCTGTCACCCAGGTTGGAGTGCAGTGGTGCCATCTCTGCTCACCACAACCTCCGCTTCCCGGGTTCAAGCCATTCTCCTGCCTCAGCCTCTCAAGTAGCTGGGATTACAGGCTTGCACCACCACACCTGGCTGATTTTTGTACTTTTAGTAGAGATGGGGTTTTACCATGTTGGCCAGGCTGGTCTCGAACTCCTCACCTCAAGTGATCTGCCTGCCTCGGCCTCCCAAACTGCTGGGATTACAGGTGTGAGCCATCATGCCCAGCAGAAGACTGTTTTTTATTTTATCCATCAATTTTTCTTTTTTAAAAACAAATGTATTTTTTATCTTTTGCTTTTGGCTTTCCTGAACCCACGATAACGTGAATCTTTTTTTTTTTTTAATTTGAGGCTTTTTGTGATTTGTTAATAAGCCTCTTATAAATGTTTGCTATTACTTGGCTTTTTTTTATGTAAGATATGAGGTAAGAATCTAACTCTTTTTCTTCAGGATTGGTATCTTGCTGTTTCAACCCAAGATTGTAAACTTCATGAAGGGAGATATCTTGTCTGTTTTGATCCACCACCCTATTCCTATTATATAAGTAGGCACTTCAGGATTTGGTTTCTTATTAAATATTTAATATTTAGAAAGGAAGTCAGTGGAAAATATTCATTTGTAATATTAATTCTTTGCATCAGAATATTAGTCTTTGCATCTGATGCATCAGGTGCATCAGAATCACCTGAGGAGCACTTTTGAAGTCTGCTGATTCAAAATGTAATCTCTTTTTCTATTATATATGTTTCTGTAACACAAATTTGCTCATATGCATATAGTGGGAGAATGACATTAATGTATCATGAAAGTCCTGGTAGTTCACCAAAGATCTTTCTTTATGCATTAACATTTCTAAGTTCTCAGGAGTATGCTGTCTCATAATGAAAGAAAAAGGCTTCACAAACATGAAGACTTAAGAATATTTGAACATTCTGCATTTAGTTTTCATTTAGTGCAAATAGTAGCTGGTTTAGTGAATTTAAGAACTGTCGTGCTTTTCACAGTGTTAGTGGAGATTCAAGCATTGAAAAGACAATGTGAAGACAAATTTTCTTGTATTTTTTTTAACGTTGATAAAGGAGGGAGGGGGTGATAAAGAGGTTGATAAACATGGTTATATGCCAAATCTGATTTTTTTTTCTTTTTTTTGAGATGGAGTCTCCCTCTGTCACCCATGCTGGAGTGCAATAGTGCAATCTCAGCTCACTGCAACCTTTCCCTCCTGGGTTCAAGCCATTCTCCTGCCTCAGCCTCCCGAGTAGCTGGGACTACAAGTGCCCGCCACCACACCCAGCTAATTTTTGTATTTTTTAGTAGAGACGGGGTTTAACCATGTTGGTGAGGCTGGTCTTGAACTCCTGACCTTGTGATCTACCTGCCTTGGCATCCCAAAGTGCTGGGATTACAAGCATGAGCCACCATGCCCGGCCACTGATATTTTATTTAGATGAAACATACTGGTTTATTTTGGAAGCCAATGACCTCATGGATTTACATCTTAAGAGAGGAATCATAAACTCTAGGGCTTAAAGCTGCCAAAGATTGATTGTATGCCAGATGCAAAGGATACTGGAGCTTTAACTCTATTAAGTCTATTAGAATTGTTATTGCTTTTATTGGTGCTTTCCTTACAGAACTGTACAGGATTTAGGGTATAGCCATAATCTTATTTTCCCAGAAGGCCTCTCAGATTCAGTGCATACTATTACAGAATATGAGGCTTTTCATCAGTGTATATTAGCTGAAATATCTGTACTATGGTGTTTTGAAGCAACTGTCCAGTTATCTCCTGTATGCATTCCTGGCTCAGAACTATTGACTTTTCACAGTTCCTTAATCATTATTTAATACATTTTAGGGTTCTGTAATCCTGTGAACTACCCTCATTGTAGGTTTCTGATAGTCTAAGTAAAATTAGTACTCTAAACTTTATGTTTTATAATATTGCTTATATCTTTACAGCAGACTGGAAATTAATAGGGTGTGTGTGGATGTGTGTTGGAGTGGATTTTGGGTGAAGGGGCTTTCATTCTGCTACAGCTCTGCTGATTTGGAGGTGCAGTGGGATGTTTTTGGCTAAGGAAATGTTACGTATGCTGTAGTGTGGGCTTTATGGAAGTAGGCCCAGAGATAGTAGCAGCTGAAGTTCCTAGGTCACTTCTCTGACTCGTGTACCTCAGTTTTGGTTTGGAAAGCCTGAAAACTTTTGATAGGAACACTTGGCCATGTTATAGTTGTTAAGTTGGGTGGACACACAGGTTTTACCTGGAATAATACTATTTCCCAGCCAGTGGTTCAGACCATTTGAAGAGCCATTGCAAGGAAATGGCTGAGAAGTTGGTATCTTCCTTTGTCATGATTGCATTATTTACCTATAAATTCTCTATAATTTCAGTATTGTTACACTAGAGGCTGATCAACACTAACTCACCTGACTTTGTATAGCTTTTAGGCTCTTCAAAATAGTACATGGTATATCTAAACTATAAAAGTGAGGTGAGAATTTGCATATATGTAAATATGAAAGTTACTACTAAAGGTTTCATTAGACACATATTACACATGGCTCTGTTGTGGTTTAAAACTGACTTTTTCATTTAAGGCAATCTGGACTCTATTAGTGAGAAATGAATTGTTTTTCTTGGTTTTATTCTCTAAAGGATCCAGCATTCGGAGGCAAACATGAAGCTCCATCCTCTCCAATTTCGGGGCAACCATGTGGAGATGATCAAAATGCTTTACCTTCAAAACTTTCAAACGAAGAGTTAATACAAAGTATGGATCGTGTAGATTGAAAAATTGCAAAAGTAGAACAGCAGATCCTTAAATTGAAAAAGAAACAAGTAAAAGTCTTTGCCTAATATATTCTAAGAATGTATGTTTTTCTCCCTACAGAAGATAATTTTGAGTTTTCCATATTTTGAAACTTTACATAAAAGGAATTATGCCTTACGTATTCTGACTTGCTGTTTTTTGCTACTATTGTGGTTTTCTTACATTCATTCATTTTCCTTGCTGCACTGTCTGATTATATGATTGCAGAGAGTGAAATTTGTTTTTCCATTCTATTTTTGATTTTTTTTTGATAATCCATACAATGGTGCTGGTTTTTGGTTCACATGTAGAGATTTTCCAGGGCATGTGCCCAGGATTGGCAGTGCTTGGCCCAAGATTATGCACAGTGAACTATTTAATAGATGATACCAAATTTGCTAAGAAGTAACACCATTTTATATTCCCACTGGCAGCTTATGTGGGTACTTATTTGTGCACATTCTTGCCTTTACTTGATATCATTTTTTCAGTTGGATATGAAATAGTCTTGTGTGGTTTGGAAGGAGGCTGAGCTTATTTTCATTTGTTTATGAGTTATTTGGGTTCCTTATGTGCATTGTTCAAATCTTTTGTCTATAGTCTCCTATTTCATCATTGAAACTTTTAGGATTTCCTGAAGTCCCTTGTCAGATATGTGTATAGAAGATTTGCCTAGTTTGTGGCCTGTCACTTCACTTTTAGCCCAGTATCCACTGTAAGTGTACACTAAGTGCATTTTTTTTCCAGATTTGGAGTCTCACTCTGTCACCCAGGCTGGAGTGCAGTGGTGTGATGTTGGCTCACTGCAACCTCTGCCTCCCAGGTTCAAGCGATTCTCCTGCAACAGCTTCCCGAGCAGCTGGGACTGTAGGCGCTTTAAGTGCTTTTAATGTAGTCATAAAGTTGTACAGCTATCACAACTCTCTAACTCTAGAACATGTTTATCATTTCAAAAAGAAACTCCATACTTACTAGCAGTTACTCCCCATTTCCCCCTTTTCCCAGCCCCTGGCAACCACTAGTCTATTCTCTGTCTCTATGGACTAGCACATGCCTAATACCAGAAAAAACAGAATCATGTGTGACCTTTTGTGTTTGGCTTCATTTATTTAGCATGTTGTCCTGATTCATCCATGTTGTATCTTGTCTCAGCACTTCATTGTTTTAAATGCCTGAATCCCATTGCATGAGTATACTGTTTTGTTTATCCATTTATTAGTTGATGGATATTTGAGTTATGTTCATTTTTTGACTATGATTAATAACGTACTATGATGAGATTCATGTACTCGTTTTTGAGTGGACGTATTTTTACAATTTTCTTTATATATCTAGGAGTGGGCGTATGGTAAATCTACATTTAAATTTTTGAAAAACTTCAAAACTGTTTTCCAAAGTCTCTGTACCATTTTATGTTATTGCCAGCAGCATACGGAGGTTCCATTTTTTCCTACCTCCTTGCCAACATCTGTTATTTTCCTTTTTTTAAAAAATATAGCCATACTTGTAGATGTGAAGTGGTATCTAGTTGTAGTTTTCATTTGCATATCTTTAATGACTAATGATGTTGAGCAACTTTTCATGTGCCGATTGGTGATTTGTATATCTTTTTAGAGAAATGTTCATTTAGATTGTTTGCTCATTTAATTGGGTTGTCTTTTTGTTATTCTAAGAATTCTTTATATATTCTGGACATTAGTTCCTTATCAGATGTATGACTTAATAGATATTTTCTCTCATTCTGTGAGTTCTTTCCACTTTCCTGATGGTATCCTTTGATGTACAAAAGTTTTGAATTTTGTTAAAGTCCAGTTTGTTTTTCCTTTTGTCACTCTTGCATTTGGTGTTGTATCTAAGTCCCATTGCCTAATTCACGGTCACAGATTTATACCTATGTATGTTTTCTTCTACAAATTTTATAGTTTTACCCCTTATAGTTGGGTCTTTGATCCTGATAGTGTTTTTTTGGTGAACAGAATTTGCTTAGGTTTTATATGAAAACCCACTGGGGCTATTAAGGTAGTTTTACTGTATTATCTTTAGAAGTTTTATGGTTTTCCTTTTCATCCTATTGTTAATCCACTGGAAACTACATGTTGTATAGTCAGTGTTCATTTATATTTACTCACATATTTGTCTTCTTACGTACTCACTATTTCTTCTCGCAACTCAAGTCTTCCATCTAGGGGAACACCCTTCTACTGAAGAACGTCTCTTAGAATTTCCTTTAGTGAAGGTCTCTTAGTTAGCAAATTCAGTATTTGTTTGGTTTTTATGACTTAAATATTGTCTTATATTTGGCCTGTTTATTAAAAGATATACTAATTTCATATGCGATTATTTTTTCTTAGTACATTGTCTTCCTGCTTCCATTTTTAAGACATTAGCTCTTGGTCTAAATCCGTATTCTTTCATGGATAATGTGAATTTTCTCTCTGGTTGTTTTCAGTATATTCTTCAGGGTTCTGTTATTTTTATGATGATATATTTAGGTGTTTTTTTTTCCTTTTAAATCTGTCCAACTTGAGCTTCATGAATGTGAAGGGTGGAGTTTTTCATCATTTTGAGAAAATTCCAAGCCATTATCTTTTTTACAAAACCTTTCTAACAGTTTATTGTTCTACTTATGAAATCCTGTTAGTTGTAATATCTTGTCACTCTTGTCTTCCATGTCTCTTGTTTTTTTCTTATTTTTTTACTTCTTTGGGCTTCATTCTGAGCAATTTCTTCAGCCTGTCTTCCAGTTTACATTTTCCTTTTCAATTATGTGTAATCTGCTGCCAAATCTGTCTTCAATTTCAACAATTATGTTTTTATTTCTGGAATTTCTATTTGGCTCCTTCTCAAACCTGCCTGGTCATTTTTTAAAATGTTTTTTGCTTTCATTGAGTTGTATTAAATTTTTGTTATATGCCCAACAATTCTAATTAAGTCTTTATTGGTTTGGATTTGCTGAGTCTCTTTTCTTTTTTTCTTTTGTCTTTATTTTCTTTACTTGTACAATGGTAATAATCTAGTAATAACACCAACTAAATCACATGATTGTTTTATGAATTGAGATAATGAATATATTGCATAATATGTGGTACATAGTAAATGTATATGCAATCCATTATAATAATTAGAAATAATGAAATATAATGTATGATTATTATGAAATATACCAGAGCCACAAATTTTATTGAGTGATACAAAGGACAACTAGAGAAAACAAAGAAATATGCCATAGTTGGATGGAAACAGTAATAATAATGTTGTGTGTTCATCTTGGACTAAATCATGTCTCATATAATTTCAATAAAATTCCAATTAAATTCATTTTTAGAACATGGCAAATATATTGTAAAGTTAATGTAAAAGAACAAACAGGGCCAGGCTCAGTGGCTCAACCTGTAATCCCAGCACTTTGGGAGGCTGAGGCAGGCATATCACGAGGTCAGGAGATCGAGACCATCCTGGCTAACACGGTGAAACCCCATCTCTACTATAATACAAAAAATTAGCCAGGCGTTGTTGCAGGCGCCTGTAGTCCCCGCTACTCAGGAGTCTGAGGCAGGAGAATGGCGTGAACCCAGGAGGAGGAGCTTGTGGTGAGTGGAGATCACGCCACTGCACTCAAGCTTGGGCGACAGAGCGAGATTCCATCTCAAAAATAAAATAAAATAAAATATAAAAAGAAAAAGAATTTGTGTCTTGTTTCCTCATTAATGTTGGTTGAAAGCATGTTGGCACTTGTCTTTGACTTGTGTTTTATTAACATCGATTGGCATATTAAAAGTCCCTCTGAGCTTACCTTCTCTAAAAAAATATAAGAAAAAGGGCCTGTGGGAAGGACTATGAGGCAGAGGGGCTGGTGTGAGCACATGCTGGGCAGGAGGAAAGAGGTAATGACCAGGACCAGGGAAATCCCCAAACCCAGCAAGTCAGGGAGCCAAATGAAAGCCTTTCATCCTGTATCGGCCACCTAACCCCATCGACACTCCAAGTGAACATTCTCTTTTAGAGATACTCATTGTCCTGTTTTTTCTGTAATCTTGTAAAGGAATCTGATTTCTCCCGTTAGCTTTTCACAGGACTAAAATTTCACATTAGAATGCTATTCTTTAGAAAGCATCTTCTTAGATTAGGCTGCAAGGAGATTGAGGAAGTTACTGTCAGTCACTTATACCCAACAGGGACATTAATTCACCAGAGCTTTGGTGGGGGAGTAGAGGAGCTCATTACAAGCAGGTCTGGATGCTGCACAGCGTGTAAAGGGGGCAGAAGGATCCAGGACACCTAGGCCTGGAGATAGCGCCAATGCTGGGAGGTACTGTTATTATCCCCATTTTACAGAGGAGGAAACAGACACAGGCAGGTAATGTGATCAATACCACTCTGCCCCGCAGTGCAGGAGCCAGGATCTAAACCCAGGCAGCCTGCCTTGCCATCAGCGCTCTCACCCATAACCCCGTGCTGCAGTTAAGCAGCATTGCCCTGTGGCCAGGGGCACAGCTTCTGGGTTCACGTTCCAGCTTCTCTACCATTTCCAGCTGTGTGATCTTGGGCAAGTTACTTGTCTGTGCTCAGTGTCCTCTGCATAGTGGGTGTAGCAATACGTGCCTCATGGAGTCCCTTAAGTGAGTTAATAGCTGTAACATGCTTAGAATGGTGCCATGCGCATCATCACCATCCACTATATATGGGCCATCATGCCTGAATCCCAGATGGACACATATCCTTGAAGGGTCTAAAATCTAGGATCCTGAAATGCCTGGCAGTGGGATCCTGAAATCCTCTGGCAGCATTTTAACATATTTTGGCTGCAGAATTGTACCCTGCTTCCTGGGGCTAGAAGGTGTGGGATCAGCTTCTTACTCAGTTCAGCCCCAAAGTAGGCAAAGAAGGTTTTGTCACAGGCTTGCCTGGGGCCCAGTCCCTGTAACCTCCCCTTGTTCCTCCCTTGCATGCTTCCTCACCCATATTCACACATGCACTCCAGGCCTTCTGGGCCCCAAGGGAAGGAGAGAGGGTGGGGAGTGGGTTCACTGGTCCACCGAAGCATGCTGCCTTCAGCCCTGCTGCACTGGTGGGTCCAGGGAATGGGCCTGGAGCTGAAGGGGTCTTGCCCTCCCTTTAACTTTAAGCCTTGATTTGCAGTGATCCAAGAGCTTCATCTCTTCCTGTGAGCCTGTCTGGAAGTTTATGCTGGATGGCATGGGCCCCTTCTTTCAGGGGTGCACAGGCCAGGGCCTGGCTGGCAGCCATGGTGGGTGAGGAGACTTTGGCAGATGAGAAGACCTTCTGCTTCAGCTTCAATGTATGGGTCTTCTCCTGGCTCTCAGTACATTCCTCCTGAGTCATGATGGGCTCCGGTTCAATGAAACCTTCTGTGTCAGCATCATGGTGTCCAGGGGTTTAATCTGGGGCATGTGACAGTGCTACCCCAAGGTATGTAGTTGTGGGGGTGAGTGGAGCCAGAAGGGCTGGATGGATCTTATTCTTCTCTTCCATGTGTCATCCCCATCCTTCAGTCATCTTGTTATTTTCATTTTGACTCCCTGTTTTATTCTGTATTCTCTTCTGAGCACCCTTCTATTCATTTATCCATTCATCCATCTATTCATCCATCCATTCATCCCAGCATCAATCTATCAATCCATGCATCCATCCATTTTTTTTTTTTTTTTTTTTTTTTTTTTTTTTTTTTTTTTTTTTTTTAGGAAAAGAGGCATTTACTGGCTTGTACAGAGAAGCTGAGAGTTCTTTAGGTCTGGCTGGATTTAGGTGCTCCTTGGCTCAGCTTTTCTCTGTGTTGGCTTCATTCTCACTTTCTTTTTTTTTTTTTTATTATACTTTAAGTTTTAGGGTACATGTGCACCTTGTGCAGGTTAGTTACATATGTATACATGTGCCATGCTGGTGCGCTGCACCCACTAACTCATCATCTAGCATTAGGTGTATCTCCCAATGCTATCCCTCCCCCCTCCCCCCTCCCCACCACAGTCCCCAGAGTGTGATATTCCCCTTCCTGTGTCCATGTGATCTCATTGTTCAATTCCCACCTATGAGAATATGCGGTGTTTGGTTTTTTGTTCTTGCGATAGTTTACTGAGAATGATGGTTTCCAGTTTCATCCATGTCCCTACAAAGCACATGAACTCATCATTTTTTATGGCTGCATAGTATTCCATGGTGTATATGTGCCACATTTTCTTAATCCAGTCTATCATTGTTGGACATTTGGGTTGGTTCCAAGTCTTTGCTATTGTGAATAATGCCACAATAAACATATGTGTGCATGTGTCTTTATAGCAGCATGATTTATAGTCATTTGGGTATATACCCAGTAATGGGATGGCTGGGTCAAATGGTATTTCTAGTTCTAGATCCCTGAGGAATCGCCACACTGACTTCCACAATGGTTGAACTAGTTCACAGTCCCACCAACAGTGTAAAAGTGTTCCTATTTCTCCACATCCTCTCCAGCACCTGTTGTTTCCTGACTTTTTAATGATTGCCATTCTAACTGGTGTGAGATGATATCTCATAGTGGTTTTGATTTGCATTTATCTGATGGCCAGTGATGATGAGCATTTTTTCATGTGTTTTTTGGCTGCATAAATGTCTTCTTTTGAGAAGTGTCTGTTCATATCCTTCGCCCACTTTTTGATGGGGTTGTTTGTTTTTTTCTTGTAAATTTGTTTGAGTTAATTGTAGATTCTGGATATTAGCCCTTTGTCAGATGAGTAGGTTGCGAAAATTTTCTCCCATGTTGTAGGTTGCCTATTCACTCTGATGGTAGTTTCTTTTGCTGTGCAGAAGCTCTTTAGTTTAATTAGATCCCATTTGTCAATTTTGTCTTTTGTTGCCATTGCTTTTGGTGTTTTGGACATGAAGTCCTTGCCCACACCTATGTCCTGAATGGTAATGCCTAGGTTTTCTTCTAGGGTTTTTATGGTTTTAGGTCTAACGTTTAAATCTTTAATCCATCTTGAATTGATTTTTGTATAAGGTGTAAGGAAGGGATCCAGTTTCAGCTTTCTACATATGGCTAGCCAGTTTTCCCAGCACCATTTATTAAATAGGGAATCCTTTCCCCATTGCTTGTTTTTCTCAGGTTTGTCAAAGATCAGATAGTTGTAGGTAAGTGGCGTTATTTCTGAGGGCTCTGTTCTGTTCCATTGACCTATATCTCTGTTTTGGTACCAGTACCATGCTGTTTTGGTTACTGTAGCCTTGTAGTATAGTTTGAAGTCAGGTAGTGTGATGCCTCCAGCTTTGTTCTTTTGGCTTATGATTGACTTGGCGATGCGGGCTCTTTTTTGGTTCCATATGAACTTTAAAGTAGTTTTTTCCAATTCTGTGAAGAAAGTCATTGGTAGCTTGATGGGGATGGCATTGAATCTGTAAATTACCTTGGGCAGTATGGCCATTTTCATGATATTGATTCTTCCTACCCATGAGCATGGAATGTTCTTCCATTTGTTTGTATCCTCTTTTATTTCCTTGAGCAGTGGTTTGTAGTTCTCCTTGAAGAGGTCCTTCACATCCCTTGTAAGTTGGATTCCTAGGTATTTTATTCTCTTTGAAGCAATCGTGAATGGGAGTTCACTCATGATTTGGCTCTCTGTTTGTCTGTTGTTGGTGTATAGGAATGCTTGTGATTTTTGTACATTGATTTTGTATCCTGAGACTTTGCTGAAGTTGCTTATCAGCTTAAGGAGATTTTGGGCTGAGACAATGGGGTTTTCTAGATAAACAATCATGTCGTCTGCAAACAGGGACAATTTGACTTCCTCTTTTCCTAATTGAATACCCTTTATTTCCTTCTCCTGCCTGATTGCCCTGGCCAGAACTTCCAACACTATGTTGAATAGGAGCGGTGAGAGAGGGCATCCCTGTCTTGTGCCAGTTTTCAAAGGGAATGCTTCCAGTTTTTGCCCATTCAGTATGATATTGGCTGTGGGTTTGTCATAGATAGCTCTTATTATTTTGAAGTATGTCCCATCAATACCTAATTTATTGAGAGTTTTTAGCATGAAGGGTTGTTGAATTTTGTCAAAGGCCTTTTCTGCATCTATTGAGATAATCATGTGGTTTTTGTCTTTGGCTCTGTTTATATGCTGGATTACATTTATTGATTTGCGTATATTGAACCAGCCTTGCATCCCAGGGATGAAGCCCACTTGATCATGGTGGATAAGCTTTTTGATGTGCTGCTGGATTCGGTTTGCCAGTATTTTATTGAGGATTTTTGCATCAGTGTTCATCAAGGATATTGGTCTAAAATTCTCTTTTTTGGTTGTGTCTCTGCCCGGCTTTGGTATCAGAATGATGCTGGCCTCATAAAATGAGTTAGGGAGGATTCCCTCTTTTTCTATTGATTGGAATAGTTTCAGAAGGAATGGTACCAGTTCCTCCTTGTACCTCTGGTAGAATTCGGCTGTGAATCCATCTGGTCCTGGACTCTTTTTGGTTGGTAAACTATTGATTATTGCCACAATTTCAGCTCCTGTTATTGGTCTATTCAGAGATTCAACTTCTTCCTGGTTTAGTCTTGGGAGAGTGTATGTGTCGAGGAATGTATCCATTTCTTCTAGATTTTCTAATTTATTTGCGTAGAGGTGTTTGTAGTATTCTCTGATGGTAGTTTGTATTTCTGTGGGATCGGTGGTGATATCCCCTTTATCATTTTTTATTGTGTCTATTTGATTCTTCTCTCTTTTTTTCTTTATTAGTCTTGCTAGTGGTCTATCAATTTTGTTGATCCTTTCAAAAAACCAGCTCCTGGATTCATTGATTTTTTGAAGGGTTTTTTGTGTCTCTATTTCCTTCAGTTCTGCTTGGATTTTAGTTATTTGCTAGATTTTGAATGTGTTTGCTCTTGCTTTTCTAGTTCTTTTAATTGTGATGTTAGGGTGTCAATTTTGGATCTTTCCTGCTTTCTCTTGTGGGCATTTAGTGCTATAAATTTCCCTCTACACACTGCTTTGAATGCATCCCAGAGATTCTGGTATGTTGTGTCTTTGTTCTCATTGGTTTCAAAGAACATCTTTATTTCTGCCTTCATTTCGTTATGTACCCAGTAGTCATTCAGGAGCAGGTTGTTCAGTTTCCATGTAGTTGAGCGGCTTTGAGTGAGATTCTTAATCCTGAGTTCTAGTTTGATTGCACTGTGGTCTGAGAGATAGTTTGTTATAATTTCTGTTCTTTTACATTTGCTGAGGAGAGCTTTACTTCCAAGTATGTGGTCAATTTTGGAATAGGTGTGGTGTGGTGCTGAAAAAAATGTATATTCTGTTGATTTGGGGTGGAGAGTTCTGTAGATGTCTATTAGGTCCACTTGGTGCAGAGCTGAGTTCAATTCCTGGGTATCCTTGTTGACTTTCTGTCTCGTTGATCTGTCTAATGTTGACAGTGGGGTGTTAAAGTCTCCCATTATTAATGTGTGGGAGTCTAAGTCTCTTTGTAGGTCACCCAGGACTTGCTTTATGAATCTGGGTGCTCCTGTATTGGGTGCATATATATTTAGCACAGTTAGCTCCTCTTGTTGAATTGATCCCTTTACCATTATATAATGGCCTTCTTTGTCTCTTTTGATCTTTGTTGGTTTAAAGTCTTTTATCAGAGACTAGGATTGCAAACCCTGCCTTTTTTTTTTTTTTCCATTTGCTTGGTAGATCTTCCTCCATCCTTTTATTTTGATCCTATGTGTGTCTCTGCATGTGAGATGGGTTTCCTGAATACAGCACACTGATGGGTCTTGACTCTTTATCCAACTTGCCAGTCTGTGTCTTTTAACTGGAGAATTTAGTCCATTTACATTTAAAGTTAATATTGTTATGTGTGAATTTGATCCTGTCATTATGATGTTAGCTGGTGATTTTGCTCGTTAGTTGATGCAGTTTCTTCCTAGTCTCGATGGTCTTTACATTTTGGCATGATTTTGCAGCGGCTGGTACCGGTTGTTCCTTTCCATGTTTAGCGCTTCCTTCAGGAGCTCTTTTAGGGCAGGCCTGGTGGTGACAAAATCGGTCAGCATTTGCTTGTCTGTAAAGTATTTTATTTCTCCTTCACTTATGAAGCTTAGTTTGGCTGGATATGAAATTCTGGGTTGAAAATTCTTTTCTTTAAGAATGTTGAATATTGGCCCCCACTCTCTTCTGGCTTGTAGGGTTTCTGCCGAGAGATCCGCTGTTAGTCTGATGGGCTTCCCTTTGAGGGTAACCCGACCTTTCTCTCTGGCTGCCCTTAACATTTTTTCCTTCATTTCAACTTTGGTGAATCTGACAATTATGTGTCTTGGAGTTGCTCTTCTCGAGGAGTATCTTTGTGGTGTTCTCTGTATTTCCTGAATCTGAACGTTGGCCTGCCTTGCTAGATTGGGGAAGTTCTCCTGGATAATATCCTGCAGAGTGTTTTCCAACTTGGTTCCATTCTCCGCATCACTTTCAGGTACACCAATCAGACGTAGATTTGGTCTTTTCACATAGTCCCATATTTCTTGGAGGCTTTGCTCATTTCTTTTTATTCTTTTTTCTCTAAACTTCCCTTCTCGCTTCATTTCATTCATTTCATCTTCCATCGCTGATACCCTTTCTTCCAGTTGATCGCATCGGCTCCTGAGGCTTCTGCATTCTTCACGTAGTTCTCGAGCCTTGGTTTTCAGCTCCATCAGCTCCTTTAAGCACTTCTCTGTATTGGTTATTCTAGTTATACATTCGTCTAAATTTTTTTCAAAGTTTTCAACTTCTTTGCCTTTGGTTTGAATATCCTCCCGTAGCTCAGAGTAATTTGATGGTCTGAAGCCTTCTACTCTCAGCTCGTCAAAATCATTCTCCATCCAGCTTTGTTCCATTGCTGGTGAGGAACTGCGTTCCTTTGGAGGAGGAGAGGCGCTCTGCGTTTTAGAGTTTCCAGTTTTTCTGTTCTGTTTTTTCCTCATCTTTGTGGTTTTATCTACTTTTTGTCTTTGATGATGGTGATGTACAGATGGGTTTTCGGTGTGGATGTCCTTTCTGTTTGTTAGTTTTCCTTCTAACAGACAGAACCCTCAGCTGCAGGTCTGTTGGAATACCCTGCTGTGTGACGTGTCAGTGTGCCCCTGCTGGGGGGTGCCTCCCAGTTAGGCTGCTTGGGGGTCAGGGGTCAGGGACCCACTTGAGGAGGCAGTCTGCTCCTTCTCAGATCTCCAGCTGCGTGCTGGGAGAACCACTGCTCTCTTCAAAGCTGTCAGACAGGGACATTTAAGTCTGCAGAGGTTACTGCTGTCTTTTTGTTTGTCTGTGCCCTGCCCCCAGAGGTGGAGCCTACAGAGGCAGGCAGGCCTCCTTGAGCTGTGGTGGGCTCCACCCAGTTCGAGCTTCCCAGCTGCTTTGCCTAATCAAGCCTGGGCAATGGCGGGCGCCCCTCCCCCAGCCTTGCTGCCGCCTTGCAGTTTGATCTGAGACTGCTGTGCTAGCAATCAGCGAGATTCCGAGGGCGTAGGACCCTCCGAGCCAGGTGTGGGATATAGTCTCGTGGTGCGCCGTTTTTTAAGCCGGTCTGAAAAGCGCAATATTCGGGTAGGAGTGACCCGATTTTCCAGGTGCGTCCGTCACCCCTTTCTTTGACTCGGAAAGGGAACTCCCTGACCCCTTGCGCTTCCCAGGTGAGGCAATGCCTCGCCCTGCTTCGGCTCGCGCACGGTGCGCGCACCCACTGGCCAGCGCCCACTGTCTGGCACTCCCTAGTGAGATGAACGCGGTACCTCAGATGGAAATGCAGAAATCACCCGTCTTCTGCGTCGCTCACGCTGGGAGCTGTAGACCGGAGCTGTTCCTATTCGGCCATCTTGGCTCCTCCGCATCCATCCATTTATTTGTCCAAACACCCATCCATCTATCTATCCATCATTTAGCATAAGGATTGATCAGAAGCCTTCTGGTTCTGGAGCCATAGACTAGACACCATGGGGAGACATGATGAAAAATAACATATGATTTGTGTACTTGAAACAAAAGCTAATGAGTGCTTACCACCTGCCTGGCCGTCCTGCATTCAGGGTGCAGTTCTCCCCTCATCCTGAGCTTTTTGGTACCTTCTATAGTTTCATTTTGTAGTAGAGAATGCTGAGCCTCATAAAGTGGGGACACACAGCTGCGTAGTGGAGTTTGGATTGGAGCTCAGATGTGTGTGACTTAGGCTGAGCCTCATAAAGTGGGGACACACAGCTGCGTAGTGGAGTTTGGATTGGAGCTCAGATGTGTGTGACTTAGGCATCAGCCTCTGCCTTGAGTCCTCCACTCCAGGGTCTCAGAGCTGCTGAGCATTCTGGGGTTGGTCCGCTCTAACCTTGGTGGCATGCATTGAGCAACTCTCCATGTTTTGGAGTCTTAATGTATTCCTAGACTTAGTGATGGCAAGGACCCTGCTTTGGGAGACCTGGGTTCTAGTTCCAGCCCTGTCCCAAACTTTCTGTGTGATCTTTGTCTTTCTGAGTCCAGTATTTGCATCTGCATAATAGGACACAAGCACCAATTTTCACAGCCTCCTAGGGGTATTACAGATGTCAGACAACAGAAGAGATATATGAATATTTGTAGACTGTAGAGTGTTTTATTTAGATGAAGGGCTGTCAGGTCCTGACAACCTTCTGGAATGAACATGTCTGAAGTTGTAAACCTTCAATGCCCAGAGAGGTGGAGTGACTCTTCCAAGGTCACATAGCTAGTCAGAGACAGACCTAGGGGGAAAAAATGAGAGAAACATGGATTCTAACTTGGGCTCTGTCTCTAACTACCTGGGAGACTGCTCAAGCCCCTTCCCTCTCTAGGCCTCAGTTTCCTTGTTTTTACAATATGTGAGACAGGATGAGGGGATGGATGGGGAGAATATCTGGGGGCCCTGCTAGAACTCACCTCTAGGGCTCAGGCTTGGGAATCCTCAGAACCCCCATATTGTCCTTTACACCTGGGTGGCTGTGCTCAAGGACTCAGGAAGGGGGAACGCTTGCGGCCCTGGTCTCCCTAGCCCTTCACCTTCTGTGGGCCCACCCTGGGCTGTCAGCGTGTTAGGTGCTGGAATGGTCTCAGCTGGTTTGTAGTCATTTCCGAGGCAGTTTATGGTAACCTCAACCTCTGTCCGTGCCGTGTCCTGAGCAGAGGTCCCGGGGAGAAGTCCTGGGGGCCAGAGCCACCCATGTCACCACTAGCCATGGTAGTCCTCTTCCCTGTGAGGAGGCTGCACCCTGGAAGATGGCATCAGGTGGAACGGAGCATCTGTCCTGACCTCCCCGTTAAGCAGAGGTGGCTCTGGGACTGTGGGCAGGGATACTGGAGTGGCAGTGGGAAGCGAAGTGGAGGAGGAAATATTGCTGGGTACTAATGAGTCAGAGTTGATAGACTCATGTCTTCATGTGCTGTGGAGGAGGCAGTGTGGTGGGGTGCAGATGGCTTATGTTTTGGTGACCTACAGGCTTACTTTCAAATAGCTGTTACCTCATGTTCCACGTCTGTGACCTTGGCAAGTGGAGCTCCTCAACCCCGAACCTTGCACAGCTGAGTGGGAGAAACCAGAGGGGTCTTGTGTTGTCAGGGACCTGGCATCATGACTGGCACAGAGCACATGCAAAATCTTCATTCTCAAGATTGGCATTTGTGGCTCTGAGGGATACACAGAGAGGTCTGTGCATGTATGGGCAGGTACATGTGGATAGGTGAGGGTCTGTTTGTGTGTGTGGGAGTGCATGTTTCAGGGACACAGGATATTCAAAACCAGCACAAGGTGACTCCAATAAGGGAAGGGAAGAAAGTGCATCGTAAACCAGGAAGACACTCTAGAGATGAGGCTTCCTGCACCCCACATGGCCTCTTGGTGCCTGTGCCATTGTAGCCTTCAGTGCTCCTGCTTGTCCTACCCTCAGGGTCCTGCCCTGGATCTCAGTGCCTGGCTTGTGGAAAGCGTCAGTAAATGGGGAAACATAAATATAAGGGAATATAACTAGCTAATTAGGGTAACTAAGTGAGGAGTAGCCATTTCCAACATGCATTAAGCTGTCCCTGATTTTTAGGGGCTGGAGGTCTAGTGAGAGACAATTTGCGGCATGATGGGGAGGAAGTAGGATTCACAGAGAAGGTGAGCTTGGCTTTGTAGGTTAAGTAGAAATTCACCAGGCAGAGAAGATGTAGGAAGACGCTCCAGGCAGAAGAGCAACAGGATCAAAGCCATATGGTGAAAGGACAAGGCAAGTCTGTCAGCAATGCTACTAGAGGGGGAGGGGAACAAGTCAAGGTGGAAATGGAGGGGCCTCAGCTCCTCAGTGCCTGGGGTGTTATGCTAAGCGATTTGGATCTTACCCTTTAGTCAAAGGGACAAGGGAGGGACGTGACCAGGTTTGCAGTTTGAGAAAATTATCAGGCTGATATCTGGAAAGAGGATGGTCTGGGGCAGCGAGACCAGTGGGAGGCTTCTCTGCTCAGATGAGAGATGGTCGTCATCTGGATTAGGCAGAATTTGAACCCAAGGCTGTAGGAACTGAGAAGACAGTTCCAGTTTACCATATGAGGAATACCTGCTGTGGCTGGCAGGGCACCAGCACTTCTACCCAGATTATCTCACTAAAATTCTAAAGTAGAACTGGTCAGCTCTGGAAGCCACCTGGGCCTCAGGCATGAGAGAGGAGGAGGAATTGGGGCGAATCTAGTGGGTGAGTGCAGTTGGAGATGCTGAGCCTATTAGCAAAGATGGGACAGGAAAGTGGGGAGCAGGGAAAGGAGTGGCAGGGAGAGTGAGGCCTTTCCCTGCCTGGCTGCAGCCTTTACCCATGAGCCTCCCGTTCCTCATTCCTGCCAGATCTGCTGGACCCAGGACCAGGACCCCGGTTGGTGTTGAAGGTTCTGTCTCCTCTGTGGGCCTCCCTCCCTCTGCTTCTTCCTTCTGAGGATTGCTCAATGTTCTGCCTAAACACAAATCTGACTGCATACTCTCCTGCTGATAAATCTTCAAGGATGCCTCTGATTCTGGGCAAAGCCTGAGCTTCTTAGTTTTATGTTCTGGGGGTCTCCATTTTTTGATATCCCCTCCCCAGCTTCAACCCTGCCTGTTCCTCTTCATCAAAGTACCTATATTTTAATATGCTACCTCCTCTCCTTTTCCTCCAAGATTTTCATAATTGTGGTTGTGATGATGATGATAACGGTGAGGATGGTGATGATGAAGGTGGTGATAATGATAGTGATAGTTATGTTGAGGATGATGGTGAGGATAGTGATGGTGATAATATTGGTGATGGTGAGGAAGGTGATGGTGAAGGTGCTGATGATAGTGACAGTTATGCTGAGGAGGATGATGATGAGAATGGTGAGAATGGTGAAGGTGAGCATGGTGATGGTGATGGTAAGGATGGTGATGATGAGGTGATAATGATGGTGATGGTCAGGATGGTGATGGTGAAAATGGTGGTGGTGATAGTGATGATGATGGTGATGGTGAGGATGGTGATAGTGAAGGTGGTGATGATACTGATAGTTATGGTGGGGATGCTGCTGCTGATGCTGGTAAGAATGGTGAGGGTGAGACTGATGATGATAATGAGGATGGTGATGGTGAGTATGGGGATGGTGATGGTGCACCCCTTGATTTGGCAATTCAACATCTAGAAATGTTCATTTCTTCCAGGATTTTTTTTTTTTTTAGTCATGACTTCCCTATGTTGCCCAGGTTGGCCATGAACTACTGGCCACGAGTGATCCTCCCACTTTGGCCTCCTGAGTAGCTGTGATTACAGGCATGAACCATGGTGCCTGGCTTTACCCTAGGAATTTATCCTGAGGAAGTAATCAGACAAGTGTGCCAAGCAGTACTTAGAGAAGGGTATTTATTGTTTCATTGATGATAGAAAGTAAGATGTGGGAAGAATGTGAATGTCCAGCAATAAGAGATTGGCTAAATAATTGTGCTACAGCTAGGCAAGGGGCTGGCTTATGGCCATTCAGAACACAGACCCTCCTGATTGAGTCAAATCTCCTGTCACTGCTCTCACACACCACACACCTCCCTCCTTTTCAGCACAAATTACAATCGTAATTTTACATTTCTTTGTGAACCTCTTTGATGAATTTCTGTATCCCTCATTAGATCCTAAGCTCCATGGAGGCAAGGAGTATACTATGTTCATTATTGTGTCCTCCATGCCAAGTTAAGTTCCTGGAACACAGTACTCTCTCAATAATTTGTTGTTAAATGAATGACTGAATTTATATTTCTTAGTATGGAAAGATGTTTGAAATATGCCATTAAGAGAAAGAGCAGTTTATAAAACAGCATACATGCTGTCGTACACACTGTAAATTCCTTCCTTTCCTGATCTTCTTTGGGGGGAACCACATGTGCACTCTCAGTCAATAAATTATGATTGATCCAAAGTCAATCATGACAATGCTATTCTCTAGTGTTAGGGATGGTCATGAGATCAGGTTCTGGCCAATCTAAACACAGATTTCCAGACCTAAAGAGAAATCCTTTGGGGGTCACTTCTGAAGTTCTTGCTTTTCTAATAAGAATACAGAAGTGACTGCTTTTGCTGGCCTTGTAAACTCATGTAGTGGTTGGAGCTGCAGTAGCCGTCTTACAGCCATAAGCTAAATTGCAATAGACTCACAAAGATGCTGGGCCTAATATTGTTGAACCAGTGAACCATAGCCAGGAACCAAAGATACTCTAACTATGTAAGAAAAATGAACCTGTCTTTGTTTAAGTGGCTGAACTTTCAGATTAATGCACTCCCAACAGATACAGAGCATGATCCCATATATACCTGTATGTGCAAATATGAATAGAAAAATAATTAAAGTGATTATCTCTGTGTGGTAGGATTCTCCTTCATATTTTTTATTTTGTAAAGTTTTCCCAAAGGGCATGTAAATATTAATCAGACAAATATTTCTGCACATTCAGAAAATAAACAATGGTAATAATTTTATTTTTAAAAAATAAACAAAATATTGGGGCCCCAGAAGGTAGTTCACTACCATATGATAAGTTAATTAGCCACGACCGAGATGAACACTTGTGGGTGTCCTGGAGGACAGGTTCTGCAGCAGTGAGAGGTCCTCTCCAGAACGGTATGTGGTTCCAAACTCCTGAGGGAGGTGGGGCAGACCCCAAGGAAGTAGATGAGAACCTGAGTGAGGCTCTGTGGGGAGAGAGGATGTTCCTCAGCCCTCACAAGGACATGTCAGTTTCACTTGAGATTAGGCCCCTGCCTTGGCTGGGCAGCCTGCCAGGCAGGTTCTCAGCAGCATGGGGTGATAACAGGAGGACAGGAGGACGGGAAGCCTGGCAAGCTGGAGCAGCTCTGGGGTCTTCAGGTGGGGCTGTCTCGGGCAGCAACTGTGTTGGCTGTAAACACAGATTTCCAGGTCCACAAACCTGGACCATCTTTGTTTCCATAGCAGCATCCATGCCAGTGAGGAATCTGGGCATGATCTGTGATCCCCTCTCCCACTTTTCCTTTTCTCTTAGAATGAGACAGAGCAGCCTGGAGCAGCTAGTGTCCTGTAGTGACTCCAGTTTGCTGTTCTCTTCCTTATCTTCTTCCTCCTGCCCTCTGTCTCCTCTGCATCCTTCACCTTCTACATCAGGAAGCTCAAGTCACCAGGCTGAGCCTGGGCTTCTCACCTAAATCACGGAATGCCAGTCAATGCCTCCCTTCCTCTTCCCAGGGAGCAACTTCAATCTTCCCTGCCTGCCATGGGGAGCTAGACTCTGCTCCTTATTCCCTGTGGGACCATCCGCAGCCTGTTTCCTCACCCCTGTAATGGGACTGCAGTCCTCCCTGCCCACCTGGCAGTGCTAATTGCAGGCTGGGGGCCCTCCTGGGAAAATCACCAGCGTGGGTGATACGGTGAGTGTTTGTGTGTGTGGAGGGGTGGGGCTGCCACCTGGACATTTACAGGCCCCATCCTTCCTCTCTTCCTGTGCTTGTCGCATGTCAGGAATCCCTCTCCTTTGTGCCATGAAACATAAGGCATTTTCAGATCCATTATCTCATTGAGCCTTGCATCTCCTTGGTGAAGTTGGAGTTATAGTCACCATTTTACTGATGAGTAAAATGAGGCTCAGAAAGGGGAAAGTCGTTGCCAGGTTCCACTGTGGACTTACAGCGGAGCTGGGATTAGGATGCGGGTTCTGGATTCTTGGTGGGGTCCTGCCCATCTGCAGCTAAGGCCTTTCTTTCTGCTCCCATGAGGTCCCTTTTCCATTCCTTTCCTCCCCATGACAGCCACTGTCACCACCACCCAAGGTCTGTGCTCACTGTCACACCACACCTCGCTGACCCCTGCGTCTGGGCTGGAACCCACCATGTCCATCAGACAGATTTCCTCAGTGGTGGTTGGGCTCCAAATCCACTCTCCCCAGACTGACACAAATTGCTCTACAGGGGGCCGCAACTGTAGGCATTTCTGGTCTAGAGAGAGAGAGATGGTCCCATAGAAATGTCAACATCACTTGGTGAAGAGGAGAGTGGAAACCCAGGAGAAAGTTCAGGGAGTGACGTCAGGAGGAAGTGGCCCTTGAGTTGGGTCTTGAGGGATGTGTAAGAGTTACCCGGCAAGGAACGCTGGGAAGGGCATTCCAGGAGGAAAGAGCAGCATTCTCCAAGGCTCAGACTGGTCTGGTGGCTACAAGGTAGAGCTGAGTGACCTGCACCCCTTGAGACAGTGCTCCCTTTTCAGGAGGAAATCTGCAGCTCCCATACCTTGGGCTGTCTCAAAGTCCCCCAGAGATCTTGGGAAATTCCTGGGTCCAGTTCCCAGGGATTCTGGTCCAGGAAGAGGAATCTGCACTTCTCACAGGCAGGGGCTGTGACCTCACCCCACTGTTCTGATGCAGTTGGTCCCTGGATCACTCTTGGAGAAATACAAGCAGGACTGAGAGGCTTTGACCCAAGCACTGTGCAGGGGGTGGGATGGGGATAGATGTGGAATGGGCCGGAGGAATAGTGATTGGAGCTATACCCTCCTGGACCACCCTGTCTAAAATGTGGCTCTCCCATCCCCCTTTCCCACTGATACATTCTATCCTCCTTCACTTTTCCTTTATTTTATTTTATTTTAGTTTTTGTAGATACAGGGTCTCACTATGTTATCCAGACTGGTCTCAAATTCCTGACCTCAACCATCCTCACATCTCGGCCTCCCAAAGCACTAGGATTACAGGCATGAAGCACCATGCTCTCATCACCAACTCACATGCTGAACATTTGACTAGTTTATTTATTATCGGTTTCACTCTACTAGCATGAGGGCTACATGAGGAAAGGGACTTTGTCTATGTCTTTCACTGCTGTAGCCAAGTGTCTACAATGTGTAAGGTCATGGAAGCTGTTTCTGTTTTGGTTTGTAATTTTAATTTTGGGAAGCAGAAGATATCTGAGTGGACTCAGTGGCTGACAGGAAAAGGGAGAACAGTCCTGGTGTGCACAAGAGTGACAGGGAGACCTAGACAGAGAGATGTCAGAGGACAGTTCCTGTAAGAGGCTGAGGGAAAGGTGGGGCAACTGGGGAGGGTCTCTCTGGACATCAATTCCTTTGAAGCTGGCATGGAGGGAGGAAGGGCATGGGTGGAGAGGAATGCCTGAAGAAGACCTCCTTGGCTTCCATATTCTTCATGAAGTGACAGGTGAGGGTCTTCCTGGGAAGAGAGGGCAGGAGGGAAGCAAATGTAAGCTGGTGATGGTGGGCCTGCAGCAGTGCCCCAGGGTGAAGGGGTGAATGCATTACTGAGGCTGGACCCTGGTTATGACCCTTGTCTTGGCCTCAGAACTCATTAAAAACCAGCCTCCTCCAGTGAGCTTAGATCATGCCACTGCACTCCAGCCTGGAGACAGAGTGAGACTCCGTCTCAAAAACGAAAACAAAAAACAGCCTCCAGTCCCAATGTGCCCAGCTGGACCATGCGCTGCTTCCTGGATGTGCCACCATCACAACCGGAACACAAATCCTGAGTCACTGCCTCTAGAAAGCCTGCCTGGATTCAGTGCCCATCTGACTGGGCTCCTGCAGACCTAGTCTGCCACTGCCATGTGACTTGCCTCTGCCTGCCTCTTATTACAGGTGCCTGTGTTTTTACCTGCCTCAGTGAGGGCTGTTGAGGACCGGGCCAGGCTGATCCATCTTAGGGGCTACAGCAGGTACCAGCAATGGCTGGGCTGCCTCAGGGCTGGGCAATAGGCAGACCAGGTTCTCACGCTGGGCACTGGGTGCCCTTTGTGGGCTCAACTGGGCATGACCACTGCTTCTGAGTGGCCAGAAGATTCCTGGGAGAGGCCTGGTTATCTTGGGCTGACCCTCACTCCCCAGTTCCTTCCTCCCTCCCTCCCTTGCTGAAACCCTTTTGCATGTCCTCAAAATCCTGCTCCAGCACGAGCAGCCACCAGGTTTCCAGCAGCCCCAGGGAACTCTTCCTTTTCTTCCTTCCTGTGAGTAAGAGGCCTGATCCCCCAAGGACACTGCTGTCTTGCTGTCCTCTGCTGCAGCCCTTCCCTGGGCCTGAGCAGGATAGGTCCTCCTTGCTTCTCATTGTCTCTCTCTTTCAGCTCATCATCCTTCTCTCCCATAAAAATACATTCATGTGCCACGAAATAATGTTTCCATCAACCCAGACTGCGTGTGCAGTGGTGGACCCATGAAACTATAATGGAGCCGAAAGACACCTACTGCCTAGCCCCGTGACATAACAATTGTAACGTTATGGCAGAGTTACTTTAAAAATATATTTATTAAAAAAGATTTATAATTCTATAGAAAAAGAAATATATATCTCGTAGTGTAGCCTAAGTGTCCAGTGTTTATAAAATCTACAGTAGTGCACAGTCATGCCCTAGGACTTCACCTTCACTCACCACTCACTGACTCACCCAGAGAAGCTTCCAGCCCTGCACATTCCATTCATGGTAAGTGTCCTAGACCAGTGCACCATGTCTAGGTACCATAGTATATTTGTATATAGTGCAATACTATGCTTTTACTGTACTTTTCATGATATGTTTAGATGCACAAGTACTGACCATTGTACTACAACTGCCAATAGTATTCACTGTAGTAACCTGTGCCCAGGTGTGCAGCCTGAGAGCAGTAGGCTGTGCCATAGAGCCTAGGTGTACAGTAGGTACAATATTGAGGTGTCTGTAACCACACTTTGTGATGTTCTCACAAAGAAAAATTACCCAAGGACACGGTGACACACAAAGGGAATCAATATTGAAGCTCTTGCCCTCAGATTGCACCCAGGGCCACATTCCTATGCATTGAAGACTTGGCTCCCAGTTCATGGGCACTTTCTCCTGCTGAGGTGATGCCAACATGCACATAGAGAGTCCTCCTCATGCTCTGGCTCTTGGTCCCTCCACCACTAGAGACCTTGTCTCCACCCTCCCTGAGTCACCCACTCCTACCTGTATATTCTTGTCCTTGTCACTGCAGAAACTGTAGCTACTCCAGACCCTCAATTTCAAACACGCTTTTTTTGACCACCACTTTCCTTTTTCCAGCTGCCTCCCAAATCCAACACACTTCAATGACTCCAAATTTTCACTTTTGTGTCTCACCCACTTTCTTGCAAATTTCCCCTCCTCCCAGCTGAGACTATATGGTCCAGCTTTTCATCCATCCTCTCTAACACTCTCTACTCTCTTGCCCCACAATTGATTGTACTCCCAGGGCAAAACTGCACTCGGCTGAAAACCAGCCACCCACTCCCTCTGCTCCTGCAGTCAGGTGGCTGAGCACAGCCAGAAAGAAACACACGTGCCTTTTGCTCTCATTTAATCATCAAGCCCAAACCTCCAGTGGGCCCTGGATGATGTCCTACAAACTCACTCATTTCCTGAGTCCATAAGTCTGCCAGACTTCTTTATTTGTTATCTTAATAAAAATATATATAATCTAAGCATGTTATGAATACCAACTGATTTAATTATCATAAAACTCTATGAGTCTGTTCTATAATAATCACCATTTCACAGCTGAGGAGATGCTGGCACAGGAAGAGATGAAGTGACTTGCCCTGGAGCCCAGGCACCCAGCTCTGGAAGTGCTGCCTTGTCCCCAAGCAACAGTATCGTGCCTTCTCCTTCCTCTTTAAACCTCTAAAACCTTCCCCAGGCTTCCTTACTCCTGCTGCCTTGCTTCCTATTTCAATTTGAAAATAGATGCAATAAAGAGAGACCCTTCCCTAGATCCCACCCCCACATCTCCCCAGCTGCTTGCCTCTGTGCTTCCTTCTCCATCTTCACTTGTTATTGTAGCTGTAGTGTCTGCACTCATGTTAGGGGCGACTTTTCTCCATCATATCCACAGCTCAACCCTCAGGTTCTTTCCTGAGTGTCTGCTTTGCACACTGCCTGGTTCCAAAATGGAGCTCTCCCGCCCATCTCACACCCTGCATGCTTACTTATTCATCATCTGTTCTGCTCTACTACAGTGAGGGCTACACAGGGGCAGGGATTCTGGGTATCTTATTCACTGCAGATTCCAGCATCTAGAGCAGTACCTGGCATCTAGAAGGTGTTGGTATTTAATGAAATCATTCATTTTCTATGTCAGGCTCTGCCCTGGTGCTGGGGACACTAGGGTGATTCAGACGGGTCCCTGCTTATACCAAGTTTATAGTATCATAGGGGAGACAAACACATTACCTGACAAATTTGCAGGCAGCCATTTATATTTTTCATCTACAAAGCAGCCCTTATTGTACTTGAGAGGAAATGCACTCAAGCCGTGAGCTGTAGCCCCACCTCCCCTACTTCTGGACAGAAAGCCCCAGGCTCTGGCCCTTACATTCCTGGACCTCCAGGGCTCCCTGAACTTTAGGAAACAGCTAGTAAGGGAGTCCAAGTCCACTTTGACTCAGAGCTGTGGGATGTCAACAAGGTGCTTCCCCTCTCTGGTTCTCAATGTCTTTGTCTATTACAAGAGATGATGGTGCCAGCTCAGCAAGCTCCACGGGGCTGGGGCAAATGGGACAGGGAGGGTGACAATGCTTTGTGGAAAGAGAGGAGGAATTCTGAGTGGCTACCAGAAAGGCACCATGTTTATTTCACAATTTCAAACTTGACAGAACTGCAGAACACAGACATCAAGACTCCCCTGTAATTCCATTTGGAGTCTAAAGCTTAGATTTTGTTTCGTTTAAGCAGTGGCAAACATTATGTATAGATATAGATGTGGGATCATAAAATGTGTTTAAAAGTTATTGATGTGGGACAACTTTGCATATCAATATACAAGCACTTATTTTATTTTTTTTAATAGCTGTGAAATATCCCACTGTATGAAGAGACTAAAATCTGTTCTTCTATTGTGGATATTTGAATTGATGAACCATTGGAATAAAACAGAGAGGGTAATCAAAGCATTTGACAGCCTGGCAGATCAAAGTGAGAGGTTTATTACAGAAGACAGTAATGCTAAAAGGGGAGGAGAGCTAAGTGAATCCAACTGCTGCAATCAGGGCCCAGAATCCCACCACCCTAAGAGGCAGGAGACAACGCGGCCAAAAGGGCAGAGGCCCCCAGGTCTCCCAGCAGGGCCAGATGCAAACTTGTCATCCCACCCTGTGCGTGGGCTTCCTATGCCCTGGACAGACTTTCCTGAGGCCGAGGCTGTTTTAAGAGCTTAGAGCACCCATTCTACAGCAGAATTTCTTATGAATGAGGTCCCTCTTCTGTACTCCTCACCTATCCTGGGCCCTTTTCCCAACTTGACTTTGGGTAGTGGGTGGATATAGGCCCCAGGTAAACACCAGGCCCCAGGTGGACATCAGGGCTCAAGTGGACATACAGGCTCCAGGTGTATATCAGGCCCCAGGTATATACCATTTTCCTGGTACGTATTAGTAACCAAGGGGACACTGGACTCCAGGTGTACATCAGGATCACAGGTGGACACGTAAGCCCCATATGGACACCAGCCTACAGGTGAGCATCAGGCTGCAGGAGGATACCCAGGCCATATGTAGATATCAGGCCCTATAAGGACACCAGGTCTCAGGTGGACATTAGGGCCCAGTTGGGGACTCAGGTTCTAGGAAGACACCCAGGCCTCAAGTAGCAACAGGGCCAAGGCGGATACTAGACTCCAGGTGGACATCAGGCCCTAGTTGGACACTAGGCCCTAGATGGACAAATGGGACCCTGGTGACCATCAGGCCCCGGATTAACTGCAGGCCTTAGGTGAACATCTGATCCCAGTTGGATATCAGGCCCCAGGAGAACATCAGTCCCCAGGTGGATATCGGCTTCCAAGTTGACATCAGGCCACAAGTGGACACTGGACTTGAGGTGTACATCAGGCCTCAGATGGACACCCAGGCCCCAGGTGTACACCAGGCTCAGGTGGAAATCAAGGCACAGGTAACACCATGCCCTAGGTGGTTACCTAGGCTTCAGGTAGACATCAGACCCCAGGTGGACACCTGGGTCTCAGGTGGTCATCAGGCCCTAGGTGGAAACTCAGGTCCCAGGTGCACATCACACTCCAAGTGGACACCCAGGCCCCATGGTGATACCCAGGTTCCAGGTGGGCACTGGGCCCCAGATGAACACCAGGCTCCGGGTGGATACCAGAACCTGGGTGGACACCCAGCTCTGAGGTGGATATCGGGCTCCAGGTGGACATCAAGCCTCGGGTAGATATCTAGTCCCCAGCTGGACACAAGACCCCAGTTCGACACCAGACCCTGGGTGGACACCTAGGTCTCAGGTGGAAGCATCTCCAGCTGAACATCAGGCTCCAGGTGGACACCCAGGCCCTAGGTGAACACTAGGTCTTAGGTGGACATTAGGCCCCAAGTGGACAGCCAGGTCCCAGGTGGACACCCAGCCTTACAATGGACATCAGGCCCCAGGTAGACAGCAGGTTCAAGGTGCATATGAGGCTCCCGATAAACACCGGTCCCCAGGGAGACCCTTGTCCCCAGGTGAACACCAGCATCCAGGAAGACATCCACCTCCACCTGCACATCATTCCCCAGGTGTATACCTAGGCCCTATGGGAGCACCAGGCCCCAAGTGAGTACATAGATCCCTGGTGGCCATTAGGGACCTGGTTGACACCTAGGGCTTAAGTGGACATGAGGCCCCAGATGAGTGCTTGTCCCCAGGTGGATAAATAGGCCCCAGGCATACATCAGGTCTGAGGTCTATACTCAGTCTTCAGGTGGACACTAGGCCCCAGGCAGACACCAGACCCCAGGTGGATACCAGGCTCTATGCAGACACCATTCTGCAGGTGGACAGCAGGCCCCAAGAAGATATTATGCCCTGGGTTGACACCTAGACTTCAGGGCAACACTAGGCCACAAGTGGTTACCTATGACCCAGGTGGACATCAAGCCTTAGTGGAATTCCTAGTCACCAACTGAACATCAGGCCACAGGTGGATGCCCAGGCTCTAGCTGAATACCAGGTCTCACGTGGACATTAGGCCCCAGGTGAACATCAAGCCCCAAGTGCATACCTAGGTTCCTGGTGAACATCAGGACCCAGGTGGCACTCAGGCCCTACAAAGTGGAAATCAGAACATATGTGGACACTCGGGGCCCAGGTGGCTTTCAGTCCCCAGGTTTATATCACTTTCCTGGTAGACATCAGTACCCAGGTAGATACTGGACTTCAGGTATACATCAGGTTCCTAGGTGGACACCCAGGCCCCAGGTGGACACCAGACTTCAAGTGGACATCAGACCACAGGAGGACACCCAGGCCCCAGATAGATATCAGACTCCAGAGGAACACCCAGGCCTCGGGTGGACATCAGGTCCCAGGTTAATTCCAGGTCCCAGATGGAACTCAGGTCCCACCTGGACACAAGTCCCTAGGTAGATACACAGGCCCTGTAGGCCCTGGGGAACATCAGGCCTTAGGTGAAGTTCTAGGCTACAGGTGGACATCTTGCTCCAGTTGGACATCTGGTCCCAAGTGGACATCAGTCTCCAGGTGGACACAAAGTCCCGAGTTGGACCTCAGCCACCAGGAGGACTTTAGTCCTCTGGTGAACACCAGCTCCCAGGTTGACATCAGGCTACAAGTTGACACCTAGGGCCCAGATGGACATGCGGCCCCATATGAACACCAGTCCCCAGTCAGCTAGGGCCTGGGTCCACCTGGAGCCTGATGCTTAGCTAGAGACTGGATATCCACCTGAGGCCTAGGTATCTACCCAGGGACTGGTGTCAAAGTGGGGCCTGATATCCACCTGGGGACTAGGTATCCACCTGGGGCTTGATGTCCACCTCAAGCTAGATGACCTTCCGGAGTCTGATGTCCACCACAGGCCTGGGTGTCCATCTGGGGCCTGGTGTTGATTTGGATTCCAGTGTCTACCTGGAACCTGGGGCCATGTTGTCCACTTGGAGCCTGGAGTTTTCAGCTGGGGCCTGGTAGACATCTGGCCCCAGTAAACATCAGCGTGGGGCCTTGTTGTCCACTTAGAGCCTGGAGTTTTCACCTATGGCCTGAAGATCACCTGGGACCCAGGTGTCCACCTGGGACATCAGGCTCCAGGTGTACACCCAGGCTCCAGGGTACAACAGGCCCCAAGAGAACTCCAGACCATATTAAACATCAAGTGTCCGGTGGATGCCCAGGCCCCATGTGTACACCAGGCCCCAAGTAGACAGTGGACGCCAGCTGAACATCAGCCCCAAGGTTGACACCCATACTACAGGTGGATATCAGGCCCCAGGTGAATAACTATGCTTCAGATGTGCATCGGTCCCCAGGTGAACATAAGGCCACAGATAGACATCAGGCCTCAGGTGCACATCTGGCTCCAGGTAAACATCAGGCCTTAGGTGGATACCCAGTCCCCAGGAGGACATCAGAGAAAAGGTTGACACAAAAAAATCCCAGTGGGTATCATGTCCCAGTGGACATCCAGGCTCCAGGTAAATACCCCAGCCCCACCATAACCGTAACCACCGTAACAAGAAATGATAGGCCTAAATACCATCATGCTCCTTGCTCACAAAAGGATGCTTAGATATTTTATTCAAAATACAACTCCATTCATCACTCTGAGCAGCGATATATAGAAAGGAAAAGAAAAATAAACCAGGCCTCAAGGAATCCATCCAAACTGAGGTAGATATTATAAGGGACAGAAATTCCCAAATGAAATGTTATAGTTGACATAGAATAGTCTTTAAAACCCATTAATTTTGTCACACATTTGATACAAAGCATTATTTCCAGAGACTGAACCTAGAAAGAATTGCTTAAGACTAGGAGTCTTGTTCCAGCCTAGATCCCACACTGTTGAACATCTATACTTAGTACACCACATTATACATAGCACTGACATGACCTGTGTGCATTTAATTTTCTAATACTTGTTCATCTGTGGCATACTTTATATATTTATTTATTACATATATATTATTTATTATATATATTATTATATATATTTATTACATATATAACATGTATACATACACACAAGTACACACACACAAAGTATATAAGGGTAGGATAGTAAAATTGTGCAGTAACGTTTCTTGTGAAAGTGGTGGAAAGTGGATTGCGTTGGCGACATGCTGGAATGTGCTTCCATTGGCAGAAGTAAGGCTTTCAAAACTAGTCGTTTTCATTTTTCTCTAGCAACTGGGAATATTAATAATTGAAGATGTGTTGGTATAAAAATAATCATAATCACAATGAAGTGCAGTTAATAATTATATCACAAGATATAATAAACGTTATAGATATTATAAGATGTCAAAAAAAAAGATGTCATAAAATCTTTGAGATGATTGACACGTTAAATGCAGCCTCCTGTGCCGCCCAGGGGCGCCACTCTCGCTGAGTTCTTGGCGGTGCTCACCCTACTCCACCTGCTCAGCCCAGGCTCCTACACCCCCGGAGTCGCGCCATGGGAGCGAGGACCTTGCCGTGGCCCTAGACAAGGACAATGAGGAGGGGGTGCACGTGGAGTCTCCGCGGATAGGCTGGACGCCCAGCAGAAGCCTTTGCGGGGGTGCGCAGCCTCCTCTGGAAGCCCTGGTCGCTGCCCGGTGCCTGCTGCGCCCTGCGAGCTCCATGGCGGTGGAGCCAGGCCTGCGCTGCCGGCTCTTGGCCCTGCCTGCGGACCCTCTGCCCTTTGTCTTGCCCCTGGGGCCCGGGCCTCAGCTGGCCTGGAGTTCCTGATGTTAGCTGATGATGGGCTGGCCTCTGGGACTGGATCGTGGGCCTCATGCAGTGGCCGACGCGACACCAGCGCCAGGCCTCCCCGCGGTGCTGCTGGCGATGCGGGATGCCAGGGCTCGGGGTCTGCTGGGCCCCCTGGCGCTGCGAACCCCGTCACCTTCCATCACGGCCACCATGCTGCCCGCTGGTCAGCCCTGGTCTGCAGCCTTCCTGGTACCACTCCGGCCCCAAGGAGGCATTATTCACAGCCGCTTGCGACACCGGGGCCGCCTGAACCTCCGCCAGGGCTGTGCCGCGCAAGTGGCTCCAGCCAGCCAGCCCTGGCCCATGAACAGGACTTTCCGCTCCCCGAGAAGATCGCCCTCGGCAGGCATACACGGCCATGGAGGATGCAGCGGATACCTTCCAAAGTTTGTGGACACTCTTGTGCCACACCAAAAGTTTCACCATCAGCTGCGATGCCGACTGGGGCGCAGAAACCCCTCCGGGATATGGACCAGGCAGTGCCTTTGCTGGGCATCCGCAGTGCTGACCACCCCAAGTGCAGACCCTCACTTCGTGTTGCTCCTACTCCACGTTCCACATCCAAAGTTCTCTCACCATTTCTAAGCAGGAGAAATCAAAAGAAACTGAAATCAGAAAGAAAGAGAGAGAGAGAGAGAAAGCCATGAGCAAAAAAAAGAGCAAAACCTTCTGGAAAGCGTAAAATGCCTCAAAGCCAAAAACTAATTCTTATCTCTTTTAAACCTTCTGTACTTTTCCAATGATGAATGATTTATTTTTTTTAACCCCTGGCAATTCATAATTGTTAACTTCTCTGGCATTAATGAGTAGAAATTGAATCACATGTGGGAGTATAATTTGTATTATATGAAGCTTTTCATATTTTAAAAAATAATTGTCCAGTTTTTCTCTGTGGATTAACAATTAATGGAAAATTTTCAACATTGCTGTGTTAATGTCTCCTGAGATAATTAGATGTGAATAATTTTTATAAACAGAATTTCGTGGGTGGAATTTCTCATCTTCAGGAGCTCCAAAAATAACCGTGTCCCAAGAGAACTGTGAATTTGGGAACTGCAAGAACTGAGTCCCAACTTGTCCAGCCTGGAAGCTTTTTGGGTGATCTCTCTTGCAGGTGAATTCACTGCCTTCTGTTGAAGAGCCAGTGAGAGCCTGGGGGTTTCAACCTGCAAGAGCCTTACCATTTTAGGGTTAGCATTAACAATGAGGAAAAGGCATACTTTTTTGATATTCTCCGTATGTAATAAAAATAGTTACCAAGACAAAGCAAAGTGTGAGTGGTGACTATTGAGAAGACCCTTTCTATCTTTGCTGGATTCCCAGAGATTTCTGGGTTTCTTTTGGAGTCAACAGTACTTCCATGTTAATTCTGAGCTCTTAAAACCCACAATATGAGTTGCAGCCAGTGACTAGAGTTGCAGCCAGTGAGTAGTGTTGCAGCTTGTTAAACTGATCACTGGTGGTAGAGCCTTTTCATTCCACTCACTTCTTAAAAGGTCAACTTGGTCGGGGATTAGTGCTACCTTGTCAGAAATAAGCAGTTAGGAATCAAGTAAAGGAGTCAGCTAAAAGCGTAATTACTAAGTAGTGAGGTCACAGCTAGATGGTTGTTGATCTCATTTTCTCTCTGCTGCTGATTTCAAGGCTTTATAACGTGTTTTGATGTAACATAGAATGTATACTATGAAGGACAAATAGTCTGTTAGCTTCTTGGAGCTATACTCTTTTACTGGAGCAGGGGACAACAATTTGAAGGACATTACTACTTAGACAGTTTAATCTGCCTTTGGCTAGAATAAACTTCAAGTTCCAAGGGCTGGGTTCAGTTGTTATGCAAATTTAGATTGTTGCGGTAAAATTTCCAAAAAAAAAAAAGGATAGGACTCTTTAGATGAAATAAGAATTTAACTGTATTTGAACCCTGTTGAAGGCCAGACAAATTTAGGCAAAATCCCACGACTGAATACTCTGTGATGAGTCCCTTTAAATTCCAACATATAATCTATGTTGGTAAATATGATACGTGCACTGGAAAAGGATGTGTATCAGTAGTTGTTGAGTGTCGCGTTCTGTATATGTCAGTTTATGTCAAGTTTGTTCATTGTGTTCATCAAATCTCCCTTTCTCTTATGGATTTTTTTCTGTTGGTTCCATCAGTAATTGAAAGGTATGTTAAAATCTGTATTGCAGATTAGTCCATTTTTCTTTTAGTTACATCAGTTTCTTTAGTAAATAATTTGAAGGGATATTTTATATTTATACATATTTAAAATTGGCATACTTTTCTAGTGACTGACATCGTAAAATCTTTTTTATCTTAGCAATATTTCTTTGCTTATGTCTAAACTGTCAATAATAACATAGCAACATGAACTTTGTGCTGATTAGTGTTTGCAGGCATGTTTTCCATTGTTTTACTTCCAAATGTCTGGATTCTTGTATTCAGATAAATTAATTAAAACATACAAAATAAATATAATATAAAACATTAAAAAGTAAATATTCTAAAAATCCAGCCAGAGATGTTTCACTTCTAATTGAAGTGTTTAGAACCACGGCTCTCACACTGTGTGCTAAGGTGCCCTGAGATGCTGTGTTTAACTGACAGGGGCACCAGCGGATAGTGTGTGAGTCTGTGTATGTGTGTGTGTGTATCTGAGATGGGGGTCTCACTCTGTCCCCCAGGCTGGAGTGGAGTGGTGAGGTCTAGGCTCCCTGCAGCCTCTGCCTCCCTGAGTAGCTGGGACAACAGGCATGCACCACCATGCCTGGCTAAGTTTTGTAATTTTAGTAGAGACGTGGTTTTGCCATGTTGCCCAGGCTGTATATTTTTGAGGGAAACAAAGCAACCTTTGCTGGAGAGCTTAAGAACTACTAGCCTGAGGCAGTTCATAGTTTCAAAAGTAGTTAGTGAGAAGTGCATTTCTTTACCTTTAGGGTGGGTGTTGTTAATTACCGCGATGAAAGGGGGTATGGTGCTAAAGTCAGTGTGGAATAGGAATAAGGTCCAGTGGTTGAGATCCACTCCGATTTTAAGATTTGAAAATTTGTGCCATGTGCCCAACAGGCACACACATCCCAATAGTAAGTAAATTGTGCTTTTTAAAGAAAGAAACAAAAATACTGTTTCTACTTCCATTGTGTGTTATTTTTTATATGTACTTGCAAATCCATCACCAAAATAAAAATAATGAACATAACCAGCACTCATAAAAGTTTTCCCTTGCCCTTTTATAATCCCAAACTTTCTGTATCTCCCTACCTTACCACTCTCCCTGGCAATCACCAATCTCTCACTATAAAATAGTTTGCCTTGTGTAGACATTTATATAAATGAAGTGTAGTATGGACCCTTTTTTGGAGGGGTCTGGCATCTTTCACACAGCATAATTATTTTGAGATTCAGCTATATTGCAGGCATCAATAGGTCATTAATTTTATGACTGAGTAGTATTCTATTGTGCAGATCGGTCACAATTTATATATCCATTTGCCTGTTGATAGGTTTTTGCATTGCTTCCGGTTTTGGACTTATACAAATACATTTGCAATGAACATTCATGTACATAAGTTCTTCTAACTTTGAGTAAATATTAGGAGTGTAATAGCTAATAGGTTTAGGTTTAGTTTTAAGAGACTGTCAAAATGTTTGCCAAAATGGTTGTACCATTTTATATTTTTATCAGCAGTATATAAGAATTCCACACTCTTGCCAACATTTTGTATGGGCCTTCTTTTAAAATTTTAGACATTTTCATGTGTGTACAATAGTATTTTATTGTGGTTCCATAATGCCTAATAATATCTAGTATCTATGTACTTACATGCCATCTGTATATATTTGGTAGAGTGTATGTTCACATTTTTTTTGCTTCTTCCTTTTTTGTTTTTTTCTTTGCTTATTTTCTCATTATTAAATTTAATAGTTTCTTTACATACTCTGGATTCAAATCCCTTATTAGATATGAGACTTGCCAGTATTTTCCCCTTGAGTTTTCTTTTTTGCTCTCATAACACTATCTTTCAAATAGCAGATGCTCTTAACTCGATGGGGTCCAATTTATTAATTGTTCTTGTGCATTTGGTTTTTGGGGCTTCATCTAAGACATTTTTGATTAATTGAATATTACAAAGATTTTTTTTCTGTATTTTCATCTAAAAGTTCATAGCTTTTAATACTTTATTTTATATTTAAGTCAATGATCCTATAAGTGACAGAGCTTTAACCCAAGTCTCTGTCATGCATAGCTGGACCCAGAGGCTTACATAAAATCATCAAGAAATTGTTCTCCTTCTTTCTCTTGACACTTTTCCTTTTGTTTTAGCCTCATTTTTTCCTTCTGAAGATGACTCTCTTCTCTCTTTGTAGCAAGAGATAGTGCTACAGATAACCCACTTTACTTTGTCCTCACAGACCACAGTGGTAGAAAAAGCAAGAGTCCTTCCTGATGATTCCAAAAAAAAAGTACTGAAACAGTTGCTATGATCCAAGGGTAGAGTATTTTGCCAGAGCTGGACATCATGATCACCTCTAGGGCTGGGGCTGGAAGGTTGGGTCAGGCCCAGTTGGTGCTCATTGAAATGGTCCTCAAAGAAATGGGGGGCTCTCAAGAGGACAATTGCTGAACACCCCACCAAAAAATAGCCACTGTGTACATATCTACAACTCCTTGCCATTTTATAAGCAACTGGTTGGGTGGAAAATGACTATAAATTCAGTTGTCATTAACTTTCCTTTATAATGTCAGTAGAATGAGCCATACATTTCACATGTTGTGGGTTATGTCCATGATAGTCATTTCCGTATATTAAGTATCAGTTTGGAGTATCATCTGAAGAAATACACTATTTTGTGATGTTATCCTTAAATTAATATTTTTAGGATAAAGAATTATAGGATGAAAGAAAAGTCTAGGATAGAAATAAAAGAATAGAGAAAATGGGAGCATGGATATACTGCAGAAAATGGCCAAACAGGAAAAGTACTTGTGAGAAGTATTGAAGTACATAATTGATATCACATAGACCTCCAGGAAATTACAACTACTGGCATAAGAACAAACTATCTGAATAGTCTTTGCCAATACTGAGTCTTTCTGCTTGCAAAAGAAGTAAGAATGGTAAGGAATTGGGACATTGTTCAGATAGGCCTCAATGCATTTATTCATTTACCTGTTGATGGGGTTTGGGGGTATTAATGAAGGATGTTAATAAATAATAATGGGCATGTTAGGTGATCATAATTGATTTGTCCATTTGGTCTGAAGAACATTTTGCCTACCTTCTTTTTTTTGAGGGATTCATTTTTAATGTCATGTTGGATTCTATCGCTTACTAAATGTGTAACTGCCTATTTATGGATTCTGAAGAATTTTATAAAATGTATTTGCCAAACATTTTGAAAGCTTAGAACTTCTCCAAGGAAGAAGTTCCTTAATGCTTTAGTGCTGCCCTGACAAATATGGTAGCCACAGCCATGTGAATATTGAGCATTTGAAATGTGGCTAGGCTGGACCGAGATGTGCTGTCAGGGTAAAACACACACCAGATTTTGAAAACTTAGTAGGAAATAAAATTAAACATATCTAATTAATAACTTTTATGTTGGTTAGACATTGAAATAATATTTTGTATGTATTTTACATATAAATATACACTCATGTGTATGTGTAATTAATATCTTCATATGAAATACTTATCAATTACAATTGGAAGAATGATGACTTTGTGGTGGAGAAATCTGGCACAAATTTGATCATGTGCCTCCTGCTGTGATGTCCTAGGAATACCACAGCATTATTTCTGCGGTTTTCTTGTGAAAGATACATGACCTAAGTCTGGATGTTGGAAACACATCAGATGGAAAAAGGTGAACACATCCTTCATAAGTGCGTATGCTCTTTAAAACTCTTAAGTTTATGAAAAATAGGGCAAAACAGAGGAACTCTTTGAAGTTGAAGGAGCTTAAGAGACATGACGGTTAATGCAATGGGAAATCCTGGATTGGATCCTGGATTACAAAGTTCAAAAAAATGTATTTAGGGCACACCTGAGAAAATTTGGATGAGATTATAGCATCTGTTGATTGGACCGTAGTGTTGGGTGAATGCTGATATCCTGATGTGGATGATTATATTCTGGTTATGAGAACTTTTCCCAGATTCCTCATCATTTGCCCAGTGGGTTCATGGACAATGTGGCGATGGTAGCAGGCGAAGATGGTACATGTTTCCAATAACGTGAACTTCCCTGCAGCAGTGCTGCCTACTGCCCAGATGAGTGCCCTGACTGCCAGCAATGATCAATGCTGAGACCCTGGAAAGAGGAACTACCTTGCCTAGACCAGATAGATTTCTGGTAATGTTGTAATAATATTTTTTCCCTTCCTTCATGGAAGTGGTAAAGAATTGCCCTCACTGGAATAGATGCATATCGGAATATGGACTCCACTTCATATGCTTCTCATAGCATCAAATTATTTACATTTGCTGAGTTCTTATTCTCTGCTATCATGCAATTGCTACTGATGATGGAGCTTATTTTCCAAAAAAGAAGTGATGCCATGGGCTTCAGCCCATATTTATTGGTCTTGTGACATCCCACATCACTCAGAGGGACATGACCTCACAAGAATCAGTTACTTCACCACCTGTGAGACCCTGAGGGGCTGGGTTTCTATCCTACAAGATGTGTTAGATGCCCTGACCCAAAAGCCCTCATACCCAGAATTCATGGTTCCATGTAGCAAGGATCATTGTGATGGTGGTGATGATGATGGTGAGGATGGTGATGGTGAAGGTGGAGGTGATAATGAAGTGATAGTTATGTTGAGGATGATGAAGGTGATGATGATGGTGAGAGTGGTAAAGGTGAGAATGGTGATGGCAGTGATTGTGATGGTGATGATAAGGATGGTGATGGCAAAGGTGGTGATGATAATAGTAATATTTATGGTGAGGATAATGGTGATGATGATGAGGATGATGATGGTGAGAATGGTGATAGTGATGATGATAGTGATGGTAATGATGATAATGATGACGATTATGAGGATGGGGAGGGTGACAATAATTATTATGGTGAGGATGGTGATGGTGAAGGTGGTGATAACGATAGTGATAGTTATGGTGAAGATGCTGGTGTTGATGATGGTGAGAATGGCGAGGGTAAGAATGGTGATGGCCATGATGATAGTGTTGGTGATTGTAAGGATGGTGATGGTGATCATGGTGATGATGATGATAGTGCTGACTGGGCTATGAGGTAATGGAGGCAGAAAAGTGGCAGTTTCTAGGAAGTATAGAGCCAGCTAGGAACTGCAAGGTAACCTTAGTGGGGGTGGAAGATGTCCGGCCCCTGCCTCATTTCTAGACATCTGGGGAAATCTCACCCCTCACAGTAGTTCCAGCAACCCCTCCATCCAGCATTTCCTTCTCGCAATCAGCATGGAGCTTTTGGGGTGCAGAGAAGTGTCTTCTATTCACTGCACTCTGTGGGAAGGGAAAAGGGGGAGTGCTATTTATGAACCCTGTATAATACAGTAGGGTCTCATCTCATATATTTTGGGAGAATTTTCAGCTGAAGAGAGCAAGCCTCAGAGAACTCAGGTAACTTTATCTTCAATAGCGTCCAGTTGTGATTTATTGAGCAGTTACTATGTGCCAGGCAACATGCTGGGTGGTTCCTTATATGTTATCTCATGAAATCCTACAGCAACACAAGGAGACAGGCATAACTACCCCATTATAAGAATTGTAAAATATACTAAAATTTAGTGTCTAACTATGTTTAAGTTTACATTTCAATAGCATTGAATACATTCGCAATGTTGTGCAACCAATTTCCAGAATGCTTTTCATCTTGTAAAACTACAGTTCTGTAACTCATTTAAAAACAACTCCTCAATCACCACCCTCCCCAGGACCTGGTAGCCACCATTCTCCTGTCTGTCTCTGTGGATTTGACTACTCTAGGTGCCTTGGAAAAGTGGAATAATACAGCATTTGTCTTTTTGGTCTGGCTTATTTTGCTCAGCCTAATGTCCTCAAGGTTCATTCTTGATGTAGCAGGTGTCAGACTCTCCTTCCTTTTCAAGGCTGAACACTATTCCACTGTATGCATAGACAGCATTTTGTTGTTCCGTCCATCCATCCATGGACACTTGGGTTGCTTCCACCTTTTGGTTACTGTGGATGATGCTGCTCTGAACATGGTTGTGCAAGTATCTCTTCCAGGCTAGCCCCATTATACAGAAGAGCATAGAGAGATTCTGGGAAGAGGGATGACCAGCCCGGGGCCTTTGGTGAAGTCCTGGTGGAGGATCTCCCAGACCTCAAATGCAGAGCTCCTCTCGTCACCCCACTGCCTTTCTTAAGACCTGCCTCCTGCTCCACCACACAGTGCCCACTCCCTGGCACTAGACTTGCTAAGGCCTCTTGATCCCTGTAAGTTCAGGGACAGGAATTGGTGGGCACAACTACAGTCACTCACTTCTCTGTCCCCTACTGCAGATTCTGTGCCAAACAATACATGACAATGACCTGCTTTCCACTCTTTCACCAGATGTGGATGAGGTGCCTACAGCATGCCAGGCATGTGTGGGCACTGGATGGAGACCCCTGGGAAATGAGAAGATGTGAGCTCCTCAAGGCCAGGGGTATCCCTTTCACTTGCTGCTGCCCTGTGAGGGATGGAGGGGAACCCTGAAGCATTGGAGGAGTGCATGAGTGACCTAGCTCAGATGATGATATCATAGTAACCCTGTTTATTATCACCTACCATGTGCCAGGCATTGTGCGAAGTACTTTGCACACATTACCAGCTGTAAAGCTCAGAGACAACTGTAGGAGTGAACCTGTTATACCTTCCACTTTACAGAGGAGGAAACTGACGCCCAGAGAGGTGAACCAGTCTTCCCCAGGCCTTGCAGCTAGTCTCTGGGATGTGGATCCAGGCGGTCTGACTCAGAGATCCCCTCATCCTCTTGGTTTTTGCCCCTGTAGCCCTCTGGCCTGTCCCCAGGGCCCTGTACCCTTGGCCACCCCCAAGATAACCTGGACATGGGCTTCAGCAAAGGCAGCAACCCCAGCACATCTCCATTTGATAGGGAGGAACCTCAAGCCCACCACAGGAGCCCTGGGCTGAAGGTGGTGTAGGTCCTGGCTGAACCACAATGCACCCATGTTGGAGGATGCACCCTAGGATGGGCAGCAGCAGGAGGGCTCCCTGCCCAGCAACCGGTAGTGGTACCTGAGAACAAAGGAGGAGAAGGAGGCTTTGGACACAGGTGTGGAGAAGCCCAAGGAGGAAGAAGAAGACTTGGACTATGGGCTGCTGGATGGCCTCAAGGACCCCCTCCCAGAAAAGGAACTTTGAGGCTGAGATGAAAGTGCTCCCTATTTTCTATCCTGGAACTGCTGCAAACCTCGGTGTGACATCACAGGGCCTCGTTTCCCTATTTATAAAATGGGATTTTATGGGGGTTCCAATGGGACACTGGACTGAGAGCATTTTGAGAATTGTAAAAAATGTACAGTGAGGGAATAATTATTATCAATGGACCATTGCTCTTCCAGTAGTTAGTACTCTTTAGCAAATATTTGAAGGTCAAATATGGTTTGTTGAGGAGGTTTGCAGCAGCTGAGGCCCTCAAGAGTCTTTTCTGTCTCCATTCAAAGCTGGCCTCTGACAGGAACCTTCTTGGTGCTACCCCTGGGCCCCTCATCCTTTGTGCAGGCTCCTCGGGGTTCTTATTTCTCTTGCATCTTGTGGATCCCTAGTGGACAGCATGCTCCATCTTCACTCAGAGCTAACTGTATCTCCTCCAGGCCCATGTCCCTTGTGCAGCACCCACTTCTCCCTCACCAGGATTCAAAACCTTCTGTGACTGACCTCTGCTGACCTCCCAACTTGATCACCCCTCATTATTTCTGCTCCTCCAGTTCCATGCCTGTGCCCCTCAATCCTGTGGCTCACACTCTCACCCAAGCTGTTCTCCATCAGGATTTCCTTGGCTCCCCTTTCTGCTAGGCAAATTTGTGTTCATCCTTCCAAGCCCTGCACAGATGTCCTCCTCTGAAAGCTCTGCCTGAGGTCACAGAGTCCAGGAACAAGGTAGTCCTTGCTCCTCTGCTGCCTCTGGGTTTTGTGCCTTTATCACTTTGGTGTGACTCCCTAACTCCTGCTGAAGGGAGGCATTTTGGCTTTACTCACCTCAGTATCTCCTGGGTCCAGCTGGGTGTCTGGTCTGGCCCAGAATCTGTGCTCATCCAGGGTGTATAGAACTCACAAGGACCCAGGAATATTTTGCAAATAATACCACCCTCCCACACTTCTCCAATGTTTACTTTCTAAGCTCCTTTACTCTTTGACATTCAAATTTCTAAATGGCCTGTATGTATTTACAATGCCTGGGAAAATGCCTTCAGAGGACAAACACACCCCACCGGCAGAATGTATTTGCATTGACTAGGTTTATGGATGAAATTCAGCTTTCTGGCAAATGAATCATTTGGCATTGGCTGAGTGGCTGCTCTGTGCCAGATATTCAGCTGTGATCTCTAGAAAGAGACATGAACTACTGACACAGTCCTTGACCCCGAAGAGCTCAGAATCCAGTGAGTTTGATTTCATGTAAGTTAGAGACAGAGTTCGGAGCAGAAGCTCAGGCAGAAGAAGAGAAGTAAAATGGACACACCAGAGGCAGTGACAGCCACACAGGTGTCTGGGGACACTGAGTGCAGCAACAAATAGCTTAGGCTGCCTTGGCAGCCCACGAAGGTATCACGGTTTCCTATTGCAGCATCTCAGTGATGCTTTTGTTATTCTGATCTCTGCTATCTCAGATATCATACTTTGAAAATATTTATCATGTACTCCTATTTTTTGTTTTTATTTAATAATTTTATGCTCATCAATTCCACCTATATCTTTTCTGCTAGTCAGTCTATACATTAGTTTTCAACTAGAAGTCCTTTTTTTAAAAGTCCAAGTCCTCTCACATTTTGTATGCATATTATAGTTTTTCATATTTTATTTGTGTTGAAAACTCTTATTCCAAGAGCCTTTACTCAGTAATTCTGGATGATGTATAAATTGTGTTGTAGGTGTTCCCGTGGATTTTCTTTTGCATATGTGAGTTCCCTATTCCTCTGGGGGGAGTGTAGCTATGTATGTTCAAAAACAAAAATGATTCAAGTCATTATAAACAAGATAATATGTGAAGAGTTCAGGCAATGATATCTTGAATAAGAATAATTGGCACTGACATTGATAACTCAAATTGGAATAAAAGAGAACTAAAAGTTCACTATCATGTAGTGATTCCTTTAATTAAGGAAGGATTTGGATGTAGATTTAGAGGGGAAACATGTTACCAGGACATTCTTAAGAAAATAAAATGATGGCTGAAAAAATTATGTAAAACCCGAAGGGGCATTCAAGCAACAAATAGACATAAAAGATCTCAGATAACATCACTGCAAAAATCTAGCCAAAGAATGAGCCAAAATAAGGAGAAAGTAAATAGAGACATTTTATGAAATGACAGATGAAAAATAAGTCCTATAAATACAGCACATAGATTAAGCAACTAAAGAAAACTGACTATAGAATAAAAGGCATAAATTTTGGTAAAACAAGAATAATGCAAGTTACAAAACTCTAGAGGTTGCAGAAGAGAATTTAAAAAAAAAACTGTCCTCACATGATCTCTTATGAAAAGATGTAGACTGGAGCAGTCTAAAAGTAAAATCTGAAGGCAAAATAGAAACCACAGGAACTTCTACCAGTAACTGCAGATTTGTAATTGATACCAACTCTCCCATGGAAAACAACAACAAAATTTTCTTCGAGACACTAAGTGTTAACAAAGCAATGGAAAATTGCAAAGCCCAGATCCAAGAGATGAGCTTGGCATTGAGCATCACTTTTCAGCTCAAGATTTTTACTGATACTAGGAAGTTAAAAAATAGATTGCAAAACTAAGGAATACTTTTGGCAGCCAAATGCATGTAACTGTGTCAGTGTGCAAGGGAATGTGGTGGGGAGAATTGGAGTACAGTACCCTCCAGGCTTTGAGTTGGGGGCAAAGACTACACTCGATAAAGACCAGCCCACTCAGGGACATAAAACTAGTGTCTGATTATCTGTACACTTATGGATGCATTAAAGTAACCTGCTAGTGTCCTTAGCTTACTGCAAAGAGAGCAAATGTAATTCCTCTGTAGAGAATGTTAACATTTCCAGGGCCTCAAATTACTTTCAGTTTTTCATATATAATGCCTAGAACTCAATTTAAAAATACATGTAAATAAATACATGATGAGATATGATGAAGAAATTATTGAAAAAAAAGATGAGGATGATATGGTTTGGCACTGTGTCCCTGCCCAAATCTCATCTCTAATTGTAATCTCCACGTGTTGAAGGAGGGACTTGGTGGGAGGTAATTGGATCATGGGGGTGGTTTCCTCCATGCTATTCCCGTGATAGTGAGGGAGTTGTCATGAGATCTGATGGTTTTAAAGGTAGCAGTTTTGTCCAGTGCAATGGCTCACACCAGTAATCCCAGCACTTAGGGAGGCTGAGGTGGGCGGATCACTTCAGATCAGGAATTCAAAACCAGCTGGCCAACATGGCAAAACTCCATCTCTACTAAAAATACAAAAAAATTAGCTGGGTATAGTGGCACATGCCTGTAATCTCAACTACTCATGAGGCTGAGACAGGGGAATCACTTGAACCTGGCAGGTGGAGGTTGAAGTGAGCTGAGATCACACCACTGCACTCCAGTCTGGGCTACACAGCAAGACTCTGTCTCAAAAAAAAAAAAAAAAAAAAAAAAAAAGTGGCAGTTTTTCCTGCTCTCTCTCCTGCTGTCATGTAAGATGTGCCTTGCTTCTCCTTTACCTTCTGTCATGGTTGTATGTTTCCTGAGGCCTCCCCAGCCATGCAGAACTGTGAATCAAGTAAATCATTTTTATTTATAAATTATCCAGTCTCAGGTAGTATATTTATAGTAATTTGAAAACTGACTAATACAGCAGACATGTAAGAGAAAAATCAACAACAAAAAAAAGTTTTGCCTAGAAAAAAAATGAATCTCTTTATAATTGTATAATTGTAGTACAGATGTTCCTCAACTTATGATAGGGTTACATCCTGATAAGCCCAATATAATTGAAAATATCATAAGTAGGAAATGCATTTAATATACCCAACCTGCCAAACATCATGGCTTAGCCTAGCCTACCTTAAACATGCTCAGTGCACTAACATTAGCCTACAGTTGGGCAAAATTATCTAACAGAAAGCCTACTTTATCAGAAAGTGTTGAATCTCTCATGTAATGTATTGAATATGGTACATTATGTTGAAATTGTGATTGTTTTGCAGTATTGTAAAGTAGAAAAATTGTAAGTCAAACCATCATTAAGTCAAGGACTATCCGTATATTTAAATTCTTTTATACAGACACACACTCACACATACATACATACACACGGAGAAAGAGGGGAAAAGAGTGACAGAAAGATAAACAGTGAGCCAGAAAGAGAGACCAGAAATTACCAGTGTGAGAAATTAATAAAGAGAGGACATCACTACAGTTTCTATAGACATCAAAACAAGTATAAAAGATTTATAGTGGCCCCAGCTAGTGTGATAAGGCAATTAAAAGAAGTTAAATTTGTAAATATTGAAAAGGAAAGGTAAATGCTATTTTGGAGATGGCATGGCTATGTACAAATGTCAAAAATTATCTACAAACAATTAGAAATAAAAGCCAGTTTGGTAAGGTGACTGGACTTATAACAAATGCACAAAAAGCAAAAATCAATTGTATACCTATTACACTTTTTGTCTGATAAAGTGGAAATAATTCATCACAAACAAGGACAGAAAGGAAAGGGATTAAACACATTCTTAAATTGTGTACCCTAGATGCCTCTCTTGCTTCACCCAAGCCTCAGTCCTGATGAAAATGGCTCATTATTTGTTAGAGAAATTTAAATTAAAACTGTAATGACATACCATTCTACACATACTAGTTTGTCTAACATTAAAAGACTAACAATACCGATTACAAATGAAGATAGAGAACAAGGGAAATTCTCATAGACTGTTGGAGAAAAAGTAAATGGATTCAGCTACCCACTTACATATTTATACCACAAGATACAAACAAGGATGTTCATAGCAACATTATTTGTTTAAAAAAAGATGAATTTTTAAAATTGCCTATTGACTATTATTCAGCAATGAAAATGAGCAAATTGGAACTACATGTAACAACATAGGTCAATCTCACAATGCATAATGTTAAGCAATAAAAGAAAATAAATGAGTGTGTACTTGTTTCCTGGGGCTGTTGTAACAACTTATCACAAACTTAGTGATTTTAAACAAGATAAATTTATTCTCTCTCAGTTAGAGAGACCAGAAGTACAACATTTCGTTTCACTGACCTAAAGTCAAGATGGCAGAAGGGCTATATTCTCAATGGAGACTCCAAAAGATAATTCATTCATGGCCTCTTCCATCCTGTGGGCCTTCCTCTATTTTCAAAGCCAGCATCACAGCATCTTCAAACTTCTCCGTTTCTATTGTCCCATTGCCTTCTGCTCCCTCTGTCTCCTTTTTACAAGGACACCTGTGATGGCATTTAGGGCTTACTCAGATAACCCAGGATGATCTCCTCTCAAATTTCTTTTTTCTTTCTTCTTCTTTTTTTTTTTTTTTTTTTTGTTTGTTTGAGACAGAGTCTTGCTCTGCCACCCAGGCTGGAGTGCAATAGTGCGATCTTGGCTTACTGCAACCTCTGCCTCCTGTGTTCAAGTGATTCTCCCTGCCTCAGGCTCTCGAGTAGCTGGGATTACAGGCGCCGCCACCACCACACCCAGCCAACTTTTGTATTTTTGGTAGATACGGGCTTTTCACCATGTTGGCCAGGCTGGTCTCGAACTTCTGACCTCAGGTGAATCCACCTGCCTCGGCCTTTCAAAGTGCTGGGATTACAGACATGAGCCACTGTGCCCGGCCTCAAATGTCTTAAATACATCTGCAAATGCCCTACTTCAAATAAGGTCAGGCTCCATGGATTAAGACATGGACATGCATTTCAGAGGCATTATTGGCCTACAACAGAGTGGGTATATAAATATCAAAACATTAAGAAAAGTAAACTCCAAATAGTGGGTATCTTTGAAGATAAATGAAGGAGTAGTAATCTATTTTGCAAAAAAAACATGTTATTCTGAGTGGTAGTTGTGGAGGTATTTGTTTTGTGATAATTCCTTAAGGTGTATACATTTTCCTAAGGTTTGACATTACATATATATATGTTTATGCATAAATTATTCATAGATATACATATAATTAAAATTTAAGAAATAAATTATAATGACTCAATCTTCTAATGTTTTTTAAATTTTTTTTAAAATGTGACCTTTTAGGAAATAATGCAGTTACATAGATAAATTTAATACTTCCAATTAAAAAAGCAGATATAGTATTCTTTTATTATAAAATTATGTTTTATCTATTCTGCTAGCTCTCTCTCTCACTATACATATAGTTATGTATCTTCCATCTATATCCAAACTTTTTGGAGTATGAAATTTGAAACACATATAACTATTTTACAGCTATTATAATAATTGTATCTACTTATTCCTTTTAAACTTGAAAAATACCAAAAAGTGCAAAGAAGAAACAAAAAAAATCACCCAAATGAATTCCACCAACAGTTAACATTGGTTGTTTCTAAAAACTTGGGGTGATTTATTTTGTTTTCTTTGTACTCTTTGGCATGAAGTATTTTCATAAAATAAGCAAAGTCATTACTCTAAAAATCCCTGAAATAAAACCTATGTAGAAATTTTAATAATGAAGATAACAAAGACGGGAATCACTGCTTACATAGCCATTTATTTAGTGCTTACCATTTACTATGCATTATTCAGTGTGTATTACATTTCATTTTTCATCATCACAATAATTTTGCAAGATATATACATATATATAAAACAGAATATTGTACCTGTATTTATTATAGATGATAAAACGGAGGTGTTTTGGGACTTTAAGTGACAGCCAGCAAACAATATTGCTGGGTTATGGTACCCAAGAGTTCTGGCTTCAGTGTGAAAAAAAATATTCAATGTTTTCCACCGGTGCTCAGGATGATTCTAATTCAATTATGACTGAATCAGGTGGATGTATTGACAATTCAGAAGTGCAGATTATTCAATGAAACCATGTACGTGTGCATGTTTGTTTTCTCCTCAAATCTTGCTCCCCTTCCTTGTTCTTTCAACCAAAACCTAACACCTCCCTCAAAACACACAATACACACAAACACAACTAATGCCTTGAGAGCTGAGGCCATAGCTGACACATATTTCAACACCAGAGTCTTGCACAGAACCTAGCACTAAAAGTCACGCCCAGAGTGTTTACTATAAATAAACTAGTGATGAGACTGTAGCTTAAATCCATGACCATCAACTCTGCTGCCACACTTCCAAGCAAGAGTTAGGTCCGTCATTGAAGCTATGTAGTTGTGATTTATGCAGAAGCTTCATAAAGAAAACCAGAGCATGGGTAGTGGGTAGCAGTAATCTCTTCTCAATTTCCTCTATGAAGAGATAAACTCATTGCAGTCTATAGCTACCAAACACAGAGGTCACAAGATTTCTGTGACAAAAACTCCCACTGCTATGATCTTCCACAAATAATGCTAATGGAAACAGAGAGGAAAAACAATTATCAAACAATCAAATAAAGGTCTGACTACATGCTCTTTTTCAAGATTTTGCATCTGAGGATATCAGAAAGGAAAGCAATTCAGAGGTGCAAATTGCCTAATGTGCAAATCAATAACATGCTGGTCTAATGCTCGATTTCATGAGATTGCTGTTATATAAATGTAGGGAAAAGCAAATAATCAGGAGCCAAAATTGTCTCTTATCAGGGAAAGTTCATAATTAGTTTGCATTCTCACAGAATTCTAAATAGTACTGATTAATTAAGCCAATATGTATTCCAAGCAGCAACAGCTACCAATAGTCAGCCTGTGTGGGGAGAAGCATAAATCCAATGAACTCAAATTTAATACCCCTAATTGTACCAATGTAAGTAACAGTCAATGACTGAGCATGCAGCCTTTTCCCTAGACAATCTCTAAAATAGTTTTTAACTGAATTTTGTGAATAATATGTAGAGAAAATCTAAGGAAAAAAATACAGTGAAGGCAAGAATTCCCAAAATGCAAATCAGAAAACATTAAAATAATATTATGAAAGTTTGGTTTTCACGATTAGGGTATTCTTCAAGTTCAATACACTTTCTCATTGTTGTATTTTTCTTTTAATTTTTCAATTTCTGGACATATTTATGCAATTATTTGTAAATCTCTCAATTCTAGAAAAAATTTTTCCCATTTGAATGTCATAGAAACAGAAATATAGAAACAATTTTAAGATATAAATATTCTTGAGGATTTATAACCAAATATTTTTATTCCTTATTCAACTAAAAATATTCCCTTATATCTGTGCCCCAATTAAAATAAAATTGAATAAAATGAATATTTTAAGATACTGGTTTTCAGCCTTTTCTTACTTTTTTTGTAAATGGTACAAAACTAAGTAACTAGTTCTCCTTTGCATTAAGAACTGATCACCACTCTCCAAGAACAGCTGTTTAATTCGGACAAAGAAGAAAATAATACAGATACACCTTTCTCTCCTCGAGAACAAAGCAAAGAGAAACAGATCAAATTGATAGAGACTGGGAAGAGAGATGATTTGTTATTGAAGACAGACATGAAAGGTCAAGATATGAATTTTAGATAGACAGTGTAAGAACTTGACAAGTGAAAAGAAAATCAACTTTGTGATGGAGGTCAGGAGATCGCGACCATCCTGGCTAACACGGTGAAACCCCGTCTGTACTGAAAAATAGAAAAAATTAGCCGGGCGTGGTGTCGGGCGCCTGTAGTCCCAGCTACTCGGGAGGCTGAGGCAGGAGAATGGTGTGAAGCCGGGAGGCAGAGCTTGCAGTGACGATCGTGCCACTGCACTCCAGCCTGGGTGACAGATCGAGACTCCGTCTCAAAAAAAGGAAAAAAAAAAACTTTGTGATCTGTTATATACTTGCAATGTCAGAAAAAAATAAGATATTATGCTTCAACTTCAGATTATCGACTATAGTACTGTAGTTGATGCAAGGGATGTAGATTTTAGGAAGAACAAAGAGACCATGAGCCAGATTGAGTGCCCTTCCCCCAGGTGTTTTTTGTCATCTTAATCAAACTAAGGCTCCTGTGTATTTTGGATTCATTGCTAGAAGTTTAATCTGACCCGTTGTTGCCTTTCATCTGCTTCTTTGTTGCCTGAGAAGTAGATTGATTTATTGATTTTGATTTTTTAGTTCAAGAAGGATATTTTAGTACCAGGCAAAAGTACCGAATTTATAAGGTGCTGAAAATGTGTGAAGAAGCCACCTTTCCACTTAATTCCACTTCCAATTAAGTTTCTAAAAAACTTAATTGGCCTACTAAAATAATAGGCTTGATTTTGAGGCCTGACTATCAGGTTACAAAGTGCTGGCTGGCTCAGATCTGTCCCTTTCAAGCTTAATGAACAGTCTTTGTTCAACTTCCAAACATTCCATATGGTCAGTGCTTGAACTAACATAATATTTTCACTAAGAAAGAGAAGTTCAATACATTTACTCATAACTGCTAACTGAATAGCCTATATAGGGTCAAAATTTAGCCTATGTGTCTCTAATTTTTCTAATTTTATATATATATATGGAGAAGTTTTATGTTCATATATATATATATTTTTTTTTTTTGGAGAATTTCTATGTTCACTAGCTACTGTACTCTGGGAAACTTATATAAAATGGGCTGCCAGAACATGGATGATTGATTTGGTTTTGTCGCTGATACCCACAAAATCTTGATTTCCCTTGACTTTCTACTCAGCAAGCTAGTAAATAAATTTATTAGTGGCAATATCATAGCACTTTTCTCTGATGAGCTCAAAGTGTTTTCCAAGCATCTCCTCATTAATCCTTACAATATTTCTATGAAGTTAACTAGCAGAAATATATCTATTTTAAGGTACGGATCAAATTGTTTTATGGATAGGTGAGTTGTCCAGAATTGTATAGATTATTACTGGGGAAGAAGGAAGAAAATTAGGTTTCCCATATCTCAGATAACCATATAATTTATTCTGCAAACTAGGAAACTTGTGAAAGTGATAGGGACACTATTAATAATCATGCCAGGAGAACACTGACAAACTGAGAATACGACCATGCTACCTATATCCTGCTGAATGGAATAGTAAGAAAATCACAATACCTAGTTGAAAGTCGTAAGCCAGAGGATTTGTTTCATTATTTTGAGTTGCTGTAAAATAAAATTCTACTATGAATAGTTTGTTGCATTTACTTCCATTATTTAGGTATGCAATTTTTCAAACATACTTGGAATTATAACTTACATGTAATTTTGTATTCAGGATTTTTAATTTGACACTTCAAATTGTTTTGCTAATATACAAGAATGCTTTATAAACATTTACGAATTACCACATTATGTTAACATATATGGATTTACCATAATCAACATAACCATAGCCCAGTTATTATTTACAATTATTTAGATTTATGAATAGTGCTCCAATGAGATTTGTAGCATACATTTTTCATATAGCTTTAACAATCTCCTTAGGATATATATCTTTTTGATTGCCTCCAGTTATATTTTTAATCTTTATTTACAATTTATTCTAATTTTTAAGCTTTAAGTTTACTTTTTGGGGGAATTTATTCTTTATTCTTGTTAGAAGTTGTTTTGGTGACTGGTAGATGGGAACAGTCATGAATGGTGTCATTATTTGTCTTAGTCTGCTCGAACTGCCATCACAAAATACCACAGACTGAGTGGTTTAAACAGAAATGTATTTTCTTACACATCTGGAGGCTGGAAAGTCCAAGATCAGGATCTGTGAATGTTTGCTATCTGGTGAGCGTTCTCTTCCAGACAGTCAAGTTCTCTCACTCTGTCCTCACATTGCAGGGAAAGAGAGCAAGCTCTCTGGTGTCTACGTTATAAGGGAACTAATTCCATCATGAGAACCCTGCCCTCATGACGACATCTAAACCTTGTTACTTCCCAAAGGCCCTGTACCCAAACACCATCACATAAATTCTGAATTTTGGGTTAAATTACGTCGATCTCATTATAATACTATTCTATTCACATTATTTAATTGGTAATATATGTTGAAGTTTCTGGAGATTATTGTTTTTCTATTAACATGATAAATTATAGTAAACTATTTCCTAATAGTCATCCATTGTTGCTTACTAACATGAACACTACTTGATTATGAAGTATGATTTTAATGGGATTGCAACTTTTAATTGTAAAGTACAGCTTTAGAATATTTGCAGTAATATTTATTAGTGGAATAGGCCTGTATTTTATTGTGTGTAGTGTATATGAGAGAGACGAAGGGAAAGGGATGGGAAGAGAACACATATGTTCAGCTTTGGTCAAGTTTAGTATAAATACAATATTTATTCATAAATATATTTGGAAGTATTTTTATTTTCTGTACATGGGAACATTTAAAGCTATAGATTTCTCCTCTCCCTCTCACTGTCACTCTCGCTCTGTTTGTGTGTGCACACGCATGTGTGTGCATGCAACATTTAGCCCTGCTGACTGATATGCCTGGCTATTTATGATCAAAAGCCAGACATTGACCTAAGAGAAAAAGTCTTTAGATGGGATCTCCCTCCAAAGAAATTGTAGTTTTCTTCTGGCTTAGAGGTAGATCCTCTTGGTCCAATCAGACTGAAATGCCTTGAGGCTAGATTTCAGTCTTTGTGGCAGCTGGTGAATTTCTAGTTTGCCTTTTCAGCTAGGGATTAGCTTTTTAGGGGTCTCAATGCCTAGGGAGATTTCTAGGTCCTCTGTTCCTTGCTGACCTCCAATTTTGTCTATCCTTTTGCTGAGAGGTCTGCTTAACTTCCTTTTAGTCAGGTAGCTCCATTTTATGCTAAGCTTCTTAGTTGCTTACCTTCTGCAACTAAAGAATCAGAAAATGCTGTGAAGGAAAAACAAAATGAAACTGCACTGTTTCTACTGGCCCTTTATCAAGCCCTGGCCACCATGATAGTCATGAATTCCAATTGTTGTCTATGCAGGCCTACCAGATTTCTAAAATCTCTGAGCTACAGTTTTCTTCTTAGCTGTCTGCTCAGCAAATGTATCCAAATGAAAGGCTGTGGAGAATGTTGAAATCACTTCAATGTGTTTCTCTTCTTTCTGGGAGCTTACACACTCAAGTTCTGGATGCTTTGATTGCTATCAGAAGCCGTTAAATAGCTACTTATTTTTAATTAATTTTACCCAGCTTTCATAATTGTTCTTGCCAGGTGGGATGGCATGATACAAATTAACTTGTCATAGCTAGAATTAGAAGAGGAAAACTTTAAATAGCATTGAGTTATCAGTACTTTCATGTCTTGATACATTTCTTCTTGAAAATGTTCATGCTTGCTGATTTGTCTGTTTGTTGAGAGGAGAATGTTCAGAATTTTAAATCTTCAACATCTTTTTCTGCATTAATAAGATACTGAGATTTTATAACTCTTGTCATTTTGGTCACTTGTATTTTCATATGGAAATATCGTATAATCCAGGGTTTCCAATATATTTGTGTAAAATTAAGAAAATGATCTTACCTAATAACTTGATCAATATCTGTGATTATATTTTCATTGCCTTCCAATTTTAATATTTGTTCTCTATTCCTTCTTAATCTGGATTGAAGTTCTGATTAATTATTTTAATGCTGCAAATTGTTTTCACTTTTTCCATAAAATGAGTTCTAGAGTTTATTTCTTTACTGCATCATTCTATTTTCAAGTCATGAACTTCTGCTTCAATTAAAAAAAAAACCTCACCGTTTGTATGAAATTGTTGTGTTCATATTTTATTTTTTATTTACTGTATAATTCAGTATTGAATATATAACATTATAAAATATGTAATAAAAGGATAAAAAAATACAAAAAGTAAGGGGTGTGAGTTTGGAAAATTATACTTGCTGTTATGGTGAAATAACTCTGACCAAATTAACCTTCCAGCAATAAAAACAAATTTGGAAAACTGGAAAAAATATATATGGCAACATGTTAGGTCATCTTTGTCTGTCTTCAAACAACTATAAATATTGTTCTACCCAAACAACTATAAATTTTGTAATACCTAGAACAATATAAATATTGTTCTACATTGTAAATTGTTCTACAATTTACAATGGTGTAAACTGTTATACACCATTTATTTGAGTAAATTTTGAATATATCTATTCTTCATTTTTGCTGTTTCTCGTGTGGTATATATTTCTCAGATAAAAGATATTTTCCCTTTTATCTTTCCCTAAGCTCACACTACATATATTGCATTTATCTTATATCTGCTTTAAAACCTATTTATGTCTTTTTAGGTCACTTACATCAGAGGAGTTGTATTGGTGCGGGAAAGGGAGTTTGATTTAATGAAACAATGCATTAAAAGTTTGTATTCACTTTGTGATTCAATGATAGTCAATGTGGCATGTAATTTTTTTCTGTCTTTTAATATTATATTGTCTTTGTTGCTTTTCTCTAACATGAAATATATGTTACACAGGCACAGTGCTGGTATCTTTTCTATTATTATCTTTGAATGGGACTCATTATTTTCTGAGCTATTTATTAAAATGGTGAAGGAAAAGATCAGTAAAGTAAATTATGTCAATAGGCAGTATCAATTTAGGTCTATTTTCCATGAATATTTTCTCAGCAACTGTGGTGTTATGATATATATTGGTTTTCATCCACAGTTCCTGGCTTATAACTCCCCTAGCACTTGTTACAGTCTTTTGTTATAATATTGGGTGTATTAGGCCTCAGGAGCAGGCCTCTCACCTTCTCATGGCCTTTTTTCATTTTTATGTTCCTGCCTTTCTGGTTGTGGGTCTTAAGACCATCTCAGGAGAGAGTCCCACCCTATACCCTGGAGGGAGGAATGCTGATATCATGAAACTTCCATGAAAATCCAGGAGGACAGGGTTCAGTGAGCTTCTGGGCAGTTGAACACATGGATGTTCCTGGAGGGTGGCCCACCCAGGGATGGCATGGAAGCTCCGCTCCCTTCCCCTATGAATTGCTCTAAGTGTCCTTCATCTATATCCTTTGCAATGTCCTTTATGAAACACCAGGAAATGTAAGTGTTTCCCTGAGTTCTGTGAGCCACTCCAACAAATTAATCAAACCCAAAGAGGGGGTCCTGAGAACCCAACTCAAAGCCAGCAGGTCAGAAGTTCAGAGGCCTGGACTTCTGGCTGGTAGTTTGAGGGTGGGCAGTCTGGGGGACTGACGTGTGAGATCTGACACTATCTCCAGGTAGACAGTGTAGTGTCAGAACTGAATTAGAGGACACTCAGCTGGTGTCTGCTCCTTGGTGTATGTATGAAGGAAAAAATTCACACATTTGGTCACAGATGTCTTCTGTGTTGCTGATTGATCTTTGTGGTGTGAGACTAGAGGAAAAACAGAGAGAGTTTTCTCTACACAGCAGCTATATAATCTGTGGGAATATCTCTTTTTACACCTAGCCCTACATCTGCCTGGCTACAGTCATTTATCTGGCTTTGGGAAATGTGACCACAGAATCAGATATATACATGAGATTAAATAATACATGTGTATGTCATTTAAATATCTAGAAAAGTTATGACTTCACCAGGTATGAAGAATATAAAAAGAACTCTGTCAAGAATCATACAGTAAATAGATTTTTGAATTTAATCTAGTACCTAAACAACCAGAGTAGGGAGGTTAGATATTAAAATCAGGCTAAAGATGTAGGCAACATGGATCTAGAAAACATGGATTGCATGGCCATTTCACTTAGAGTTCATGGGCTTGGAATCTCTATTAACATAACTTTTACAATGTTAGAATTTGTTCCCATATTAATGAGGGAAAAACAAACAATTACCCTGAGTATCTGAAGCTCCAAATCTCATTTTCCAGTCAAAATCTCTGATAGGTAAACAACCTGAAAAAGTAGCCACAACTCACTGAGGTGATAACCTCATTTGCTTAAGAGAATGTAATTGATTTTATGATTTTTTTTTATCCCAGGAAAACATTGAAAAAAAGTTTAGAGATGATGAAGTATATGAAAACTATAATATTTATACTTTAGAGATGTGATATTTATTTATAATTGTATTAGTATTTAAATATAGATTAGCATTTTACATTCCAATTTTCAATGTGTAACAGAATATTTTAGATATTGGGGTTGTTTTTTAGTTGAAATTATAAGCGGTTTTACCGAGTTGCCAGTAGTGGTTTAACATTGAAGATAATTTAAGATTCATGATTTTGTGAGTTTAATTCATTAGCTCTATAAGGGTTGTTTAAGTACTCTGAAGGCTTTATTTGTTAGTCCGATAATTAAAATGTTCGTAAAGATAATTCAGCATATTAAATTTGTAAATGTAGTTTAAAATCTTTAAGGGAGTTTAATTAACTAAGTTGTAAATGGACCAAACATTAATCAAAGTCCCCCTTAAAAATAATTTTTAATGTACTAGATTTATAAATAGAACAACAAGATTTCTAATTTAAACTCAAAAATTTTTTAAATTGGTTAACAATTTAACATAATATGCTGCACATTAATTCAGAATATGAAATCTTATATGTAGTCCTTTTTACATTCAAGAATCACATCGATAAACATCACAAAATGACTACTGGTAACCACTGTGAAACTCTTTAAGCGGTAGGTCCTGTATGAATTTTACTCCTCATGATTTGAAGATTATGCATAAATTCCTTCTTCTTGTTATTTTGTTTCCAATTTAGTCTTTACCTAGACAAAACTCCTATAGCAGAAAAACTGAAAACAAAGAGGATGCATTCCTTCGCTTGCTTTCTGAGGACGCCCTACTCAAAAAGGCAGTAGGTGTCAATAAACTACGTCTTCTTCTCATTGTTCTCTGTGACTCACCTTGAATTCTTTCCTGTGTGAGGCCCAAGAACCCTCTCTTGAAGTGTGGATCAGGACCTCTTTTTCCAGTAACACTAGTACTGTTATAATTAGGTAAATGTTACTCACACCTGAAACATGGAGCATAAATGATTGAATTTCATGTCTACACAACATTTTTTCCGTTAAACTGACAGTTTTTTAAAATTTTTGTTTTTTTCGTTTTTCTATGTATGTATCAAAGTACCAACTCCAAACTCTACTCCAGTTTTCTAATGAGTCTCATAATGCATTCAGAAGCATTAGACATTTTATGAGATTTATCTTTTTGAAAATTTTTTTCTAAATAGCTCTAATTTACACAGGTTGCTGTGTACACATACTGTACATCTAATAATCAGGAGATTCCCTGTACTTTATACCCTACTCTTTCTTCATTTACTTCCTCATTTTAGTGAAACTCTTCTCCAGTAAATTCCTGAGATAGGATGTATTGGATGTAGAGTTTGAGAATCTTGCCATGCTGTAAATGCTTATTATTGTTTCCTCCTATCTGATTTAGTTTGGTTGGAGACATTATTCTGCATTAGAAATAATTTGTTTTGCAATTTATAAGGCTTTGCTTGTTTTCTAGTGACCATTTATATTTCTCTTCTCTGGAAATTTTAAGTGTCTTCTTTTTTTTTTTTCCGGAGTGTGCTGGTGTGTGTGTGTGTGTGTGTGTGTGTGTTAGTCTAGGTCAATTTTCACCACTGGCTTGAATTCTGGTGGATACATTCAATCTGAAATTCATACACTTTAACTCTTACCCATTTCAAAAAATTATTTACATATATCATACTTCATTGTACTTTTTTCTTTTCCAAAATGCCTGTATTTTGTTGCTGGCCCTATAGGACCAATTATTTAATTCATTAAACTTTCCCTTTCTCATTCCCAACTCCGTTTACTCTAACTTTTCTGCAGATGCAGTCAGCTTTACCTTCTAAATCTCCCATTAAGTTATATATTTCTGCAATGAATTTCTTAATTTTTAAGAATTCTATTTTTTTGAATATCCATTTTATATCACACCTTGTTCTTGTTGTATTATCTTATCTTCCCTCTCTGAGGAAATTAATAATTACTTTTTTCCCACACTGTATAGACTCTGTTTACTTTCAGTTGTTTTGTTTATTTTTTGTTTCTGTGTTTGTTATTGGCTGTACCTAGAATCTCGTGATTGTTTGTTATCTGTTTGTGTCCAAGAGCAATACAATAAACGTTTACGGTAAGCTTCAGGTTCTTAGGTAATAATTGTCAACCGTGGCTTCCAGACAGGGCAATCAGGTCAAGAAGTTTTCCCAGAAAAGCCCGTCATGACATATCCACTGGTCTATTCCTTTGGGCTGATCGTGATCTTCCAACTAGAGTCTTCCAGTCTTCTCTGAGGATATAAGACTAATAGACTGTTCTGTTTTGAATCTAGACAGAGGTGAAAATTGGGGGGATCTAGCTTTCGGTAGTTACTGTTCATTTTGAGCCCCTAATTTATGTATGACCATTGAAGATGATATTGCCAGTACTAAGATTCCTTGTTACCTCTCTAGACAGCAAATGTCTACTTTTCCACCAGCAGAACCTAGAGGCATTCATGCGGCTTGATGGAGTGGGCATTGGAAACAGTCTTTCAACCAATCTTCCTGGGTTTTAGCCCTACCTTTACTTCTACTTTCAGAGGTATTCCGTGCAAGCAATTTATGAACATTTTGTAGAATCAGATTTCCCCACTACTTACAATTTTGCACTTTTTGGTAAGCTAAGTCAGTTACCAGCCATTTATGGACTTCCTATTTTCAAAAATATTGCTGTTTTCTTTTTATATCACTTGAATAAACCATTTGCCATCATGTTATAGTTTCAGGTGGGAAAATAAGTCTCTCTATGTGTTTAACATGCCATATTTGCTCAGGTGCCTGCATCTACTCTCACCATTTTTTGAAGAAAGGCTAAATTGTAATGGCACTAACAACTAGTCTTCAAAGTTTGGTTTATAATTTTTAATGGTGTATATTTTTAACAAAATTGGTGGAGTTTTTTTTTTCTTTGTACATTGATTTTTCTTTTGGTTTTCAGTTGTTTTAAGAAATAAATGGAGGGAGAGATATGCTTCCTTTGCTCCCATTAACCAAAAGAATAGTTTGAACAATGCAGGAATTAACTTTTCCATTAAGTTTCAGAGGACCTGCTTGAGACACAGCTGGGCCTTGAGCTTTTAAAGGTGCTATAACTTTACACCAGTTTCATTTTTTTCTATTGTTGGTATCTTCAAATGATCTCATTTCTCTAGATTTATTTTTATAGTTAAATTTTCCCTAAAAAATTAACCTCTTCATATATATTTTCAAATATAATGACCAAAAGGTACATATTACATTCTTTTGAAATTTTCAGTTATCCAGTTTTCCATTTTTCTTGTTATATTTAATAGGCTCTCTCTTTTTTGTCATGTAATTTGTTTGTCCTTTCAAAGAAATAATTTTTTGGATTTATTGAAAAATTCCATTGCTGTTGGGATGGGAGAAGATTAAATCCTTAGAAAATACGCCAGGCATGGTAGCTCACACCTGTAATCCCAGCACTTTGGGAGGTCAAATTGTGTGGATCACTTGAGGACAGGGGTTCAAGGCCAGCCTGGCCGATATGGTGAAACCCCTTCTCTACTAAAAACACAAAAATACAAAAATTAACCGGGCATGGTGGCAAGTGCCTGCAGCCTCAGCTACTTGTGAAACTGAGGCACAAGAAATCACTCAAACCCGGTAGGTGGAGGTTGTATTGAGCCAAGATTGTGCCACTGCACTCCAGCCTGGGTGACAGAGCAACACTCTGTCTCAAACAAACAAACAAACAACAACAAAAAAAAAACAAAAAAAAGAACTTTAAATAATAGTATATTGTTTTGCAGATTATAAGATCAATAGATATTTATTGTAAAATGCACAAATAGTGCAACATTTCTTAAAGTAGACCGTGAAATACTTCACGTTGCCATGTTTCTCCAAGAGGTACTATTGGGCCTTCATAAGAAGCAATTCTTCCTTATATAGGACTGTTTTTCTCAATGCACTGTTTGGCCCAATGCATGCTGCATGTGATCTCTACCCTTTACTTGTAAGTGCTTGTCATGTCTCCATCATTGATACAACCAAAAATAACCTACATTTCCAAAATCACTCCAAAGGAATGGTCCTGAGAAAGAGTTGAAAATTCTCAACTCTTCAGATTAGATCTCTATTAAATAATTGAACAAGTGTGCTAACTAATATTTGCAAAGCTGTTCATTATACAAGTGTATAAAAAGTGCAAAGATGGTAATGACTTGAATTTTCAATAGATATGTTTTATAAAAATACTGGTAAAAATTAACATTTTACAGTCATTTTAAATGATGGCAAGATATCCAATGTATTTTCAAATGAAATATCAGGTCACTACAAATCATAATTAGCATAATCCCATTTTTAAAAAAGTACACATATGCGTTTTATGAGTGAGAGTATTTGAGTTCTAATTAAATTGTTGTCCGTGGATTTCTAAGGAATAGAGGAAATGATGAGGCAAGTGGAATTGTGGAGAGAGGAAGATTTCAATTTACATTTAATTCACTCCTGGAGTGTTTGAGTTTTTGTAATAAAACATTATAAAATGTCATGTCATTTACAGTATGATCACTTATAAACTTTCATTTCGATTAAAAGGAAATTTTTAAAAGGAGGACTACCAAATGACTACTGCAGCCATTGTAGTTTCATAAATGACTTTTTCCTTCCTTCATGTTGTGTTAATGTGTGCCTGCTAGGTCAACACCCAGATTTGACACCGTGTACAGTCAGGATATAAGTATCATAACAGAAGATTACCTATCTGGGTACCCTAGCTTCTCCATTCCTGAGCAAGTTGGGAGGCCATGGGGTCCAACTCTCTCAATATGTACTAAGGAAACAGAGACACTTTTGCCAAATGATATTCTTCCTGATGGTAAAAATATTAGCTAACATTTGTTAGCTGACAAAAATGAAGTATATTAAATATGCTAAGGGAAACTGTGGTTCAAGTGATAGAGATTTTTAATTCTTTTTGAGATCATGTAATTATACCCATGACAAGGTAAGTTTGATTCAGAATAATTTCTGCCAAAATAAAGGATGCTGTTGATGGCCTGCTTGTCCCCTGCCTATTGACTATTATTCTCAAACTCAAGCAAAATTAATTTTTAAATAACAGGATAAGAAATATGAGTAAGCTCTGCCTTTTGTGGGTCATGTTCAAAGTATGGAAGAAATTCAGAAAGGACATAGTCAGGAATAGATGAGAAAAGAAAAATATATATTATTTTGGCCATTGATATGGTTTGGCTCTGTGTCCCCACCCAAATCTCATCTTGAATTGTAATCCCCACATATAAAGGAAGGAACCTGGTGGGAGGTGATTGGATCATGGCAGCAGCTTCCCCCATGCTGTTCTCATGATAATGAGTTAAGTTCTCAAGAGATCTGATGGGTTTATAAGTGTTTGACAGTTCCTCCTTCACATGCTTACTTTCTCCCTTGCCTGCCACTATAGAAGATGTGTCTGCTTCTCCTCCCACCATCATGGAAAGTTTCCTGAGGCCTCTCCAGCATGCAGAACTGTGAGTCAATTAAATCTTTTTTCCTTTATAAATTACCCAGTCTCAGGAAAGTCTTTTATGACAGTGTGAAAGCGGACTAATACTGCCATGAGAAATGAATAACGGTTAAATGGTAGGAAGAAGAAAGAACATTATTGGCCTAGAGAGTACAAAAGGAAAGCCATGGGGTTGGACCTAAAAAGAATACAAAGGAAGAGGAGAGAAGAGTACTAATTGTGCTCAGGAGCTGAATTGGGAAATTTTTTACAAAACCAAGAAATACCAAACTTAGTGAACTATTGTGGGACCAGTGAATAAAGAAATATTAAAGCGATGAAAAATAATTTAAGTAAATATGAGAAGAAAAATTAAGAATATCTGTATATTTTTGATCAAAGGTTGTAATGATTAAAGTTACATTATAAATTATTCTATCTATGGAATTAGTTATGGATCAAAAAGAATACAAGTCAGACAAACTATAAACTTCTCTCATTCTTTATTTTGGAACTTAAAGAACTTATGTATCTAAGTTAATCAGATATTTTAATGTTATTTTTACAAAAGTACTTATGCATTAATTTAGAAAGATTTTTATTGTCTGTTTTCTATAAAAATAAAGAGTAAGATTTTACTACTTCAGATAACATTTGCTACAAGTCAATCTATGTCTTCCAAGAAAATCTCTTGGTCAGGACTCATACTTCTCCACCATGTTTCAGATTTGATTTCTTTTCAGAGAGGTAAGATTTGTTGCTGTATCTCCTTAAATTGAAATAGACGTAATTAATGTGGCTATAGTGAGAGTCGTCTTCAATATAGTAATTGTGTTCTGAAACAGTCATCTGAAAATGAAATATTTTCTCCTCTAACTGGAGTCTTTCATTTACAATTAACTTAAACTTTTAGTCTTTACACTGGAAACTCTTCTTTAAAGAAGATATGACTATTTTGTTCTCATAAAAGCTAGACTCTTGGAGAAGACAGAAAGTGCAACGGCAGGAAGCTTTATGTGGATCCTAGAATCTAGAAAGTTGTCTAGAGACTATTTAAAACGGTTACTGCAAGAAAGCTCAAAAAGAGAGTAATCATTCAGAATAGGAAGAGATAGAAATCCTTAAACAATTAAAATAACAATACCAGGTGTGTATAGTCAGAGGGAGAGATTTTGCCTATATTATTCTGGGGAGAGAAATAAAATATTTCTGTATAACATCATAGAAATGTAAATGGAGATGTTAAACTTCTCTGATGGGTAGTTTGAGAAAAACTTTAAAAATTGAAAAGTTTTTTTTTTTTTTTTTTTTTTTTGAGACGGAGTCTCGCTGTGTCATCCAGGCTGGAGTGCAGTGGCGCCACCTCGGCTCACTGCGAGCTCAGCCTCCTGGCTTCATGCCATTCTCCTGCCTCAGCCTCTCGAGTAGCGGGACTACAGGCGCCCGCCACCACGCCAGGCTTTTTTTTTTTTTTAATTTTTATTAGAGACGGGGTTTCACCTTGTTAGCCAGGATGGTCTCAATCTTCTGACTTCGTGATCCGCCTGCCTCAACCTCCCAAAGTGCTGGGAATACAGGCGCAAGCCACCGTGCAGGGCCAAGACTATTGTTTTAAAGTGTGAAAATTGATATTGAATTCTTGTGTTTATATAATAAGGTGTCCTATAATTTCTGTTTGGAATATAAAATCAGCAACTAATATGTATTTTCAAAGCATTATAAATACAGAGTGCTAAGTTACTTCACTGTGAAATGTAGTCATATAAAGAATATAATAATTATACTGGATTATTTTTAAATGGGCTGTCTAACATTATATTAAAAGGTTTCATCAGTAATTCATTATATCAAAATGCTCCAGGCCGGGCGTGGTGGCTTATGCCGGTAATCCCAGCACTTTGGGAGGTCGAAGTGGGCGGATCCCTTGAGGTCGGGAGTTGGAGACTAGCCTGGCCAACACGATGAAACCCCGTCTCTAATAAAAAAAAAAAAAAATTAGCTGGGTGTGGTGGTGGGCAACTGTAATCTCAGCTAATCAGGAGGCTTAGGCAGAAGAATTGCTTGAACTTGGAAGGCAGAGTTTGCAGTGTGCCAAGATCACACCACCCCACTCCAACCTGGGTGATAGAGCAAGACTCAGTCTCAAGGAAAAAAAAAGCTCGAAAAATGTTTGCTTATTTTGGTAAAATTATTCATTGACTATGCTCAGAAATCAAGCAAACTGTCCATATTTCATTTTTAGAAATTACATATTAAAGATCTAAAACAAAGGATAAAATATCTGCAAAAATATTTGCATTTCAGGATAAATTAGTTTCCTGATTTAACTCCTTGTTGACACTGAATCTATTTTAAATTAAACAAGGTGCTGATAAAACAAAAGATAAAGAAAGAAATTCAAAATAAAATTGAAAGATGAAATCAGAGCTTACCAGAGATAAAATTTCCTCTCACAGTGTAAAAGAGATCTTCATACCAGAAGCAGAATTTATATAGTCTCTTTCCAAAAGACCATAAAACCAATCAGTTAATAGTTGATTTTTATGTGAAAAAAGAGACTGTAAAAGAAAAAAATAATGACACCAAGATCCCTTTTAAATTCAAAGAGTCATAAAGTTTCAAAAAATGTAATTCAGATAAGAAATTAATGTCAGCTACATTCTTCCACAGTAAAGGTTTGCATCAACTTTTCAACTAATAGCTTTAGCATTCATTAGAAAACTTGTTTCAACCATTATTTTACTAGGTGTTATAACAGGGTACTACATTCTTTCATTTTTTTCTTCATTTATTACCTGGAATAATTTCTAAAAGAACATTTCCTCCCAAATGGGTATTGATTACACCAAAACACAGTTTGGACAGGAAAAACAAGATAAGTAGACAAATGCTTGATTTTTATACCCCTCCCCACTTTTCACAGTAATGAATTAGTGCTTCAACAAACTTTAATAGTGATTAAAAACTTATTTCCCATAATAAAAATTTTAAGTTTTTGTAAGTAAATGATAAATAATAATTTATCCAGTATTTCATGAGTACCTATAATCAGCCAGGATCCATTCTCCAACAATGTGGGGAAAGGAGCCCAGTTTAAAATTCCCATCAGGATACCAGCAAGATGATGAAATAGAAAGCCTCAAAGCCCCTCCACCCTCCTCTCCAAGGAGACACCAGCTCGACAATAATACACAGATAAATCCCCTTCGTGAAAAGTTCAGAGGCGAATTTAAAGACTCTGGATTCCCTGGTAGGCTTCAAGCCAGGCACATCAAAACCAGCAGGTAAATTTGTTGCACTCACTCATCCTCCCTCAGCAGTACAACGCAATGGAGAGAAAGCTCCAAACTCCCAGCTCATCTCTAGGGAGAGAAAGAAAAGTCTAGACCATATGTCCAACATTTTGACTTTTTGGGAGGGCACTAGCACCTATCTACCCTGAATCTAAGTGCTAACAGGAAAGAATGCCAAATTGCATGCCTGCTGATAAAGCCACAGTTTGGACTGTCACTCAATCACCATCATTCCTCCTGTGACTCAGTATAACAAGATTGGGAGAATACTCTACAGTTCCTGATTCCCCCACAGAAGTGAAAGAGAATACTGCAACACACATTCAGTGTTCAGACTTCAGGGGAGTTGCCAAGTGATTGTTTTCTGTCTTGCCTGAATTTAAGCGTTAACAGGAAAGCTTTCCAGGTTGGGGATATTAAGAATAAATGAGTTGAGGAAGTCTGGGTTAGCATACATTCACTTATCATATCATCCTTCCCTGGATCAATATGCAATGAGTGGGGCAAAACCCTCAACTCCTGGCTTCCCCTTGGAGAAGGAAAAAGCTGGAGTGTGCATCCAGAATTTCAACTTTTCCCAGTCAGCCTGACGGACTGTTTTCTGTCTGACCGGATACTCTTGATGTCTGAGTACTGCTGAGAACAAAAGAGAGCTAGGGGGTTATAGCAACTCCAGATAACCTACAGTACTACAGATAGATAACAAAGAGAGCAAGAGATTACATGCTCCTGAAGAAAGACCTGCAAATTTTTCTCAGAATTTACACACAATTTCAGAGGCAATACATTCACAGAAAGATTTGACACACTTCAGAATCTCTAACTGGGCTGACTGGTGAAAGGATTTCCCAGTGCAAAACCAGTCTGTAAAGACAGGGAGAAGTGGTTATTTTTTTTCAAATCCTAGAATCACAACACAAAATTAAAAGGCGCACAAGGAAACAGGGAAACATGGCCCAATAAAAGGAAGAAAATAAGTTTCCAAATATCAACCCTTCAAAAATGGAGGTATATAAATTATCTGGCAAAGTGACATATCCTGACGCATTCTCCAGGATAGATCAAATGTTAGGTCACAAAGCGAGTCTTAACAAAATTAAGACAAAGGAAATCAAGAACCTGTTTTGACCAAAAGTAGGACGAAGCAAAAGTTCAACAGTAGAAGGAAAACGGAAACATTTACAAATATATGGAAATTAAACAACATACTATTGAACAACCAATGAGTCAAAGAAGAAATCAAAAAGAATATTAGAAAACAAGCTGACAAAATATAAAAAACACAACATAGCAAAACTTAGAAATGCAGCAAAGGCAGTACTAAAGAGGGAAATTTACAGCAATAAATGCCTACCTTAAAAAAGAAGAAAGATCTCAAATAAACAACCTAACTTTACAACTCAAGGAAGTAAAAAAAAGAACCAAGCCCAAACCCAGCAAAAGGAAGGAAATAATAAAGATTAAGCAAATAAAGGATATTTTCACACACATATTTTCATTATAACCAGAAAGTAGAACCAATGCAAGTGAATAGGTTAAAAAAAACTGTGGTATTACTATACAGTGGAATATGGCAATTAAAAAGAGAAAAGACTCAACCAAATAAAATTAAAAATGAAAAAGTAGACATTGCAATTGATGCCACAGAAATAAAAAAAGATTATAAGAGACTGCTGTGAATGATTATGGTAATAATTGGATAACCTAGAAAAAAATCAAATTACTGGAAATATACAACAAACAACACTGAATCAAAAAGAAATACAAAATATGAACAAATCTATAGCTAGTAAGGTGTTTAAATTAGTAATCAAAAATCTTCCAACAAAGAAAATCTCAGGGGCAGATGACTTTACTAGAGAATTCTGCCAACATTTAAGGAAGAATTAATGCCAATATTTCTCAAACATTCCTAAAAAGTTAAAGAAGAAAGAACAATTCTAAACTCTTTTTGTGAAGCTAGTATAACCCTAATATCAAAACCAGACAATGGTGCTACAAGAAAAAAAATTAAATATTCCTAATGAATGTAGATGCAAAATCCTCAACAAATACCAGTAAATTGAATTCAACAGCACTATAAAGTATCATCCACCATAATTATGATGGATTTGTTCCTGGAATGCAAGAAGGGTTCAACATGTGCAAATCAATATAATATGCCACATTAACAAAACAATTCAAATAACGTGTTCATCTCCGTAGATGGAGAAAGAGCATTTGATGAAATTCAACATTCTCTCGTTAGAAAAACACTTGAAAAAATAGGAATAGAAAGAAATTATTCCAACAGAATAAAGGCCATATGTAAAAACCCACAGTTCACACCATATTAATGAAGAAAAACTGAAATCTCTTCTTCTAAGATCAGGATCAGGAACAAGGCAAGGACGCCTTTATGAAGTACATAAAGTCCTAGCTAAAATAATTCAGCAAGAAAAAGATATAAAGGCATCCAAATTGGAAAGGAAGAAGTAAGTAAAATTTTTTTCTATTCACAGAAAACATCATCTTATATATTAAAGAACCCTAAAGATTCAACAAAAAGCTCTTAGAACTAATAAAATTAATTCAGCAAAGTTGCAGGATTCAAAGTAAAGATTCAAAAAAACACAAACAGCAAACATTCTGAAAAGGAAATTAAGAAAACAATCCATTTGCAATGGCATCAAAATGAATAAAATACTTTGGAATACACTTAGCCAGTGGGGGAAAGACTTGTACACTGAATACTGCAAAATATTGCTGAAAGAAATTAAGGAAGACACAAATAAATGGAAAGCCATCTCATTTTTATGAATTCAAAGAATATTTTTAAATTCTAATACTAGCCAAAGCAATTTACAGATTTGATGTAATCCCTTGGAATTGTATAAATTCCAATGATAATTTTAGAGAAATAGAAAGGACAATTCTAAAATCCATATGGAACCACAACGGACCCTGAATATCCAAAACAATCCTAAGAAAGAGAAACAGTTAGAGGCCTCACATTTTCTGACTTTGAAATATACTACAAAGCTACAGCAATCCCAATAGTGTGATATTAATGTAAAACTAATCATATAGATGAATGGAACAGAATGGATTATTGGAACAGAATAGAAAGCCCACTGGGAGGCCAAGGTGGGCAGATCACCTAAGGTCGGGAGTTCAAGACCAGCCTGGCTAACATGGTGAAACCCCGTCTCTATGAAAAAATACAAAAATTAGCTGGGCATGGTTATGGGCACCTGTAATTCCAGCTACTCGGGAGGCTGAGGTAGGAGAATCTCTTGAACCCAGGAGGAAGAGGTTGCAGTGAGCCAAGATCACACCACTGCACTCCCGCCTTGGTTACAGAGCAAGACTCCATCTCAAAAAGAAAGAAATAGGAAAGAAAGAAAGAAAGAAGGAAGGAAGGAAGGAAGGAAAGAAAGAAAAAGCCCAGAAATAAACCCACATGCATATAGTCAAATGATCTTTGACGAGGGTGCCAAAACTATACAATGCAGAAAGGATAATTTCTTCAACAAATATTGTTGGGAAAACTGGATATCCATATGCAAAAGAATGAAAGTGAACCGTTATCTTACACTGTTCACAAATGTTAACTCCAAATGGATTGAAGACTTAAATGTAAAAACTAAAGCTGTAAAACCACAAGAAAACATAAAGAAAGGCTTTATCACATTGGTCGTGGCAATAATTCCTTGGATTTGATACCAAAAGCACAGGCAACAAAAGCAAAAATAGGTTAGGGTGATTACATCAAGATAAAATGCTTCTGTGCAAAAAAGGAAACAACAGAGTGAACAGGCAGCCTATAGAATTGGAGAAAATATTTGAAAACCGTATATGTGCTAAGGGCTTAATATCCAAAATATATAAGAAACACCTAGAACTCAAAAGCAAATAAACACATAACCCAATTTTAAAATGGCCAAATTCTTAAATAGATATTTTTCAGGAAGACATGCAAATGACCAACAGGGATATAAAAAGATACTCAACATCATTAATCATCAGGGAAATGCTAATTAAAATCACAACAAGATTTATCACCTCATAACTGTATGACCATTTTTAAAAAAAGAAAATAGCAAGTGTTGATGAAGATGTGGAGAAATTGAATTAGAACCTTATGTACTGTCAGTAGGAATGTAAAATGGTAGAGCCACTATGGAAAACAGTATGGAGGGTCCTCAAAACATTAAAAAATAGACCTACCATAGGATGCAGCAATCCCACTTGTGGGCATTTTTCCAAAATAATTGAATAATTCCAAAATAATTGAAAACAAGATCTTGAAGTGATATTTGCATTCCCATATTCATTACAGAATTATTCACAATAGCCAAAAAGTAGAAACAATCTAAAAGAACAGATGAAGAAAATATGGTATATGTGTGTGTGTGTGTGTGTGTGTGTATATATATATATATGGTATATATATGTATGGTGTATATATATATTTGTATGATATATATAGTGTGGCATATATATGTATGGTGTATATATATGGTATATTTATGTATATATATACATACACACACACAATGGAATATTATTCAGCCTTCAAAAGGAAAATTCTGTCGTATTTCAACATGTATCAATCTTAAGAATATTGTGCTAAGTGAAATAAGCCAGACACAAAGACAAATGTATCGTGATTCCATTTATATGATGTATTGGAAGTAGCCAAACACATGGAAACACAAGATAAAATGGTAGTTGTCAGGGCCTGGAGGAAACAGGAAATCTGGAGTTGCTGTTCACCAGGTGTAGAGTTTCAGTCAAGCAAGATAAAAACATTCTAGATTTCTGCTGTACAACAATGTGTATATCATTAACAAAATGTTCTGCAAACTTAAAATTTTGTTAAGATGGTAGATTTTTTTGTTATGTGTTTTTTAATTACAAAAATTTCTGTCTGTATTTAGTTTACATTTTAGTAAGGAAAGACAAATAAGCTAATAAATGGTAATGATAAATGCTGTAAGGATATCTAGAGCAATAAAAGAAGTTATGGATATGGGAGTATAATTTTAGATAGTGAAGATTTCTGTATTCAAATGCCACATGCAAAAAGGACTAAGGGGAATGAGGAGATGAGTCATATGGAATGCCCAAGACACAGAAAAAGGCACGCAGAGAAAATAATAAGGATAAAGACACTGAAGTAAAATCGTGCTTTCTATATTTCAAAACAACAGCAAGTACACTACTGTGATAGAGCAGGAGTGACCAATGGGAGGCTGGAGATTTTGTCAGAGATATTGTCAAGGCTCAGGATCGTACAGGGACTTGTAAGCCTGGAAAGCACTTTGAATTTTATTCAGAATGAGATGAGAAGCCATTGAAAAGTTTTTAAGCAGATGAGTAAAATAATCCACCTTGTATTTTAAGAGGAGCATTCTACCTTCTCTGTGGAATAGAGAGGTGGAAGGGAAAGCTTGAAGCAGAGAGAGCAGTGAAGAGTGTACTGTAATATTCTTATGTGAGAAATAGTGGAGGGAATGAGAGGTGGTCAGCCTTAAACTGTCATTTGCTCTCTGTATCAGGGCTCAGGGACTTTCAGACTCTCCAGGGATTCCTTACAGTTTTTACATTCGTTTCTCAGTTGCAAACATGATCTCTTCACTCTATGAGAACTCTAGATCTGAATCATTGTTATGAGTCAGGAGTCCTCTCTAGTTTACTCTCTTGTCAGTAACTAGACTTGAAATGTTTTGATATTAATTGATATAGTAATAAGATTGGTTAGAGAAATAGCAAAGAGAGAGCATCCCCATCCTATGACCATATCCGCACCAGAAGAGAAAAACACATCTACACAGTTTTTCCCTTGGCATAGGCCCTGGTATTCTGTTAGGGAACAGGTTATGAAGGAAATACAAAGGGTCTTTGTACTTACTTTCAGAATGTATTTTCTTTAACATGAAAAGAATCCAGGGCCTTTTTGCTTCTAATTGCTTTTTGTGTATCTACTACCATCCCTTGCTAAATTATTGATAGGTTTCCTCAAATCTCAGCATGATGTCCTACATTCTAAATTTTCAATAGCTGAAAATTTCACCTTTTCAGTGCCTTCAAGTTTATCTCAGTAAAAAGTTGAGAAAGACTGTAATAGATTTATTTAATCAGATATTTTTCATCTACCATAATTTTTGAATAAGGAAAAACAGCAATACTTTCTCTCCTTACTTGGCAAATAATTTTCATAGAGAGGAAAAAAACAATCAAAACAGGTACAAAATGTAACAAAACCAAAGGACCATGTGAGGTGAAATTTAAAATGAGAAAAATGTTCGCATTACTTTGGGCAATGCAACTCCTGGGAAATAGTAACTCAGCACCTCAGAGCTAAATAATTCTACAGGACTAAATATATATTCTGGTACTCAAGGGGAAAATGACATCATAGAGAGGTTAGGTCTATTAAAACATATTTGTAGATGTGTAGGTATGAAAAATGCTTTTAGAGATGGGAAGAGAAAAAAACTCATTTGTTTAACAAGTTCTGATGGGTGCTTTTCACTAAAAGAGAAACATCATATGTTTATAACACTCAGGATGTAAATTGTGGTACATTTCAAATTACATGAGAAACTAAAGAAAATATCTGTTTCGGGTCACTGAATAATTCATTCTTATTTAGTGTTTGTCCCTAATTTCTGTGATTTTACGAATAATTCAGAGAAATGATTTTACCTTTCTCTACAGCTGTATTTGGTAAATGTCCACATTATTTTTGTTGCAAAGATGCAGCCAAGTTTCTTAGAATAGGAACAATGTTTAGAATGTATTTTTTCCATAATGAAAAATATTATGAAAGGGGAAACTAAGATAGAGCTTACAGGGTTCTCTATTGTGATAACTAAAACATACTTAGCCTTAAGTGAAACTGACATCTTGCTAACTGTTGGTGGTGAAGGAGAAAGAAGACAACACTGAACCAGACTGGGGAAAGATGAATTCAAATTAGTTAGAGATTTGTCACCCAAAGCAAAACAAATTCAAGCTTGAACTGAGTTGACATTGTTAGTTATTATGAACTGCAAATCCCTCAAATTCATATGTTGAAATCCTAACTCTCAATGTATTGGTATTAGGAGGTAAACCTTTGGGAGGTAATTAGGTCATGAAGATGAAACCCTCATCAAAGGAAAGTAGTGCCCTTCTAGGAAGAGATACAAGAGAGATTTTTCTCTCCTCCATGTGAGGATAAAATAAGACAGCCATCTGTAAACCAGGAAGACAGCCTTCACCAAGAACCCAACCATGCTGACTCCCTGATTTCAGATTTACAGCCTGCGGATCTGTGAAAAACAAATGTTTATTGTTTTACTCACTCAATCTGTGTTTTCCGTTATAGCAGCCCACATTGACTAAGAAAATACTAAACCCTTTATTTGATAGATAAAGATAGTATCAGACAAGGTATCATATGAGTAAAAACCTAAGATTTGTGTGTGATCATTTTACATTGGAGCAGCTACTGAAACTTGAGACCAAAACCACTAGCTAAAATCAGTATGTCAACCCAAAACATTTGGGACAGTAATGAAGATACAGCAAATGAATTGTTTTAATATATAATCAAGGCAAAGTTATCCTCAGAATTATAGGAAAAAATCCACTAAATTTGGTTTATGAGAAATTCATGGTTCGTTGTATACCTTGATACTGGGCTTAAAGCAGCAATCCTAATTCCAGATCTACCTTCAAGTCTGGGTCAGTGTTCTCAAATGCTGCCAGTTTCATGTCAGGACCGGCTTAATATTGAAGGTAACTGAGCATTGCTAATGTCTGACTGGAGCTGAAAGAGGCCAAAAGCAGGGTTATAACTTTGGGAAAACTGACCTGGTGTTAACTTCCATACCTTCCATTTCAAACGGGAAGGTATCACAATTAGAAGCTATTAACAGTCTTATCTAATAAATTGTGGATAATTTCTTTTTTTTTTTCTATTTTTAAGAGTCAGGGTCTCACTCTGTCACCTAGGCTGGAGTGCAGTTGTGCAATTGTTACGGAATCTTTGGGGTTTCGATTTTCTGGTTTGAAAACTGTGGTTGGTGGCATCTTTGCCCGAGTTCTTGTCCTGCTTCCAGGAAGAATGGTGTAGGTAGACAAGTGAAGGGTTAAAGGAGAGGAGCTTTATTAAGTGTTAGAACAGCTCAGAGGAGACCCATAGTGGGTAGCTCCTCTCTAGGTTGTTCTGTCAAGTGTTCAGCTCTCAGGAGAAAGGGAAACCCTGGAGAGGGTTGCTCCTGTCTGCAGCTGGTAGTTCCCAGACATCTCTGCAGGTCTCTGAAGCATTCAGCAGAGAAAATAGCTGGCCCTCCCATTGTCTCCAGCTATCAGCAGAAAGGATAGCTCCTTCCTGCCTCTAATCTTCCCTCCTCTGCCTTCTGCCCTGTTCTGGCTGAGTCCTGGGCTTTTATGGATGTCAGAGGGGAGGAAATGTATGCCCATTGGTCCATGGGCAGCCATGGGCGGGCCCAGGAAAAAGCACCGTGAGTTTTGCCTCCAGTCTGCAGGACTGGCAGCCTAGCCTACAGGTGGAGCTTCACTGGGGACCCATCACCTTCCACCCAGGAGCCTGTCTGCCTCCCACAACCATCCATGGCACCCAGGCTGCTGGCATCAAGGGGTACTTGCAGGCCAGTGCCAAGCCACCCTCGGACCCCCTCATCTTCCCCTCCCATGCTCCTGCTTCTCAGTGTCCAAAGTCCAGAAGGGGCTGAGGTGGCAGGGGACTGGCATGTCAGCACTGCTTCCAATGTGTGCACACCTGGCTGGGCAGTGACAGCACCCTGCTGGGTCCCAACCCCACTCTGAGATCAGAGCACAGAGCCAGGAGGTGGGAGAGACCAGACAGCAGGAAGAGGTGCCTCCAAGCCTGCAAGGGGCAAGGGGGGCGTTCCCAGGCTCCCCAAGAGTGCAGGGATGCCTGAGTCTGCAGCATTGGCTTGGGTGGCTGGGTGGTGGGCTAGGGTGGGGACAGAGTAGGGGAGTTGGATAAACTCCCGTCTGCTCCATGGAGTGGGAGGTCCAGGTCTACAGCTACAGCTGCAGTTTGGGCAGCTGCAGCAGCACCCAGGGAGCTCCCATTCCAACTCGGAAGGGCAGGGCTCCCACTTGTCCTCATCCTGCCAAATCCAGGGAGCATACAACCCCGGCCACACCTCTCCCCTGCAGCTGGCATGATGGCAGCAGCCACTGCCATCACAATCACAGCCTATTGTAGCCTCAAACTCCTGGGCCCAAGTGATCTTTTTACCTCAGTCTCCCCAATGGCTGGGGCCACAGGCATGTGCCACAATGCCCATCTAATTGTTTTTTTATTTTTGTAGAGAAGGTGGTCTGGCTATATTGCCCAGGTTAATCTCTAATTCCTGGATTTAAGCAGTCTTCCTGCCTCTTCCTCCTACATGGCTGGGATTACAGGCATGAGCGACTGTGCCCAGCTCCTGATAAATCCTTTCTTAATCAAAGTCTTCATCAGCAGCCTTACTTACCACAATCTTCCCAGATGATCTCAAGTATCCAAGGAAACTAAAAGTAGCCACTGCTGACAAAACTGTTGGGTTCCCTGATATTGTGCAAGAATAAAATGATGCTAGGTCTTCTGTTAGCTAGCTCTTCTTCTGTAACAGTCTCTTTCTATGTATTAATCAAAACTGATGCAACTTTTTAAAGAACTATTCCTAGAAACTTTCTCCCTTCCCAGTCAGAATTAATGTATTATTTATCCATTTAAAGGACTATATAAGTAGGACATGCTTTGGGTATATAACAGCACTTACGGCCATTTACTTTGTGGTTCAGTGATTTCTGTGTGCTTCTGACTTGTATATACTTTCAGCCCTTGTAGAAGTAGTGGTGGTAGTTTTCCCACCTTAAATTTATCTTTATCATCCACCTTTATCCACAGTCCTCCTCATGATTAGCACATTGTCAATAAATATTTACTAAGCTGAACTGAAAGTTTTTATTATGCATAAATACTAAGATGTCCATGTCCATGGTCATGCAGGAGAGCAGAAGATAATTTTTTTTTTTTACCAGTGTATCTATTGCTAACAATTGCTTCAAGGTCAGGAGCCAACTCATGTATTAGACATGTAAATCTTGTGAAAATATTCATATTGGAAACAGCATGTAGCAAGTGCAAACAGAACTAAATAAATCCTTTAATTTATCACAGTCCCTTCGAAGTATGAATTCTTCTTCTAGCATTACATCAAATTTGATAAAATCCAAAAATATTTTATCTCAATGTTTTAAAAGTGTTGATGCTGTATACATTGAGTTATTGTACAATTGAATGGAACCCACATTCAAAGTTTTTCCTCAATGTTAAAATTAAATGGTTCTCTCTGTGATTCCTTCTGTTTGCAGTTCTTCTCATTTCATTGTTAGAATTTGCCTCTACAAATGTAATTCATTTGGCATTGCAGACGTTCTGATCTTTTCAAATGTGTATTTTGACAGGTGCCTCATACATTCATCCTTGGTTTGTGCTGTGGGCCTAAAGTTTATATCTCTCCAAAATTCATATATTGAAATCTAATTCCCACTATGTTGGTGTTAAGATGTGAGGCCAGGCTGGACACAGTGGCTCACACCTGTAATCCCAGCACTTTGGGAGGCCGAAGTGGACAGATCACGAGGTCAGGAGTTCAAGACCAGCCTGGCCAACATGGTAAAACCCCATCTTTACTAAAAATACAAAAATTAACCAGGTGTGGTGGCACACGCCTGTAATCCCAGCTACTCGGGAGGCTGAGGCAGGAGAATTGCTTGAACCTGGGAACCAGAGGTTGCAGTGAGCTGAGATTGTGCCACTGCACTCCAGCCTGGGCAACAGAGCAAGACTCCATCTCAATAAATAAATAAATAGGGGCGGTCTTTGGGATGTGAGTAGGTTAAGGGGGTTGGGGAGCTGTCATGAATGGGTTAGTCCCCTTATAAAAGAACCCATAGGGAGCTACTTTGCCCCTTTTGCCCTTATGCCATGTGAAGATGCAGCAGTAAGTTTGAGAAACAAACCTCACCAGGTAACAACTCTGCTGGCACCTAGATCTTGGACTTCCCAACCCCCAGAACTGAGAATAATAAATTTGGTTTATAAATTACCCAGTCTAAGGTAATTTGTTACAGCAGTCCAAATGGACTCAAACAGGTTGTAAACACTTGAAAAATGAGTATCTGTATTGAATCGCATATTTTAGCCGTAGTTTGCTTGTAGGAGTACAGCCTATGGCCAAAGAATTAATAGCTGGCTCTCATTTGAATGGCCAAGATTTGCTCTCTATTTCCAGTATTTTATTTTTGTGCCTGTATGTTGGATACAGGCAAATTTTTACACAATAAACCAGAAAAGTTCAATAGTCTTTCATTCTCTGCTTTCACTAACTTCTTTTAAGTATATTTCAACAATTATCTTAATATTATCACCAGTAGATTAAGCGTACTGTTATAAACACTCTATTTATTCAAAGCTTGAATTGAGCCAGCTGCTAATAACATTTTTTTAATTAGCATTGCAACCATATTCACCTACCATATTTTTCCCTCTCCTTTGATTTCTGGGCCATTACTCACTTTCACAATTTGTATGTGACTCACCATTCTATACCTACTTTTGCCTTACCTTAAAATATTTTTTGATTTAATACATTTACATTTTTTCTCCTTTTGCTTTTGGAATTGTATTACTATCACGGGGGGTTTTCTTTTCCTTTTTCAAGAGTTTCTCAAAATTCTTGACCAAAGCCCTATCCCCTGAAGTGAGTAATATTCTTCACTATATTACCGCATCACATGTTTACATCAGGCTAAAGTAAGAAACACTACTCGTGTTCTGTAGCTAATTGATAATTGTTAAAATAAACTTAACAATTGATAAAAAATTATAGAAAATGATTATTTTAAGGTTCTTTATACTTGTAATCTTTGTAAATAATATGAGTTATCACCTCTTTCTGTAGCTAATTGTATAGGGAGCACACCCAGTTAGTGGCATATTTCTTAACACATTTCTGATATCAAGAATAACAAATACAATGCAGTGGGGAGTGGAGAAAAGAAATTAAGTGTGGCTACATCTGCAAGTAACAATTGCAGCCACTTTGTCAAGGGTTAAACAATCGTCAATGAGCTATACACATTGTTTGTCAACAGAATAACTGAATCAAGAGGTTCCAACTCATTGTTTCATTCCCATATACCTGAACATCTAGGACATGAAGAAATAGAGTGTATGTGTTAATAGGCAAAGTTGTAGTAATGACTTCTACCTATTGGAAGCAGTTATCTATTTTCCTGTTACTATCTAATTTTTACACAAAAATACCTCAGATGAATATTGACAGAAACTCAGAAAGAAGTATGGCATAAACTAATATGAAGGTAATGTAGTAATGGCAGAAAGTTACAGCTTAAAAGTTTTTACAGTGGGAAGACTATTGTAATAGTGAGAGCCATGTATAAGTTTGTTTTGAAATAATGTACAGCTAAAGAGTATAATGCTCGAATTTTTGTATATGAAGTTTTTGTAATTCAACAAGTAGGGTTAAGAGACAATAAGAATTACACAGAATGTTGGATTTTATTTCACGTCTGTTCCTCTTGTCAGACATTGCCATCTTTCCCATGTTTCGTCAGGTCTTCAGTAAGTTAACAACATTCACTCTGCACAAAGTACCACATGATTTATTGTATAAATATAATTGGAAATACACTGTGGTTCCTCATATCCTCAAGCTTATAATTCAGTTTGGAGACTACACTATATAAATGTAGAAATGCCATAATTATGCTTATAAATTGATTTTTCAAAACATGCAAATTAATTTGTTAGAAACTGAATACATAAGTATGGGGGTGCCATATAAAATAATGATCAATGCCAGTGGGATTAATCAAAGAAAGTTTCTTGGGGAAGTGAATTCTAAACAGAATTTGGTATATTTGTTTATTTAGCACTCATTTTATGTTTTCTAATTATAAATATAACGTATTCTCATATTCTCAAGATAATAAATTTGCAAATTTTAAATTTGTAGGAAGAGTAAAAGGAACTAAGATCCCACTGTCCAAAGGTAATCATTATTCAGGTTCTGCTCTTTTCCTTCCATTTGGTTCTCTGATATTTCCTTCATGGTTGCCATTATATCACATATTCAATATTATGACCCACTTTGTGTTTCAGTCAGTGTCTATACATACAACTTTGAATGATACAAATGTCTCATAGAAACTAAGTTTAATCAAATCAAGAAACTAAGTTTAATGCCAGTCTATATCAATGTACCGTTTCCTTCTAGCTAAATATTTAGGCTTTTCCAAATTTTGTTAACATAAATAACTCCAAAGATATTTTTATTAACATTTTCTCTTAGTGTTACTTTCCTAAGGTAGACTTTAACCATTTACTATATTATAGAAAATGATCATTTTAAGATTCCTTATACTTGTAATATTTGTAAATAATATGTTATCACCTCTTTCGAATTAGTTATTTCTTCTTGATATTTTATTGCATTGATCAGAATTCCCAGAATTGTAATTGTAATATGCTAATTATTAAATATTACATTCCTTCTCATGTTAATAGTTATTATTTTGTAAATATGATGCTATTAGCAAATTTTAGATTAGCATCCTTAATATATTATTTAGATGTTAGTAATTGCACTTTTCCCTAAAAAGGCTCTTTTTGCGGCTTTTTGCCCTCGCCGCCCCGGCTTTTTGCCGCCGCGGTATTTTGCCCCCGCCGCCGTGGCTTTCGATCCCCGCCGCCACGCTTTTGACGACGCGGCTTTTTACCCCCACCGCCGCGGCTTTCTGCTCCCCGCCGCCGCAGCTTTTTGTCGCCGGGTCTTTTTGCCCCCGCTGCCGCGGCTTTTTACCCCGCCACCGCGGCTTTTTGCCCTCGCCGCCGCGGTTTTTTGCCCCCGCCGCCGAGGCTTTTTACCCCAGCCGCCGCTGCTTTTTGCGGCTTTTTCCCCCCGCCGCCGCTGCTTTTTGCGGCTTTTTGCCGCCGCCGCCCTCGCGGCTTTTTTTGCCCCCAGTCCAGCTGTTTATTTGCCCCCACCACCGCGACTTTTTGCCCGCGCCACCGGGGCTTTCTGCTCTCGCCGCCGCGGCTTTTTGCCGCCGCTGTATTTTGCCCCCGCCGCCGCGGCTTTTGCGGCTTTTTTACCCCAACGCCGCGGCTTTTTGCTCCCCGCCGCCGCGGCTTTTGCTGACGCGGCTTTTTGCGCCCCCCCCCCCGCCCCACCACGCCGACGAGGCTTTTTGCGGCTTTTTTCCCCCGCCGCCGCGGCTTTTTATGTTTTTTTGCCCCCGCTGCTTTTGGCCCGCGCCGCCACGGCTTTTTTCCGCCGCGGTATTTTGCCCCCACCGTCTCGCGGCTTTTTGCCGTCGCCGCCGTCACGGCTTTTTGCCCGCGCCTCCGCGGCTTTGGCCGCCGTGGCTTTAGTTGACGCGGCTTTTTGCGACCCGCCGCCACGGTTTTTGCCAACGCGGCTTTTTACCCCCACCACCGCGGCTTTTTGCCCCCGCCGCCACGGCCTTTGCGGAGGCGGCTTTTTGCGCCCACCGCCGCGGCTTTTTGCCTTCGCCATCACGGCTTTTGCCGACGTGATTTTTTACCCCACTGCTGCGGTTTTTTGTTCCCTTCGCCGCGGCTTTTTGCCCCCGCCGCCGCGGCTTTTGTGGCTTTTTGCCCCCGCCGTCTCGCGGCTTTTTGCCGCCGCCGTCACGGCTTTTTGCCCCCGCCACGGCGGCTTTTGGCCGCCATGACTTTTTGCACCCACCGCGGCGGCTTTTTGCTCCGCGCCGCCGCGGTTTTTGCCAACGCGGCTTTTTACCCCCATCGCGGTGGCTTTTGTCGACACGGCTTTTTACCCCCCGCCGCCACGGCTTTTTACCCCCCGCCGCCGCGGCTTTTTGCCCGCGCCTCCGTGGGTTTTGGCCACCGCGTCTTTTTGCCCCCGCCGCCGCGGTTTTTTGCCGCCGAGGCTTTTTGCCCCCGTCGCCGCTGCTTTCTGCAGCTTTTTTCCCCGCCGCCGCGGGTTTTGCCGACGTGGCTTTTTGCTCCCCACCGCCGCTCCTTTTTGTCCCCGCTGCCGCTGCTTTTTGCTCCCGGCCGCCGAGGCTTTTTGACTCCTTCGCCGCGGCTTTTTTCCCTCGCCGCCGCCGATTTTTACCCCCGCCGCCGTGGCTTTTTGCACCTGTCGCCACTGCTTTTTGCAGCTATTTCCCCCGCCGCCGCAGTTTTTTGCTCCCCGCCGCCGCGGGTTTTGCCGACGCGGCTTTTTGCGCCCACCGCCGCGGCTTTTTGCTCCCCGCCGCCCGTTTTTGTCCCTGCAGCCGCGGCTTTTTGCTCCCCGCTGCCTTTTCCCCTGGTCGCGGGTTTTCGCCCACACCGCCGCGGTTTTCTGCCCCAGCCGCCGAGGCGTTTTGCCCCCGCCGCCACTACTTTTTGCGGCCTTTTGCCCCTGCCGCCGCGGCTTTTTCCCCCACCGCCGCGGGTTTTTGTCGCCGGAGCTTTTTGCCCCTGCCGCCGTGGCTTTTCCCCCCGACGCCGTGGCGTTTTGCCCGCGCGTCCGCGGTTTTTTGTCCCTGCCGCTGAGGCTTTTTGCTGCCGTGGCTTTTTCCCCCCACCATCGCGGCTTTTTGTGGTTCTTTTGCCCGCACTCCCGCTGCTTTTTGCCCCCGGCGCCGTGGCTTTTTGCCACCGCTGCGGATTTTTACCCCCGCCTTGGAGGATTTTTCTCCCCGCTGCCACGGCTCTAAGGGCGGGAGCCGCAGACTCGGCTGCTAGCTCCACTGGCGTCCTGGCAAGGGCAGCGCCAAGGGGCGCTCCTGGTCCAGTCTCCCGGCTCGGGGGTTCTTTGCCTAGGCGTCGGCGCCCCGGGCTCCCTGCCTCGGCCTCTGTGGCCTGCATAGAGCGGCACTGCGCGCGGAGGCGATGGGAGAGAAGAAGGAGGGCGGTGGCGGGGGTGATGCGGCATTCGCCGAAGGTGGCGCAGGGGCCGCGGGCAGCTCCAGAAGCTCATCGGCATCTTCATTGGCAGTCTTCGCGGGCTGGGCGCCAAGTGCACTGTGTCCAACGACCTCACCCAGCAGAAGATACCGACCCTGGAGGTAAGGGGTTCGGGGACCCGGGTTGGGTTCCAGGAGGGGCCCGGACACCTCCCTCGGGGCCCCAATTCGCTCCTGGCCGAGTTGCATCCTTGAGCCCACGTCGCGCCCTTGGAGTCTTCCCCTCCCTCCTGCATTCGCTGATGCGACAGCAGGAGGACCCGGGACCAGCCCTCACCTTGAGCACAATTTGTGGGGCGGGTGCATGGTGGGAACTGGGATGGAGGCTCCAGGGTCCTGTGGGTGGGGAGTGGGCTGCGTGTAGACATCCCCTTCCACCCTGAATTTCCATTTGGTAAGGCTCTCTCATCTTGTAGGTGAGGAAACCAAAGGCCTGAGGAAGAAATGACTTGCCAGGAACCCCTGTTAAGGAGAAGTAACAAAGTGTGCTTATTAAAGGAGAACTGAGATGGGAGTCAGACCTGGAGGCCCACACCCTTGGTTAAGACATTGTACGATCTTGAGTCTGGCCTGTTGACTGAGAGTGAGTCACTCCATCCTCTTCTGATTGTGGGGTCTTGATCTCAAGGGGTTTCCTGCAGGAAAAAGCAAATGGGTTTGCTTTCCTAGCTCTGTCCAGTATCTTAGGGACCCTGAGGACTGAAGAGATTCTTGTAGAGCCATCTGGCGTATGTCATGGGTGGGCCTTTTTTGAAGATCAGTCTGCCCAGTAAGCTGGCTCAGCCCGAATGAACTCTCTTAAATCTTTGGAGTTGTCTCTGTACTTTTAAGGGCTTCTCATCCTTGCACCAAAAGATACCCTGGAAATTAGGTGGGAAAACCTTAACTTTTGTGGGGCCTTGTGTTGGTCTTAAAAGTTCATGCACATGGCCAGGTGTGGTGGCTCACACCTGTTATCCTGTTCTGGATCCCTTGAGTCAAGGAGTTTGAGACCAACCTGGACAATGTAGTGAGACCTCGTCTCTACAAAAAATAAAATATTAGCCGGGGGTGGTTGTGCACATCTGTAGTCCCAGCTACTACTGTGGCTGAGGCGGGAGGAGCACTTGAGCCTGCACTGAGCTGTGATCTCACCAGTGTACTCCAGCCTGGGCCACAGAGCAACACCTTGACTCAAAAAAAAAAAAAAAAAAAAAAAAACAATAAGAAAAATTCTTGAAGATTTTGCATTCTGTCCCACTATCCATTGGTTTTCATGTCAAGATAATGTCATAAATTTTTTACAGTTGCTTCCAGAAGGAGTAGCCTTTTGATCTAGTGCACGGTGTCCAGTCTTTTGGCTTCTCAGGGCCACATTGGAAGAAGAATGCTCCTGGGCCACTCATAAAATACACTAATGCTAACAACAGCTGATGAGCTTGAAAAAGAAAAAAAATGATTTGTGCATAATTTTCATGATACACACCACCACAAATAGGCGGAAAAGTCCTTGTAGTCAAAGGGTTGGACACGGCTGATCTAGTGTCTTGTCATCCGTTTTGGCTTTCTCCCTGATTCCAGAATGCAGGTAGAGATGTAGAGACGTGCTCTCAGGACAGCTGTTGAATTAAAAAAAATCATTGTCATTTATTCCCAAGCACAGCTGTTTGTCATTTGCATTGAAAATGTCTCCATTCAAACACTGTCACATATAAAATCTATTTATATGTCTGTATTTTTCTGTTGTCTTGGCCTTTGTAGGCAGTAGTGTGTTTTAACTGAGCAAACTGTCCTTCCAAATAATGAAGCCAAAGTCAGCCTACCTGCTTGCCATTTTTCTTCCCCTTCTATTTTTCTAACCTGAGGATAATTGTAAGAATGAATTAAGATTTGTGTTTAAGGCCGGGCACAGTGTCTCAGGCCTGTAATCTCAGCACTTTGGGAGGCGGAGACGGATGTATCGCTTGAGCTCAGGAGTTGAAGACCAGCCTGGGTGACATACTGAGACTCCGTCTTGTATAAGTAAATTAAAATTTAAAAGAAGAAGAGAAAAAGACCTGTGTTTAAAATTTTAAAAAAGGGGGGAAAGTGTAATGCAAAATGTGGACTATGCCAGCTATGATTGGGAAAAATAATTTTTCATACAGCATTATCTGTAGACTTGTATTAGCAGCATACTGATCATAAGCGTTTTTCTTTCCTCAATTATGATGAGGTAAGCTACTTTAAAGTGTGGTGGGGCTTTCTTCCGCGTGGCTCCTGGAGGGGTTGAGTCCCAATTTAGCCAATTAATTTGGGTTTAGTTTTGATATGGATAAGGGAGACCAGCTTCATTCATGGTGCACACACAGTTTTGCCAATAAGGAAAAAAAAAGCCACCTGAATGTTTCTACTCATTAGATGCTATCTGGAGAGCTCCTACCCCACTGCCACCAAGGCCCGGGCCCTTAAAAAGACACAATGCAGCATTTCTGTATCTCATACTGTATTCTGCAGGATGCTCCTGTGAAAGAAAGTTGTGATGCATCAGCCATCTCCCTCCTGAAGATCCCTGCGGATGAGGATTTGTGTTTTAAAGGTTCTCAGAAGTCCTGCACCAACAGTTCTCAAACTTATTTGTCCAGGGGATCTTTTCTTCCACTGAACGTAGTTGGGGAGACACGGCCTTAAGCCTTGAGCAGAGAAAGAGACAAGAAACTGTTGTCTCACTTACAACCAAGTGTTGTGTTTGTGTTTTAGGTTTTTATGAAACTGAGGTGCTGTTTGAGGTTCTAAATCAGATTGGGTGGTTGAAGAGAGGCTGTTATCCTTGTAGACTTAGCCAGCCATGAGAGGTTGCCTTTTGTTGAAGGAGGTGTTTTACAAAGGGAAATAGAGTGTCTCCTGGGCATCGCATTAGCACTTAAATACAAGTATCACTGAAATGAAATGAAATGATGAAATGAAAAAATGAAACGACGAAATGATGAAATGGTGAAATGAAATAAAACGAAATGATGAAATGAAGTGAAATGATGAAATGAAATGGTGAAATGAAGAAATGATATGAAATGATGGAATGAAATGAATTGAAATGATGAAATGAGGAAATGAAATGATGAATTGATGAAATGATTAAATGAATGACGAGATGAAAAGATGAAATGAAATGAAGTAATGAAATGATTAGATGAAAAGATGAAATGAATCGATGAGATAATATGAAATCATGAGAAGAAATGATGAGATGAAATGAAATCATGAGATGAAATGATGAAATGATGAGATGAAGTGAAATGATGAAATGAAATAAGGAAATGATGAGATGAAATGAAATGATGAGATGGAATGATGAAATGGTGAGATGAAATGAGGAAATGAAATGATGAAATGAAATGAAGTGTAATGATGAAATGAAATGAAATGATGAAAAGATAAAATGATGAAGAAATGACATGAAATGATGAAATCAAATGATGAAGTGAAATGATTAAATGATGAAATGATGAAATGGTGAATAGATGAAATGATCAAATGAAATGACGAGATGAAATAAGATGAAAAGATGAAATGATGAGATGAAATCATGAGATGAAATGAAATGATGAAATGCAAACGATGAGATGAAATGATGAAATGATGAAATGAAATGATGAAGTGAAATGAAAAAATGAAATGAAAAGATGAAATGATGAAATGATATGAATTGAAATGAAATGAAGTCAAATGATGAAATTATGAAATAAATGATGAAATGATGAAATAAATGAAATGAAATGATGAATTGCTGAAATATGATGAAATGAAATGAGATGAAGAAATGAGATGACAAGATGAAATGAGATGAAATCATGAGATGAAGTGAAACGATGAAATGTTGAGATGAAATGATGAAATGATGAGATGAAATGATAAGACGAAATGATGAAATGAGATGAAATGATGAAATAATGAGATGAAAGGATGAAATGGTGAGATGAAATGATGGGATGATGAACTGATGAAATGGTGAAATGAAACGAGGAAATGAAATGTAATGATGAAATGAAATGAAGAAGTGGAATGATGAAATGATGAAATGAAAAGATCAAATGATGAAATGAAATGCTGAAATAATGAAATGATGAATTGATGAAATGATCAAATGAAATGAAATGACGAGATGAAAAGATGAAATGAGATGAAATGAAATCATGAGATGAAATCATGAGATGAAATGAAATGATGAGATGAAGTGAAATGATGAAATGACGAAATGCAATGATGAGATGAAATGAAATGAAAGGATGAAATGAGGAAATGAAATGATGAAATGTAATGATGAAAAGATGAAATGATGAAATGATATGTAATGATGAAATGATGAAATGAAGTCAAATGTTGAAATGATGAAATGAAATGATGAAATAATTGAAATGAAATGATGAGATGAAATGAGATGAAAATTTGAAATGAAAGGATGAGATGAAAAGATGAAATCATGAGATGAAATCATGAGATGAAATGAAGTCATGAGATGAAATGATGAGATGAACTGAAATGATGAAATCAAATGAAATGTTGAGATGAAATAATGAAATGAAGTGAAATAATGAAATGAAATGTTGAGATGAAATAATGAAATGATGAAAGGATGAAATGAAATGAAAGGAAGTGAAATGAGGAAATGAAATGATGAAATAGATGAACCAAAAATACTTATGCATATTTTTTCTTGGCATCCTTCTAAGAGTATTTTAGTGGGATTAATTTCTAAAAATAAATTGCTATTCAATGGCTATACAGGTGGCCTTTGCACCACAGGGGTTTGAACTGTGCACGTCCACTTAGAAAAACCAACAATTCTACATCCTTCTCCACACCCTGCCCATGAAAAGGATGAGGATGAAGACCTGTTGGATCATCTACTTCCATTTAATAACTAGTAAATATATTTTCCTTATGATTGTCTTTTTCTTTTCTCTGGCATGTTAAGAATACAGTATATGAGACATATATTAAATATGTGTTAATTGACTGTGTTATTTGTAAGGCTTACAGTAGGCTATTAGTAGTTAAGTTTTGGGGGAGTCAAAGTAATAGTGGATTTTCTACTGTGCAGGGCGGCCAGCACCCCCAACTCCGTGTTGCTTAAGGGTCAACTGTACATGTTCTTTCCTTTCCTGTAAGAGAAAAATGATGAGAAGGTCTTTTCTCCAATAAGTGTATTCAAAATGTAGCAGACTTGAAATGTGTTGGCGCCACCATTTTGCGTCTCACTTTGAAAACTGATTATTAAAAATCGTACTAAAGCCTACCTTACTTTTCCAACCTTAGAAAAAATGTTACAAAGAAAAGGGGTGAAGCCATGCCAGTTTGCCCTGAAATTTGAAATTATCTTTTAAAAACATATTTTTACATTAACTACTTCCAAAATAGAGATCAGTTGCATACAAATGGCAGGTCACCCTAATCCACCCTATGACTGCACTTAGATTCATGAGGAATTGTGCCATCTAGAAAGGGCAGAGAAGAGGAGCCACATGCTTCGATTCTGTTGTCACTATGTACTTACTGCTAGGAAGAGGGCATGTTTGTGTATTTTTATGCTAATTATTATCCAAGTTGTTAATGATCTAGGCTTTCAGAACCATATAAAGATTTTTTCCTTTCAAATATAAACTATCTTGCATTGTTCTTCTGATCATATGAGGGATAAATTTGACTAAATATTCTTCAGACCATAATATTATGTCCATAGAAATGCCAGTAGCAAGAGTAGAATCAACCACAACTGCCTTTGTAATTATTTAAAGCATGTGTGCCTATAAGTAATTGACATTTTATATAATCAAGAATCTTTGATATAATAAGCTCTCAACTATTTGAAACATGGCTCACATTAATTTTATATGCAAATATATATAATATCATTGTATATGAATCTAAATTTTGGACTTTAGAACAGCTTCTTAGAATCTTGACTTAAATGTCCACAGTAATATTTGACTTAAAAAATTTAGCACACTGTCACTATGATGAAAAAAATTACTATAAAATTATTTAAAATATTTTTCCACCCTAACATTTAGACTATTCTCACATTTGTAGTTAAAACCTATTGCGATTGTTCTTAGAATTTAGATAAAAAATGTTCCAGAAAGTTTGACGGAAGCACTTTAGTCAACTTTTATTTGTTGAAGCATGAATAAATAGCATTTCATTGACATTCTAAAAACTATTCAGATTCCCTCTTTGAATTCAAGTGTTTCAAAGATACCTTATTTTAAAATGCCAAAATAAGAATAGAATATGAAGGGCTGGTTATGAGTAATATGATACACATTTATGAGAGGATGAGATCACAATAACAATACCTCCTCTCATAGAGTAGCCAGCAAGTCTCCACTAAATAACAGTGCCTTGATTTTATAGATGTTTCACATGGATATTGAGTTAATGTGAACAATTTGTAGACACAGGAGTTTATTAAAGAATTATATAATATCTTTCAAGTATTTAGAATAGTGTTGAAATTAAGCCTGCATCCTCACGATTTTCAGCGGTGCTGATGCGTAATAAACTCAACCCCTTGCATGCCAAAATTGGCTTAAAGCCCACCCGTTACCCAAGCTACACTTCAAGCATCAAAGCTCAAAAATATAATTTTAAATATGCAAGAGTTTGAGGAATTCACTACTCACACTTTCTTGAACAGTCTCTCCAAGTACATCAAGCACAATGTGAGTAAAGAAATTTTGACCAAAGGATTGATGTTGAATACATTTAATAGCAGATCTAAGATTAAAAGGTGAGAGTGAGGGTGAGAATACTATGAATGCTTCGTGTTCTGACAAACAGAATGTAGCACCCAGGTCCTACCTGCTTGGTTGCATTGCCAGTGCCCACGGTAGGCTATTTTATCCAGGTTTTTAGGTTTTGTTTTGTTTTGTTTTTTTCTTTTCAGGAGAGTTAGTCCAAGACCAATAACTCCATAACTGGTAGATTTGGAAGACTTCAATAGTGCTTAACATTCTATACATAGCTTTATAACAGTTTTCTTTTCCTTTTTTTCTGAGAGATTCTTTTCAATATACCCCATCATGGTTGAACTCAAAGTCATTGCTTATTTAAAATCTACAACTGCTGACGTTTTGTATCCTTTGCATTCCAGGTAATTTTTTTTGTGCATTTTCTGTATTTTTCTCTGTCTACCAAGATATTTCTTAGATTTAATATTTTAATATTTTTCTGAAAAAGTGAGCTTTTGCATTTTTAAATATATACTCAGTTGCTTTACTTCTGCTTTTTCATGTACTATTTCCTCTTTTTTTTTTTTTTTTTTGAGATGGAGTCTTGCTCTGTTGCACAGGCTGGAGTGTAGTGGTGTAATCTCTACTCACTGCAACCTCCAGCCCCCACGTTCAAGCAATTCTCCCACCTCAGCCTCCCGAGTAGCTGAGATTACAGGGGCATGCCACCATGCCAGGCTAATTTTTGTATATTTAGTAGAGAGTGGGTTTCACCCTGTTGGACCAGGCTGGTCTCGAACTCCTGACCTCAGGTGATCCACCTGCCTCGGCCTCCCAAAGTGCTGGGATTACAGGCGTGAACCATGGCAGCTGGATATTTCCTTCATTCTTTATGTTTATTTTACTGGTTTTATCTCTCTCTCACTGTTTCTCTCCTCCTCACATTCACTTTGCAGTTGTCAAATAGCCCAGGTGATGTTACAGATGGACTCCTTATAAAAGGAGGCATTACACATTACACATGCATCTTAGTGGCCTTACAAAAGTGTTTGGTTCATTTGTATTGACTATTCACCTTTAAAACATTTCAATATTCATTGAAATAGCTTCCAACCAATAATATTAGACTTATGTTTCTAGCTTTCTTTTCTGTATTGATATCTACCTTCATTGCTGTTTGTTTAGGAAATATATTCTGTGCCACGTTATTTCCGTGAAAATTGTTTGAATTTGTGGTATGCTCTAGAAAATGTTAATTTTTGTAAGTATTCTGTATGAACATGAAAATGACATGAATTATATTCATGTTCCTTATATAACATTTGCCCTTTTTAAAATCCACTAGCATCTTTTAAAACTTACTCTCAATTTTTTCTTTTATCTGTTACTGAAAGATGTGTGTTTGAAATGTCTATAATGATTTGAGGGCTTATCCATTTCTACTTACTTTCTGATATTTTTGCTTTATGTAATTTGACTCTCTAAATACGTGTGTGTGTGTGAGAGAGAGTGTGTGGTGTGTGTATATATGTATATATGTATCAGGCTAATGCACATTTAAGTCATCACATCTTAATAACAAAACTTTTATCACACTGTTAGGCTAACTTATTTTAATAAATTTTTCTAACTTATGTTCCATTTTGTCTACATAGCAACTTTTTAAAAATTTATATTCATGTATGTTTGTACGTATATCATATATACACACTATCTGTATTGTTTGAACTTCAAAGTTTCTGAAAATTTATGTATTAGTTGCCTCTCTTGTAACTATGATAGTGACGGAATTTTTAAATTTTGCCAATCTTCGTATTTTAACAAAAACATTGTCTACTTAGGTTTAAGTTAATCTTTGATCATTTATACTAATTTGTTTTATTAATTTGTTGTATATATATATAATGTCTCATTTTCTCCTATCAGTTTCTGTCTTCTTCTTTTTAAATTATGACTTTTATTTTTATTGTTTTCATAGATACAACAGAGAAATGCATAATGTCCAGTGAATTTATTACAGTTCCAAAGTCGGTGACGTGCAGTGGCTCACACCTGTAACCTCAACACTTCGGGAGGCCAAGGCATGTGGATCACGAGGTCAGGAGTTGGAGACTAGCCTGATCAACATGGTGAAACCCCATCTCTACTAAAAATACAAAAATTAGCCAGGCATGGTGGCACGCGGCTGTAATCCCCGCTACTCAGGAGGCTGAGGCAGGAGAATTGCTTGAACCTGGGAGGCAGAGGTTGCAGTGAGCCGAGATGGCGCCACTGCACTCCAGCCTGGGCGAAAGAGTGAGTGAGACGACTCCTCAAAAACAAACAAAAAGAGTTGCAAAGTCATACTCAGCTTTCTGCTCTTGTCAGACAATTAAGGGGTCTTTGAATACTTCAGCCCTAATAATTTGCTCCTAACATACATATTGCACTGCTTATCTAATTTTAAACATCTTTTTGATTCAACACCTAATTTTTTATTTAGATCTATCTATGTTTACAATATATTTTTTGCTCTGTGTTCATTCTTTGATTTCAGAACTTCAACCTTTCTGAAGCATGTTTTCAGAGTTTCTCTTTAGTTTCTTTAGTGGAATTCTGCTGGTGGCGTTTTGTTTTTTGTCTCTAAATATGTTATTTAGCCATAGGCTGATGAATATTTTTCTTGGTTGAGAATTTCAGAATGGCATTATTCTTAACAAACAATATTGTTTATTTTACCTTTCATTCTTTCCGATTTCAATATGATTAAAGGTAATTTGATTTTTCTAGTGTTAATTGAAATATTTTTCCCTTCCTGATTCTTTGCTATTTCTCTAGGAGATACGTAGGTGTAGGTTTATCTCCACTGTAGCTTGCTTAGCATGCATGGAATTTTTGAATATGCGGATTAGTGTCTTAAAAAAGTCTAGAGAACTTTCAGCCAAAATACCATCACATATTGTCCCTTCCCAGTTTCCTTCGTCTATGAGAACACTCACTAAACACATGCTACACTTTCTCACTGTATCTTCCATGTCTCTTCATGATTCTGTCCACATTTTGCATTTTGTTAAATTTTCTGTAATGCATTCTGAAATATTTATTAACTCCCACCATGGCCACGTCTAATCTGATGAGTTCATTTTTGAGTTTTTAATTTAAAATACTATATTTTTATACAAACTGCTTTTCAAATTTGCTACATCAATTTTTTAGTCTCCTAAAAATATATTCATTTTTAAAAAAATTTTTTGAAAGCAAATGTGCTTTATAATCTAACAGTGATATTTCTACTAATGAACCTTTGTGTATCCGTTTATACTCTTTTTCTGCTTTCCTTTCAAATGGTGGAATATCATTTCCTTGTGTACTTAGATGCCTTTGAATGACAAATATTTATTTTTCTCTGAAAATTATTTTTGTGGACTTTTGAGGATTAGTGAGAAGAAAATTTGCCAAAGAGAATTTGAATTTTTTTGTGAGTCTACTAAAGGCACCACCATTCTGGGACCACATTATGTTAATTCTTGGCCTAAAGGTGTTTGGACTTATGTTTGGACTGCACATTTAAACAATTTTTAAATAAATTGCTGTAAATCATTAACGTTTGAGTTTCTTTAAATCTGTCCAATCTCAAGTCATTTTTATTTGCCATTTCCAGGGAATGTGAAATGGGACTAATTTATCTCTGATTCTTCTTTATACTGAGGATAGAAATTTTGGTCCTAGCTTTAGGGAGGAGCTCCTGTGTGATGCCCTATCTTGGGAAAAGCTATGTATTTCTTTACGTCCTATGTGATGTATGACAGTAGGAATCTGCACTCATTCATTTTGGTACATGTCCGCAGGGCAAAATCAGTTTCGGTGTTTAGGTATATTTTGTCTGCTCCCTGCATTCCCATGGTTTTGACCTTATGTTTTGCTTTTTTTTGTGAACATACCAGTGCTTCAATTTTTTTCCAGTAATATAATCAACTATATTATGGGAAAGAGAAAAATTTTGATAAAACACAAATTTCATGTTTTCCTACTCTAATTGCCTTTTACCTAAAAATACAGGTAAAGTTTTTTTGTGCTTTTTTGCTATTTCTGTTTTGCTATTCTCTGTTTGTCTGTGTCTTCTCCACGTAGAGACAATTAGGGAATTTTGTACACTCTTGTACCAACTGCTTTGATAGTAACAAAATGTATTTCTCAAACTCCTAGGTATAAAACTCAAGTATCCACAATTTAAATTCTTTTCCCCTCACTTCTACTGTTTCCAGTCTCAATAGAAATCGATGCCAAACCAGAAATACAAGCATTATTCTAATACTTCTCACACATTACAGATATAGATTAAATTTTCTAGATCTCATTAAATACTATCATTTTTCACTACTTGTATCTTAACTGTTAAGTTCAACATTTTCTATAATATTAATATGTTGTGAAAATTTTCTTACTTATTTGTCCCAGGTTCGATGTTTTGCAGTCTCTACCTCACCCTGTGAGGCATAAACATTGTACATTTTGTACAAATAATACATAGTTCATGTGCTTAGAGATTGCACAATTTTTATTTGGTTGACAATAGCTAATGTTTTCTTCTTTATTTTCTATTTCATGATTTTTCTTTATTTGGTATATGCTACATTATCATAAAAATAAGAACGTTTTACAAACTAAAGCAAAAGCAACCCTAAGAATAAAATGCACAAATAAAATATATAAACATACAATTAGATGTACCATGTACCCTTCTAATTTATTTAGACATTTAATTTTAGTACAATTTTAATTAAAGTCTGTGTATTATCTGCCATCGTCTTAGTATTTTTTATATAACAAGTTTTGTAAATCAAAAAGTCTCAATATCATTAAAAACTATCTTGGCAGAGGTTGATGTCCAAGGAATAATTTCTCTCCCAAATTATGCCAATCAGAATTTCACTCGACCATAATTCTTTTAATCAGTTTCAGAGGAATAATACATTTCAAAATTGTTCAAGGAAATTGTTGTAGTTCAAGTACATTTTGACAGGTGTAAAACTGTAGACAGACTGATACACACATATTCTAATTGACTCAAAAGTATACGGGACCTACTTTAAAATCTAGATTTTAAAATGTCGTGTCAACATACACATGTTCTTGTGAAATAATTGCTTTTTATTCTCTGGATAGAATAATTTAATTTTTAAACCTTCAATTCACTGTTCAAAACATTACATAAGGATATGCTTATAAAAATAATTCACAAATAGCTTTTCAATTCAGAAATATATGTGAAAAATCATCAAGCATCTAATGGATTTCAAGGAGAAATGGGTTAGTAATTTATTCCATATGTCTCAATTTTTCCTAGACTCAAGGCTTCCTTTAAAATAATTGTAGGCGTTTAAGAAACCATGTAAACTAAAAAGAAAAAATTGTGACACTGCCGCTTAGGTTTTTTAAATCTTTGGACATGCATCAATATATTTTTAAATTTTATCTTAATTAAACATTGTGAGTTCACCGTCTTCCTGTCAGTATAGCATCCAAGCTGATTATCATAGATTACAAGTTCAACTATCAACTGGGTTCTGAGAGTCTAAAAAAATAAATGAATGTATTTGTTTGGGTATTCTTAAAGCAGGAGTGAGGACACAGCAAAAGTGACACAAGGAAGAGAGAACAAACTAAAACAGGAAAGATAGAAAAGCCAATACCACACGTGTTAAGAGGTAAGTTCCTGTGTTAGATATCTGGGCTTAATTCTATGGGAAACTATGTGGAACATGCCTCAGAATTACATCACTGAATCCAGGGAGATTCTTCTTATTTACCCTCACCTTTTCTTCCCACTTCATGCCAAGTATCAAGCTCCCGTGCAGCTAGAGAAAGTCCTCAGCTAGAAACAGGTGCAAATTCTGGAGATGAGACCTTGTAGAGTGTTAAGAATGGTTTTCTTCCCAGCAGCTACAGGTAAGGAATAGGGGCTGGGCTATTAATACATCTGCTACAAACCAATAAAGCCCTTATGCTCCTTTTGGTGATCGACAATGTATTTAAAAATATTAGATGATCAAGAAGGGCTGCAGGAAGGAGGAAACAGAAACAAACAGCGCACCTCTTGGTTTATTTTTATTCCTTTCATCAGTTGCAAGGAAAATGTGTTGGGATTTCCTGGCATAGAGAATGTCACAAAGACATGTCTTCAATAGTGGTGCTATCCCTAGGGCACAGAAGACCCAGAGAAAGCCCAAATGGCTGCTGGAACAAAGTCAGACATCGTGCCACCTGTCCACACTCCTTGGCTCTGCCATCATGCTGAAGATCGGTTTAAAGGACTGGCTTCTCTCCCCTCAAAATTAAAAGAGCAAAAACTGAGAACCTGAATGTAGGAGACAGCAGTGGATTATGCTGTTCTCAGGGGTCACCTCAGGTTTGGAAGCATTCTTTCAAATTAACCCATCTCAGGCCATCTGCAGAGAAGAAAGGTGGTACCTAACTTTTTTTCTTGTCAGCATCTGGTAAGGGTGTTTTATTGACCAAATATGTTCCCACAACCTAGTTTTTTCTAACTAACTAAATATAGTAGATTTTTAAATTTTATCATCAAAATCTATAGACAATTTTTGATTAAAATAGACTCCACATCTATGTCCTGCTTTTCTTCTTCTTATTAATTACATTGCTGTATCAAAGAACAAGACTTCAGAATCAAGAATATCTTGTCTCTTTGCATTGAATTTATACAAGGTGCTGTTTCTTTAATGCTGTCTCAAAGGATATATTTTTACTCATTAAAAAGGAAGACCGGAATCTAGTATGTACTGCTCCAACATATTAATAATTAAAATTAGGAAGTAAATATGGTCAAAGCTATAGAAAGACTTGAGATGTCATTTATATTGATTACTGTGTAGCACTCTACAAACAGAAATTTTTAAATATTTATATAAATATTTTGTAGCATTTCAAATATTTGAGTGTCTGAAGTTTCTACTCTTATATAGTTCAGATTATCAATTTGAAGACTTACTCCGCTAGTTAAAATGTTTTTAGTCTCTTTTGAGTATTATGTAAAAGCAATTTTCAGTTAAATGTGTTCTGCTTACATAAAACATTAGAAATTATTGAGTATTTAATTACATTTTCATGTTCCTGTAATGTCTTTAGAAGATTTTCATATTATTACCTATCAATATATGTATGCTTTGTCAAAGAAAAATCAAACATATATATCATTGAAATTGAAACCTTTTAAAAGTACTTATTAATTCTATGGAAAAACCACATCCATAGGAACAATTACAATATAATATTGTGAACATGTAAATATATATCCTATGTCTATTTTATATATAAGCATATATGATTAAAAATATAGTTAAGAATTTTTAAACCTAGTATTATAAAGTAAAAATTAGTTAAGCTTCTGATGATTGTTAATTAAGATACTATTATTTTGATTAGGGTGATTTTAAATAAACTAATATTAAATTACATGAAAAAATTCTTTATAAAATATGATTCTTACATCGGTTTTATCACTTTATTCCACTATTTTATTTTAAGGTGACTAGCCTTGTTTAAAATACTGTATTCATCTTAATTAAATTCCATTTGTAAAAAAATTAACAAATGATTTGCTCTATTACACGGTGCGGTTATAAACTGAGTCAGTATCTCAAGATTTATCCCCATTATCATCATCTGTGGCCTTATTTGTTTTATAAATGTATTGTCTTTTTCCATGCCTGTCACATCTCTATTGCTCATTCATTTTTCTCTTTGTCCCTTACAGGGAGCATTGCCTATCTCTAGATTAAGCAAAAGTTGCATATTAACAAAGCACAATAACCTGCTCAATCTTTCTCACACAGAGAAATGTTTGTTAAGTAATTAACGTGTAGATGATGATACAAAGAGCTTGATTAAATTAGATGCCAAAATACCCTTGTGATTCAGAATATGAATGGTATTTAATTTCTTTGAAATCAATAATTGCTGAGTGACATTAATTAATGCCAATATTTCAGAAGTTGTTCTAGTTAGTGAAATGTATACAACATGCAAAAGTTTCAGAACTCTGAAGGGCAACATTATTCTATAGTTAAGAATTAAGAATCAATTCACATTAATTATTGGAGAGAAATCATTATTAAGAATTAAAGACCGAGAAAATGTTTTCATTTTTTATTTACAAAATTATTTTATGCGTGAGCGTTAATGCAAGTTTTGCAAGAAACATAAATTTAAAGAAACAATTATGTGCACAAGATGAATTTAATAACATCTTGATATTTTCCACGATTAGAGTTTTATTTGGTAAATCTTTAAATGCACATCATCTAAAGATAATAAATGAATCTTGGAAATCTTGTAGGTAAGAATAAATATTAGGATGCATCCAATTACATTTACACACACATACAATTACATTCACAACCATACATGCACACACACTCACTGATACACATGTGTGTATATATATACATGAATTTACTAATTGATTTTAACTAATATTTATAAGAGTCAGTAGGATTGATATATATTGTTGAACCTGAAAAATATTTATTATATACATGTTTAATATACACACAGAAATAAACAGTATTTGCACTAGGCTTTTGCAAATGTACTAAAGTATAAGCTGTGAATTTTTTGTGATCACTACAAATTCTTACACTGAATATTTTTATTTTTATAATAATATGTTTGGTACATGTGTACATTTTTTACAATGTGTTATTTTATTTTTGTCATAGAGTCATGTAATGCATAATAACATTTCTGTCAAAGATGGATTACATATACAAAAGTGGTCCATGAGATTATAATACATATTTTTACATACTTTTCTATGTTTAAGTATGTTTAGATACATAAACTCTTATCACTGTGTTCTTATTGCCTGTGGTATTCAGTACAGTAATGTAGTACACAGGTTTGTAGCCTAGGAGAGAGGGGCTCTACCATATAACCTAGACGTGGTAGACTGTAAAATCTAGGTGTTTGTAATATTCTCTGTGATGTTTACAAAACGATGAAATTGCCTATGGATGCATCTGTTAGAACGTATCCCTAACAGTCAGTGATGTATGACTGTACGAAAATGCTCAATCTAAGTTTCAATGCCCTGCATAAAATTGTTGTACTGTGAAATGCAAATCTCTCGCCTATGGCCTGAACATGTTTGCAAACTAAGCAGATCATGGGAAGGAGAATGTGCTGGCATCGCTGGGATGATTTTCTCACACTACATGAATGATATCTCCAGACTTTGGGAATATGACCCGCTTGCATAGAGTTTAAGTAGGCATCTCTTTGCTGGGAAATTTATCAAATGGGAGTGTGAAGTGTTTTTAAAAGACACTTGTTTGTTTGTAGCCGGTAGGCCTACAGTGGCTCATGGTAATGGTTGACGTTGCTAAGATTTGGTGGAAGGAGGCAACATGAAATGGCCACTTATATGGTATATGGATCACTTGTTTCTGTTGAGTTACAGATTCAGCTGGCTATTCCTCCCAATGTTAGTTATTTGGAGAAAAAAACATGATGGTAATTTTGGGGTAACAAATACAATATTTGATGAAAGCAAATTTGTTGACGGTCAGACAAACTACAAGATAATTTAAGCTGCAAAGTCGACATGAGACTTCTGGCCCAAATTGTGCAGAGTTTGGGTCCAGCTGCAAAGTTCAAAGGAAGAGGCCATATAAGACGATTCTCAATTTTGACACCAACTGCCAGTTCAGGGGTTTCCCCAGAACACCCTCAGTTTCAAGAATTTACTAGAAAGACTCACAGAACTCATTGAATGCCATTGTACTCATAGTTTATAATAGAGAAAGGGTAGAAATTAGGACCAATCAAAGGAATAGACGTATCACATAAGGTGGAATCTAGGAGGATTTTGAATGTTAAGTTTCCATTGTCTTCAGGACATATTACCTGTCATTGTTGTACAGCAATAAACATGGAGTACTATCAACCTGGGGAGCTCACCTGATGCTAAAAAGACACTATTTTGAAAATGAAAAGACAAAGGAAAGGATGAGATAAGATGACCTTCCACATTAAGGCACTAGAAAAAATAGCAAACTAAACCTAAAGCAAGCAGAGGAAAGAAAATAAAAATTAGAGAAATTAATAATTTATAATATTAATCACATTCGTTGGTATTGACTAATTGATATTAATTCTTGACTAACTTTTTTTAAAAAGAGAAATATTCACTTCCCAATTTATTCTTTGGGGCCAGTGTTACCTTGATACGAAATTTAGTCCAAATAGCATAGAAAAATAAAACTACTATAAGTATAAATGCAAAATTCCTTAAAAAATACTAACAAATCAAATGTAGCAACATATAAAAGAATTATACACTATGACAAAGTGAAATTAATACTAGTCATCCCAGGTTGGTTTAACAGCCTAAAACCCACTAAGATAATACATCTTATCCATAGAATAAGAAACAAGAATTGCGTGATCATCTCGATAGATTCAGAAAAGACATTTAAGAAAATCCAAATGCTTTAATGATTACAAATAAAAATAAAAACTCAATGAACCAGTAATAGAGAACTTTCTACACCAGATACATGGCACCTGTGAAAAGCCAACAACAAACATTCAACTTAGTGGTGAAAGAAAGGATACTTTTCCGCAATGGTCGGAGATAAGAATAAGATAAATACTTTGACCTCTTCTAGTCAACACTGTACTAAAGATTTTATGCAGGGCTAATCGGCAAGTAAAGAAATAAGAGTCATATATATTGAACAGGAAGAAATGAAACTTTGTTTGCAAATATCATTCTTGTATATAGAAAATTTTAGGGAATCCACTGAACAATAGAACTAGTAAATAAATTATTTCAGCAATATTACAGCATACAAGGTAAATATACAAAAACCAATTGCACACATCTACAATGAAAACCCCAAAATGAAATTAAGAAAACATTTCAATTTATAACAGCATCAAAAAAAGAAATAATAATTTGGAAAACATGATACAAGATTTTACTCTGAAAATTAAAAATTATTGTTTAAAGAAGATCTAAATAATTAGCAAACATCTTACACCCATGAATTGGAAGATTTAATATTGTAGTACTTTACAATTTGAACTACAGATTTGATGAAATCCGTACAAGTATCCCAACAGACTTCTGTCTAGAAACTCACAAGGTGATTCTAAAATACACTTGGCATTGTAAGGGACTCAAAATAGCCAAAATAGTCTTGAAAAAAGAAAACATATTAGGATAATTCACACCTCCGTGCTCCAAACCTTACGGCAAAGCATCAGTAATCAAGACAACACAATACTGATGAAGGAAAAATATATAGATAGATGGAAGAGAATTGAGAGTCCATATATGAAACTATGTATCTATAGTCAATGGATTCTTACAGTGGTGCCATGTGCAATTCAATGAGGAAGAGACAGTCTTTGAACAAACTGGGTCAACAACGTACACGTGGATCACCACTTGCAAAATAATAAATTGGAACCCTTACCCCAAAGCATACAAAAATATTAACTCAAATGAATTAAATACATACATGCAAGAGCTAGAATAAAGCATATGGGAAAATCTTCATGATTTTGGATCTAGCAAAGAAATAGCTGTAACACCAAAAACATGGGCAACAAAATAAAAATTAGATATTTAAAATTTCTTAAAAATTAAAGGCATTGGTGTTTCAAAGGACAACCAAGCAAGTCAAAAGGCAGCTCAAAAATTGTGAGAAGATATTTGAAAAACACGTATCTATATGTCTGTATATATATGTATCTTGAATATAGAAAAATTGTTTTAACTCAGTAACAAATATCCCAACTCAAAACTGATAAATGATAGGAATAGATGTGTTTCCCAAGAAGATACACGAACGGTCAATAATCCCATAAAAACGTACTCAATAGCATCACTCATCAGGCAACTACAAATCAAAACCATAGATTGACACTCTATGGCTAGAATTGGCCACTTTGGAAAATACTTTGATGGCTTCTAAATATATTAAACATAGAATTGTCATATGACCTAGAAATATATTCCTAGGTATACACCCAGATTATTGGAAAGAGGTGTTCAAACACAAATTATACACAAGTATTTTTAGCAGCAGTATTTAAAATAGCCAAAACCTGAACACAACTCAAATGCCAATAAAAATATTATTGGATAAACAAAATGTTATATCCGTGAAATTGAATATTATACAGTTATAAAAAGAAATAAAGTACCAACACCTATATGAACCTTGATTGGATTATGCCAACTCAAAGAAGCCAGGCACAAAAGGCCACCTATTGTATGATTCTATTTAGATGAAAATAGAATAGGAAAATCTATAGAGACAGAAAACAGATTTGCGGTTGCTTAGAATTGAGGAGGGGATGGGTGCATAGGAGGTTAACAGCTAGAGAAGGTGGGGTTTCTTTTTGAAGTGATGAAAATGCTCTAAAATTCATTGTGATGATGGCTCCACTTATCTGTGCATATACGAAAAGTCATTGACTTGTAGACATTAATGTGTGCACTCTACACTATGTAAATTATATCTCAATAAATCCTTTCAAAAATACACAGAAGAGTAAGGGGTTTTGGAGTGTTGCAGCTGGGAGGCAGTTTGAAATACTGAATAGGTCTCATTGAGAATGTGAGGTTTCAGTAAAGACTTGAGGAAGTTGAATGATCTGATCAATGGATATATGGAGGGCTATCTTTCCAAGCCAAGAAATTAACTAGTCTTCGTCATAAGACAGCAGCATGTTGGCATGTCTAGAGGACAGTGAGGTGACCAGGAACACTGGTAAGATCAAGGGTGAAGATATAAAAGAATTTGGACGGTTAACATGTGGCAGATAATGATGGACTTGCAGACCATTGTAAGAATTGTGGCTTTTAGTGTAAATGAAATGGGGAGACAAATCATTACCCCATTATCAATATTTTAATAAATTGGGTCCATGAACCAAATACAATGAGATTAAATCAATTAGTAATAATATGCAAATTTGTATTAAAATTACAAGAATTACTTGCATATTTGAGAACAGGAGAGTCATGATTGTTTATCAGCAATAATAAACATTATTAATTTTAATTGTGATCAGCTATTTGAGATTAATTGCAATACATCATGCTTTATAATGTGACTGTCAAAAGGAAAATATGACTGTAATCTTATACTACATCTATCAATGTCTTTGATTCATAAGACTATAGAGTAAGCCCCTAGTTTTCAAAGCCAACTGATGAGGCAGTGACATCTTATGCAAGTTGGCTGCTTTCTGCCACAGTGGTCCTTGGTCAGCTGGCACAAATTGTTTTACAAACGCCACTAGGTCTAAAAACAGTTTGGATCACAATGAACACAGAAACACCCTCTTCCCTTCAGAAATACCCATGAATTACTTCCAATACAGAATGAAAAATTGACAAAGGAAATATGTAGATTGTAAAAATGCCAGTTAGCTTGCATCTACATGAAAGAAAAATGCCATTTTTATTACCTTAGATCTTTGTTTTACATGAGTTTTGTATAGCACAATGTTGAGCCAAGGGCAAAGAGAGATGAATTAATGAAGTATTAAGATATCAAGAATTTAAAAGAAAAGGAAGGTCATATTTGAAGGTTAGTGACATAGCATTCATCTTCTGTTGTCACTTTTTCCGTCATTCCCTGTATGCCTGATGGACAGTTTTCACTCAATTTCAGAGAACAGCATGCAAAGATTAGCTACCAATTAATCTTTATGAAGTGAGCTTAATTTCTAGCCAGACTGAGCTTACGTTTTAGCAGGAAGCATTTTTGGGAAATGTTTATGTTAGAGTTTGCCCTTCTTGAAAAGGTGAGACATAAATGTCTACTTTATAGACATGAATTAAGATGGGAAGATATTTGGGGGAAACATTTACTCAAACGCTAAATAATAAAGGCACACAAAGGGCAAATTATACTAGATTTTTTCTCACTTGTTTTGTATGTCTCATGCAATTCACCTTGATTCCCTTCAGTTTCTGTTTAATGTAGAACGTGGCATTTTCATTACTTTAAGCTTCTAGCACAGTGAAAGAATTTCTCTTTTTCATGAACTGCATCATAAATGAAAGGGAGGAAGAGTGTCTTATATCATATTTATTGTTCAACAAAACATTGCTCCACGGCTTAAATTCAGTTTAAAAAAGAGAATTTATTGAACATCTAACACATACATAAAAGGCAGTAAAGACAAATGAGAAGGGGGCAGGATATTGAAATATACAGACTTTAATGCTGAGTTTTGTATCTTAGGAAGTTACTCCACCTTACAGAGGCTCAATTTCCCCTGATTTAGGAAGGCGATGCTAACGGGTATTGCCTAGGTGTAAGTATAAAAATGTTGTATTTAAGAGAATCCCACAAGCTTGGTATAAGGCAGAAAATAAATAGATGTGACATGAATAAGTAGTCTATTACATTTGTATGCTACCTGCAGACTAGAGGAAGCAAGAAACACAGCCACTATACTTGATTAGCATTATATTCTAATTTGGAATATAAATAGAAAAGAGAAAAACAGAAAGCTATGCATAAACACATGCATTAAAATGAATTTTATGTGGACTCTTTCAGGAAAATGTTCCTAAGCTCTTTTATTTTTTTATTGTGGTAAAATACACATAACATAAAATGTACTCTGTTAACCATTTTAAGTGTACAGTTCAGTGGTACTAAATACAGTCATAACACTGTGCAGCCGTCCCTACCATCCATCTCCATAACTCGTTTCATCTTGTGAAACTGAAACTCTATACCCATTAAACAACACTTCCCCATTTCCTCCTCCCCCCAGCTTCTGGCAACCATCATTGTACTATCTCTATGATTCTGTCCACTTTAAGTCCCTTATACAAATGGAATTATACTGTATTTGTCCTTCACCGACTAACTTATTTCACTTGGCATAATATCCTCAAGTTTCATCCAAGTTGCAACATATGTCAGAATATTTCCCTCATGTTTAAGGCTGAATAATATTCCATTGTATGTATATATCATATTTTGCTTATCCATTCATCTGTTGTTGGACACTTCAATTGCTTCTACGTTTTAGCTATTGCCAATAATGCTGCTGCAAACATGGATGTGTAAATATTTTTTCAAGAGTCTGCTTTCAATTCTTTTGCTATCCTGAGATGTGGAGCTGCTGAATCATATGGCAATACCATTTTGATGTTTTGAGGAACTACCATACTCTTTTCCACAGCAAACATAGGGTTTGACATTCCCTCTAATATTGCAAAAGGAATCGCCACATCCTTGCCTGTGGATTTTATTCACAAGTCCTGTGGCTCTCTCTACATCCCGGCCACCATGTGTTATTTCCTGTTTATATATATGACATCAAAGGTGCAGGAAGTAACGAACTAAATTGGAAGGATGTAGAAAAATAGAGGTAAATACCGACTACATAAAACCATAAGAATAAGAATTTTGGATGATCTATTATATACCTATTTATTTAACATCTATCTGTTCCTCCATCTGTAATTAAAATATATTACAGTTAGAGAACAGAGGAAAAAGTAGGAATACATGAATTTAAATTTTAATTCTTCTTAGATTGTCTCACAGCATCATTATGACAGAAAATTTATAGGTCAGTATCTGTTAACTATAAATATAACATTCTTAAAGTATTCAAATACATAGAGTTACAGCATGAATAATATATTACAATCCATTCAAGTTTATTTTATTCCAGGAACACAAAAATACAAATTTCATTTGCAATTCAAGAAAAACATAAATCGATACATATGATGGATGTATATACACATTTAATGTATTTTTAAATATACATTTTTAAAAAATAGAAATTTTTCTAGGACAAATACTTAAAATATCATTGAAAATAGTGTTATTAGATAATAACTTCCTAATAACTCTGGTATTACATAAGAAAACAAAATTAAAATTTCAGATAAGCTGAGAAACTAAAAATTTTTTAAATATTATTCTGTTCCCCATATGTTCATATTTAATATTATTTCTTGTTTTCATTCTTCTTCAGTGTTGCTCTACTAAAATATAACATACAACAGTTACTTTTGATTTCTGTTCTTATTACTCAAAATTGTATACATTTTCTCATGCTCTTTAGTTATGCTACTTTTCTTTACTCTTGGAATTTTCAGACTTGTATTCACTCTCTTTTGAGTTCCCATAGTACCAAATAAGCTTTCTTCCCTCTTTCTGATTTGAAGATTCATCTTCTCATAATTATTTTGTCCACTCAGTTTCTTTTCCTTCTCAGTTAAGTGCCTCTCATCTGGCTTTTCATTCATAAGGTTTCCTTTCATCTTAAGCCAGTCTTTTATTTATATTTTGATTCTGTTTTGTGGAGGACATGCTTCCCTGAATTTTAAGGAAGAGGCCAAAAGGTTTGTTCAAGTTTTTACCTGATACATTGGATTAAATTATCTAATGTACACACTCTTAATTTAAGTCTAGAGGCAACTGTCTACTCTCGATTTTGTATAGTATTATTTTTCTTAACATCCAAGTCCATCTTCATCTATTTGTATATGATCAATAAAAATATATTTGTCCAGAACCCTGCTTTGGTGGAGTTACTTCTTTCTAAGTAGGAGAGGTAGCAGTTGAGACATGAGCTGGGTTCTGGGTCAGTTTAGAGGGCTGGGCGACATTCCTCCTTTTGGTCTGTATGACTGAATGAATGCGGTTCTTGCTGTCTCGCTCCTCTCTTTAACACATTGTGCCATTGCAGCAGATGAGAAGGAATAATCCTGATCTGCCATTGAGGTGGAACATATGTTCTCTCCAACCACATCTATAGGTTGTACTCATGCTCGGCCAGAATGTATCCTGTCAATGATATGGAGATGTATCTAGCTATCTAGATAGATATCTACTTTGGTTTATGCTCTCTGGTTGCCCGTAAATTATCTCCTTAAAGTGAATATCAAAAGAGAGCTTGGTGATGGCAGTGTTATAAAATCCTCAAAATGCAGCACCCACACCCACAGGAATTTGTAGATTCTGGGATTCTAATTCAGATAGCAAACTATACTAAAGGGGCATTGATCATTGAGGGTTGCTAGGCTCTTTGTGGAGCATATTTGCTCTTTTCATGACTTTGAAATTATTTTAAAAATCTAACGTTTTTCTCAGTGTGCTGCAACATGATTTGATTTTAATGCATAAGCACTAATTCTCCCCTAAGATTTGTACAATGTATTTGCTCTGACAAGCCATAGCCAGCAACTCACTTCACAGCAATTTATAGCATTTCCACGACAAGTTGAATTATTTTTAACTAGACTCTCTTTGCCTTAATAAAAATATGAAGAAGCAATATACTTGTTCTAGTTAGGTTCAAAAGTTGGTAGTCTCTCTCCTGGAAAGAATAATAAAACTTTTCAGCAGCCTAATATGCATCTATAGACACACACACACACACACACACACACACACACAAGCACTATTCATAATATTTAAAGCACATTCTGTTCTATGACTTCATTTGTCTAGCACAAAATAAAACGATCTCAGTATACGTCAAATACCAATTTTTTCGTATGGCCAATTATAGGTATTTTATTTTTTAAAGATTAGAGAGTTCTTGAAGCTCTTTCTATTTCTTTGTCAATGAACTAAACATTGGCAAATATGTAGGGTTTCCCACATAAGAACATTATTAACATCCAAATAGAAAGCTGGTGGTAGAAATAATGATTGGGAACACAGAGTCTCTACTCAGCGTTCTACTTCTGCCATACCATAACTTTGTGATTGCACGAAATATCTCTCCATGTTGTCATCCCTATGTATAATTCTGTCATTTTTCAATAAGAGCTTTTTGCTTAATTATGAAGTACTAGTTACTATAACCATTATTTTGAGCTTCATGTAAATCAAGAACACATGGACTCCACTTGCAAAACATTGAAAAGGTAGTTAGGGATTGGGGGCATAAAGCAACATTTTAAAATGTGTAAAGACAATGAGTAAGCAACAAAGTGTCCACTTTTTTAGGGGAAAGTTGCATACGTCAGGAAAAGGCAGAATTAAGTAACAGAAAAGTTGAATGATAACTGGCCAATTGGTGTCGTTTACAATTGCAAGTCATACAAATTAAGTTTGCTTTTTTAAAGAGAAAAGGAGTTAGTTAGAATGGGCCAACCTCTTGGGGAAGCAATGTTGTTAGAGACAATGCCCAAAACCATGTGAGCAAATGCTCTGCAGAGCGCACCCCTGCAATGCTGCCATTGTGAGGCCAAGTCTCTCCTTGTCTTGGTACTGAACCCTCCATTCTGCCTCCATCATTGCCACTGTAGCTGCCACAATATGATCCCTCAATCACCGCTGCTCAGGAACAAAGAAAGAATTCTGTCCTTCCACGCTCTCAGATCAATTTCCAGCATCAGGTGAGCCTTTGATGGGCACTATTCAGTTCCCATATCCCTGAAATAGATGCAGTAAAAACATAGAAATTGCATGTGTGTTTCCCAATAAGACACATATGGAAGCCTGTTTTCCCACAACAGGAAGGGTTTTCCATGATGGGTGTTCAAAGGAAGAATATTCCCTGTAAACCATACTTTGCCCATGTGAAGAAAAACAATAAGGATTATTTAGTAAATAGACATAGAAACTCATCCAGGGTTGGCTGATGAGAAGCTGGTTAGCAAGGGGGTCTGCCTTCAGTTAGGACAAGGTCTGTGCTTCCCACGGGTTCTCTCCACAGCAGGAGGGATGCAAACTTCCCTTTCCTCCCCTGCACCTAACCTCAAATGGCCCAGAGGTCTTCAGGTGTTAGAATTTCTCAATTAATGCTGCACAAAATAACAGACAGCATTGACTGTCACAGTCTGTTCTCATGAAGCTAGTCTCTGCTTACTACATACAACAGAAGAGTAAGAACAAGGGTGTTAAACACTACCCTAGCTCAAACAAGTTTCTCTCTGTAGGATGCCAAGAACCTGGGAACCAGTGCATCTACTGCTTTCCCTTCTCGGATTCTAGCCCAGACAAAAGAGGCAAGGGACATTTCTTCAGAGGCCTTGAGCTTCACCACACAATGCCCCAGGCTCTACATGCACCCTCTTTATATATTTCTACCTTGAAAAAAAATTTTATATAATATTAATAATATATATTTTATATAAGAAACACATATGTTTATTTTATAGATAGATATAGATATACATAGATAAAGATCTCTAGTCAGCCTTTTTTAAGGCTGGGCTGATCGCGGTGCCTCAAAACTATAATCCCAGCACTTTGGGAGGCCAAGGTGGCCAGATCTCTTGAGTCCAGGAGATGGAGATCAGCCAGGGCAACATGGTGAAACCCCATCTTTACAAAAATTAGCTAGTATGGTGTCACGCACTTGCAGTCCCTGCTACTCAGGAGACTGAGGTGGGAGAATCGCTTGAGCACAGTATGTGAAGGCTTCAGTGAGCTCTGATCACATGACTGCACTCCATCTTGGGTGACAAAGTGAGACCCTCTCTCAAAATAAAATAAAATAAAAAGGCTACCACCATACGCACAGATAAGTGTGTCAGGTATATTTGCAGCTATCTTTCCTATATTCTATTTGGTAAAAAAAAAAAAAAATTGCAAAGAACTCTTCTCATTCTAGATTTTTGTATTAATTAGACATTTGAAGTTTATAGCAGAATAGCTATAATCATGTTTGGTATGTGTACTCAATAGAACAGATAGTGCAAACAGATATCAATGCTTTTTTAAAAGTATATAAGGTTATTAGAAATATTTTAAACTACCTATAGGTATATATGTATCTAATTGAACTATCACATGCAAGTAAGATCATTTCCTTAGCGTGTGAAATGCATTCAATTTATTAAAATATTTTCTAATGTCTATTACAATAATATTTCTTAATTAGCTAACATAAGAGGAGTTTTAAGACATTTATTTATATGTACTTACTAGATTCAAACTCGATTCCACTATTTTCAGAAATCATGCTCCGAGACAAATCCTGTTTTTATCTATGTTTCTACCTATATTAAAAGACAGATATGTCAATTTTGCTAATCATGCTGTTCCAAACCTCTCCATCCTATTTTTCGGTTTGTTCTACCAGTCATTCAGAGACTTACTTATATTCAAATTTCTCTCTAGGTTTAACATTTGTGTATGTCTTCTTGTGCTTTTGTCTATTTTTGCTGTATATAAGACATTTATTGATATATATCATACATGCAGAAAAGCACAATGCCTAAATATGGATAGCTTCATTAATGAAACACATGTATTTGCTTATAACCATGTATGAAAATAGAACATTACTAAAAATAGAGATACTTCTCCTGCCCCTTTCCAAACACTAACCCTCATCCTCAATAGTAACAGATATTTTTTTTGTCATAGAGTAATTTGGTCTATTTTCAAATTTTTATTAAATAAATCAGAGTATCTACTCGAAGTCTATGTTTCTTTCATTGTTGTTATTTTGCTTATAGTATTTATCTGCTAATGGACATGGTAGATTAAAGACGGCTACATACACATTTTTTAATTAATAGATTTTTTGAACACTTTGTGGCTCATGCCTCTAATCCCACCACTTTGGGAGGCTGAGGTGCATGGATCATGAGGTCAGGAGATCAAGACCATCCTGGCCAAGGTGGTAAAACCCCTTCTCTACTAAAATAGAAAAAATTAGCTGATAGATAACATCAAGATAACATCTGGGCTCTTAGCTGCACTGAGTCAAGCCTACTTACATCTTTGTTTGTCTTCCTCTGCACTTTTCCTTCCACGTCACACTCCAGGAATGCCAAGCTGTGCTGGCCTTCTACCCCATTTCCACTATTTTGCCCCCGCCAATGCGGCTTTTTGCCGCCGTGGATTTTTCCCGCCGCTGCTGCGGGTTTTTGCGTCTTTCTGCCCCCGCCACCGCGGCTTTCTGCCCCCAGCCTCGCGGAATTTAGCCCCTGCCGCCGCGGCTTTTTGGGGCTCTTTGCCCTCGCCGCCGCGGCTTTTTGCCGCCGAAGCTTTTTGCGTCTTTCTCCCTCCGCCGCCGCGGCTTTTTTCCCCCTGCCACCGCAGCTTTTTGGCCCCGCCACCGCGACTTTTTCAGCCGCGGCTTTTTGCCACCGCCGCCGCGGCTTTTTATGGCTTTTGGCCCCCGGCGCTGCGGCTTTTTACGGCTTTTAGTCCCCGCCGACCCAGGTTTTTCCCGCCACAGCTTCTTGCCCCCACCGCCCAGGTTTTTTGCAGCTTTTTGCCCCCGACGCTGCGGCTTTTTACGGCTTTTTGCCCCCATCACCGCGGCTTTTTCCCCGCCGCCATGGCTTTTTGCCGACGCGGCTTTTTACTCCCGCCGCCGCAGGTTTTTACCGCTGCGGCTTTTTCACCCCGCCGTCGCAGCTTTTTGCCCCCACCGCCGCGGGTCTGAGGGCGGGATCGGCAGACTTGGCTGCCAGATCTACTGGCGTCCTGGCTAAGGCAGTGCCGAGGGTCGCTCCTGGTCCAGCTCTCCCAGTTCGGGGGTTCCTTGCCTAGACACCCACGCCCCAGGCTCCGCTCCTGGGCCGCTGCAGCGTGAATAGAGCGGCGCTGTGCTCGGCCCCGATGGGAGAGAGGAAGGAGGGCGGTGGCGGGGGTGACGCGGCTATCGCGGAGGGAGGCACAGGGGCCGCGGCCAGCCGGGCACTGCAGCAGTGCGGGCAGCTCCAGAAGCTCATTGGCATCTTAGTTGGCAGCCTGCGCGGGCTGTGCACCATGTGCGCTGTGTCCAAGGACCTCACCCAGCAGGAGATAAGGACCATGGAGGTAAGGGAGTCGGGGACCAGGGTTGGGCTCCAGCACTGGACTGGACATCTCCCTCGGGGCCCCAGGTCACTCCTGGCCGAGTTGCATCCTTGAGCCCGCGTCGCTCCCTTGGAGGCTTCTCCTCCCTCCTGCACTCACTGATGCAGCAGCCAGAGGACCCCGGACCAGCCCTCAACTTGGGCAGGATTTGTGGGGCGGGTGCGTGTTGGGAACTGTGATGGAGGCTCGAGGGGCCCGTGGGCGGTGTGGGCTGTGCACCGACGTCCCCTTATGCCCCGAATTTCCATCTGGTGCAGCCTTCTCATCTTGTAGATGAGGAAACCGAAGGCCTGAGGGAGAAATGACTTGCCAGGAACCCCTGTTAAGGAAAATTAACAAAGTGTGGTTATCAAAGGAGAACTGAGTTGGGATTCAGACCTGGAGTTCCACACCCTTGGTTAAGACATTATACCACCTTCAGTCTGGCCTGTTGACTAAGGGTGAGCCACTCCATCCTCGTCTGATTGTGGGGTCTGGACCTCAAGGGGTTTCATGCTGGAAGAAGCAAATGGGTTTGCTTTCCTAGCTCTGTCCAGTACCTTAGGGACCCTGAGAACTGGAGAGATTCTTGGAGAGCCATCTGGTGTATGTCATGGGTGGGCCTTGTTTGAAGGTCAGTCTGCCCAGTGGACTGGCTCAGCCCGAATGAACTCTCTTGAATCTTTGGAGTTGTCTGTGTACTTTTAAGGGTTTCTCATCCTTGCACCAAAAGATCCCCTGGAAATTAGGTGGGAAAACCTTAACTTTTGTGGAGCCTTGTATTTGTCTTAAAAGTTCATGCACATAGCCAGGTGTGGTGACTCACACCTGTTATCCTGTCCTGGATCCCTTGAGTCAAGGAGTTTGAGACCAACCTGGACAATATAGTGAGACCCTATCTCTACAAAAAATAAAATATTAGCCAGGAGTGGTTGTGCACATCTGTAGTCCTAGCTACTACTGTGGCTGAGGCGGGAGGAGCACTTGAGCCTGCACTGATCTGTGATCTCACCAGTGTACTCCAGCCTGGGCCACAGAGCAACACCTTGACTCAAAAAAAATAAAATTCTTGAAGATTTTTCATTCTGTCCCACTATCCATTGGTTTTCATGTCAAGATAATGTCAGAAATTCTTTACAATTGCTTCCAGAAGGAGTAGCCTTTTGATCTAGTGCACAGGTATCCAGTCTTTTGGCTTCTCAGGGCCACATTGGAAGAAGAATGCTCCTGGGCCACAAATAAAATACACTACTGCTAACGATAGCTTATGAGCTTAAAAAAAAAAAAAAGGTTTGTGCATAATTTTCATGATACCCACCACCACAGATAGGCGGAAAAGTCCTTGTAGTCAAAGGGTTGGACACGGCTGATCTAGTGTCTTGTCGTCCGTTTTGGCTTTCTCCCTGACTCCAGAATGCAGGTAGAGATGTAGAGACATGCTCTCAGGACAGCTGTTGAGATAAAAAAAAATTCGTTGTCATTTATTCCCAAGGACAGCTGTTTGTCATTTGCATTGAAAAAGTCTCCATTCAAACTGCTGTCACATATAAAATCTATTTATATGTCTGTATTTTTCTGTTGTCTTGGCCTTTGTGGGCAGTAGTGTGTTTTAACCGAGCAAACTCCCCTTCCAAATAATGAAGCCGAAGTCAGCCTACCTGCTTGCCATTTTTCTTCCCCTTCCATTTTTCTAACCTGAGGATAATTGTAAGAATGAATTAAGATTTGTGTTTAAGGCCAGGCACAGTGTCTCAGGCCTGTAATCTCAGCATTTTGGGAGGCAGAGACGGATGTATCGCTTGATCTCAGGAGTTGAAGACCAGCCTGGGCAACATACTGAGACTCCGTCTTGTATAATTAAATTAAAATTTAAAAAAAGGAGAGAAAAGGACCTGTGTTTAAAATTTTAAAAAAGGGGGGAAAGTGTAATGCAAAATGTGGACTATGCTAGCTATGATTGGGAAAAATAATTTTTCATACAGCATTATCTGTTGACTTGTATTAGCAGCACACTGGTCATAAGCGTTTTGCTTTCATCAAATATGAGGTAAGCTATTTTAAAGTGTGGTGGGGCTTTCTTGCGCATGGCTCCTGGAGGTGTTGAGTCCCAATTTAGCCAATTAATTTGGGTTTAGTTTTGATATGGATAAGGGAGACCGGCTTCATTCGTGATGCACATACAGTTTTGCCAGTAAGGAAAAAAAAAGCAACCTGAATGTTCCTACTCATTAGGTGCTATCTGGAGAGCTCCTGCCCCAATGCCACAAAGGCCCGGGCCCTTAAGAAGACTCAATGCAGCATTTCTGCGTCTCATACTGTATTGTGCAAGATACTCCTGTGAAAGAAATTTGTGCTGCATCAGCCATCTCCCTCCTGAAGATCCCTGCGGATGACAATTTGTGTTTTAAAGGTTCTGAGAAGTCCTGCAACAACAGTTCTCAAACTTATTTGTCCAGGGGATCTTTTCTTCCACTGAACATAGTTGGGTAGACACGGCCTTAAGCCTTGAGTGGAGAAAGAGACAAGAAACTGTTGGCTCACTTACAACCAAGTGTTATGTTTATGTTTTAGGTTTTTATGAAACTGAGGTGCTGTTTGAGGTTCTGAATCAAATTGGGTGGTTGAAGAGAGGCTGGTATCCCTGTAGACTTAGCCAGCCATGAGAGGTAGACTTTTGTTGAAGGAGGTGTTTTACAAAGGGAAATAGGGTGTCTCCTGGGCATCACATTAGCACTTAAATACATGTATCACTGAAATGAAATGAAATGATGAAATTATGACATGAAACGAAATGAAATGATGAAATGAAATAATGAAATGAAATGAAATGATAAAATGATGAAATGAAATGAAATGATGAGATGAAGTGAAATGGTGAAATGATGAAATGAAATGCTGAAATGAAATGATGAAATGAAATGATGAGATGAAATGAAATGAAATGGAATGATGAAATGAAATGATGAAATGGTGGAATGAAATGAGGAAATGAAATGAAATGCTGAAATGAAATGATGAAGTGAAATGGTGAAATGAAATGAAATGATGAAATGATGAAATGAAGAAATGGTATGAAATGATGAAATGAAATGATGAAATGAAGTGAAATGATGAAATAATGAAATGAGGGGTGGAGCCAAGATGGCCGAATAGGAACAGCTCCGGTCTACAGCTCCCAGCGTGAGCGACACAGAAGACGGGTGATTTCTGCATTTCCATCTGAGGTACCGGGTTCATCTCACTAAGGGAGTGCCAAACAGTGGGTGCAGGACAGTGGGTGTAGCCCACCGTGTGGGAGCCGAAGCAGGGTGAGGCATTGCCTCACTCAGGAAGCACAAGGGGTCAGGGAGTTCCCTTTCCTAGTCAAAGAAAGGGGTGACAGACGGCACCTGGAAAATCGGGTCACTCTCACCCTAATACTGCACTTTTCCAACAGGCTTGGAAAACGGCACACCAGGAGATTGTGTCCCGCACCTGGCTCGGAGGGTCTTATGCCAATGGAGTCTTGCTGATTGCTAGCATGGCACTCTGAGATCAAACTGCAAGGTGGCAGCGAGGCTGGGGTAGTGGGGCCCGCCATTGCCCAGGCTTTCTTAGGTAAACAAAGCAGCCAGGCAGCTGGAACTGGGTGGAGCCCACAACAGCTCCAGGACGCCTGCCTGCCTCTGTAGGCTCCACCTCTGCGGGCAGGGCACAGACACAAAAAGTCAGCAGTAACCTCTGCAGACTTAAATGTCTCTATCTGACAGCTTTGAAGAGAGTAGTGGTTCTCCCAACACGCAACTGGAGATCTGAGACTGCCTCCTAAAGTGGGTCACTGAACCCCGAGCAGCCTAACTGGGGGGCACTCCCCTGTAGGGACAGACTGACACCTCACTCGGCCGGGTAGTCCTCTGAGACCAAACTTCCAAAGGAATGATCAGAGAGCTGAATTTGTTTTTCACGAAAATCCGCTGTTCTGCAGCCACTGCTGCTGATACCCAGGCAAACAGGGTCTGGCGTGGACCTCTAGCAAACTCCAACAGACCTGCAGCTGAGGGTCCTGTCTGTTAGAAGGAAAACTAACAAACAGAAAGGACACCCACACCAAAAACTCATCTGTACATCACCATCATCAAAGACCAAAAGTTGATAAAACCACAAAGATGGGGAGAAAACAGAAAAACTGGAAACTCTAAAAAGCAGAGTGCCTCTCCTTCTCCAAAGGAACGCAGTTCCTCACCAGCAATGGAACAAAACTGGACAGAGAATAACTTTGATGATTTGAGACAAGAAGGTTTCAGATGATCAAACTAATGCGAGCTACAGGACGAAATTCAAACCAATAGCAAAGAAGTTAAAAACTTTGAAAAACAATTAGAAGAATGTATAACTGGAATAACCAATGCAGAGAAATGCTTAAAGTATCTGATGGAGCTGAAAGCCAAGTTTCGAGAACTACGTGAAGAAGGCAGAAGCCTCAGGAGCCAATGCAATCAACTGGAAGAAAGGGTTTCAGTGATGGAAGATGAAATGAATTAAATGAAGGGAGAAGGGAAGTTTAGAGAAAAAAGAATAAAAAGAAACGAACAAAGCCTCCAAGAAATATGGGACTATGTGAAAAGATGAAACCTACATCTGATTGTACCTGAAAGTGATGGGGAGAATGGAACTAAGTTGGAAAACACTCTGCAAGATATTAACCAGGAGGACTTCCCCAATCTAGCAAGGCAGGCCAACATTCAGATTCAGGAAACACAGAGAACACCACAAAGATACTCCTCAATAAGAGAAACTCCAAGACACATAATTGTCAAATTCACCAAAGTTGAAATGAAGGAAAAAATGTTAAGGGCAGCCAGAGAGAAAGGTCGGGTTACCCACAAAGGGAATCCCATCAGACTAACAGCTGATCTCTCGGCAGAAACTCTTCAAGCCAGAAGAGAGTGGGGGCCAACATTCAACATTCTTAAAGAAAAGAATTTTCAACCCAGAATTTCATATCCAGCCAAACTAAGCTTCATAAGTGAAGGAAAAATAAAATCCTTTACAGACAAGCAAATGCTGAGAGATTTTATCACCACCAGGCCTGCCCTAAAAGAGCTCCTGAAGGAAGCACTAAACATGGAAAAGGACAACAGGTACCAGCCATTGCAAAAACATGCCAAATTGTAAAGACCATCGAGACTAGGAAGAAACTGCATCAACTAACAAGCAAAGTAACCAGCTCACATCATAATGACAGGATCAAATTCACACATAATAATATTAACTTTAATTGTAAATGGGCTAAATGCTCCAGTTAAAAGACACAGACTGGCAAGTTTGATAAGGAGACAAGACCCATCAGGGTGCTGTATTCAGGAAACCCATCTCACGTGCAGAGACACACATAGACTCAAAATAAAGGGATGGAAGAAGATCTCCCAAGCAAATGGAAAACAAAAAAAGGCAGGGGTTGCAATCCTAGTCTCTGATAAAATAGACTTTAAACCAACAAAGATCAAAACAGACAAAGAAGGCCTTTACATAATGGTAAAGGGATCAATTCAACAAGAAGAGCTAACTATCCTACATATATATGCACCCAATACAGGAGCACCCAGATTCCTAAAGCAAGTCCTGAGTGACCTACAAAGAGACTTAGACTCCCCCACAATCATAATGGGAGACTTTAACACGCCACTGTCAACATTAGACAGATCAACGAGACAGAAAATTAGCAAGGACACCCAGGGATTGAACTCAGCTCTTCACCAAGCGCACCTAATAGACATCTACAGAACTCTCCACCCCAAATCAACAGAATATACATTTTTTTCAACACCACACCACACCCATTCTAAACTTGATCACACAGTTGGAAGTAAAGCTCTACTCAGCAAATATAAAAGAACAGAAATTATAACAAACTGTCTCTGAGACCACAGTGCAATCAAACTAGAACTCAGGATTAAGAAACTCACTCAAAAACGCTCAACTACATAGAAAATGAACAACCTGCTCCAGAATGACCACTGGGTACATAACAAAATGAAGACAGAAATAAAGATGTTGTTTGAAACCAACGAGAACAAAGACAAAACATACCAGAATGTCTGGAACACACTCAAAGCAGTGTGTAGAGGGAAATTTATAGCACTAAATGCCCACAAGAGAAAGCAAGAAAGATCCAAAATTGACACCCTAACATCACAATTAAAAGAACTAGAAAAGTAAGAGCAAACACATTCAAAAGCTAGCAGAAGGCAAGAAATAACTAAAATCGAGCAGAACTGAAGGAAATAGAGACACAAAAAACCCTTCAAAAAATTAATGAATCCAGCAGCTGGTTTTTTGTAAAGATCAACAAAATTGATAGACCACTAGCAAGACTAATAAAGAAGAAAAGAGAGAAGAATCAAATAGACGCAACAAAAATTGATAAAGGGGTTATCACCACTGATCCCACAGAAATACAATCTACCATCACAGAAAACTACAAACACCTCTACACAAATAAACTAGAAAATCTAGAAGAAATGGATAAATTCCTCGACACATACACTCTCCCAAGACTAAACCAGGAAGAAGTTGAATCTCTGAATAGACCAATAACAGGAGCTGAAATTGTGGCAATAATCAATAGCTTACCAACCAAAAAGAGTCCACGACCAGATGGATTCACAACAGAATTCTACCAGAGGTACAAGGAGGAACTGGTACCATTCCTTCTGAAACTATTCCAATCAATAGAAAAAGAGGGATTCCTCTCTAACTAATTTTATGAGGCCAGCATCATCCTGATACCAAAGTCGGGCACAGACACAACAAAAAAAGAGAATTTTAGGCCAATATCCTTCATGAACACTGATGCAAAAATCCTCAATAAAATACTGGCAAACCGAATCCAGCAGCACCTCAAAAAGCTTATCCAACATGATCAAGTGGGCTTCATCCCTGGGATGCAAGGCTGATTCAACATATGCAAATCAATAAACGTAATCCAGCATATAAACCTAACCAAAGACAAAAACCACATGATTATCTCAATAGATGCAGAAAAGGCCTTTGACAAAATTCAACGGCCCTTCATGCTAAAAATTCTCAATAAATTAGGTGTTGATGGGACGTATCTCAAAATAATAAGAGCTATCTATGACAAACCCACAGCCAATATCATACTGAATGGGCAAAAACTGAAAGCATTCCTTTTGAAAACTGGCACACGACAGGAATGTCCTCTCTCACCACTCCTATTCAACATAGTGTTGGAAGTTCTGGCCAGGGCAATCAGGCAGGAGAAGGAAACAAAGGGTATTCAATTAGGAAAAGAGGAAGTCAAATTGTCCCCTTTTGCAGATGACGTGATTGTATATCTAGAAAACCCCATTGTCTCAGCCCAAAATCTCCTTAAGCTGATAAGCAACTTCAGCAAAGTCTCAGGATACAGAATCAATGTACAAAAATCACAAGAATTCTCATACACAAATAACAGACAAACAGAGTGCCCAATCATGAGGGAACTCCCATTCACAATTGCTTCAAAGAGAATAAAATACCTAGGAACCCAACTTACAAGGGACATGAAGGACATCTTCAAGGAGAACTGCAAACCACTGCTCAATGAAATAAAAGAGGATACAAACAAATGGAAGAACATTCCATGCTCTTGGGTTGGAAGAATAAATATCACGAAAATGGCCATACTGCCCAAGGTAATTTATAGATTCAATGCCATCCCCATCAAGCTACCAATGACTTTCTTCACAGAATTGGAAAAGACGACTTTAAAGTACATATGGAACCAAAAAAGAGCCCGCATCTCCAAGTCAATCCTAAGCCAAAAGAACAAAGCTGGAGGCATCACGCTACCTGACTTCAAACTATACTACAAGGCTACAGTAACCAAAACAGCATGTTACTGGTACCAAAACACAGACATAGATCAATGGAACAGGACAGAGCCCTCAGAAATAATGCCGCATAACTACAACTGTCTGATCTTTGACAAACCTGAGAAAAACAAGCAATGGGGAAAGGATTCCCTATTTAATAAATGGTGCTGCGAAAACTGGCTAGCCATATGTAGAAAGCTGAAACTGGATCCCTTCCTTACACCTTACACAAAAATTAGTTCAAGTTGGATCAAAGACTTACATGTTGGACCTAAAATCATAAAAACCCTAGAGGAAAACCTAGGCAATACCATTCAGGACATAGGCGTAGGCAAGGACTTCATGTCTAAAACACCAAAAGCAATGGGAACAAAAGCTAAAATTGACAAATGGGATCTAATTAAACTAAAGAGCTTCTGCACAGCAAAAGAAACTACCATCAGAGTGAACAGGCAACCTACAAAATGGGAGAAAATTTTTGCAACCTACTCATCTGACAAAGGGCTAATAACCAGTATCTACAATGAACTCAAACAAATTTACAAGTAAAACACAACCCCATCAAAAAGTGGGTGAAGGACATGAACAGACACTTCTCAAAAGAAGACATTTATGCAGCCAAAAAACACATGAAAAAATGCTCATCATCACTGGCCATCAGAGAAATGCAAATCAAAACCACAATGAGATACCATCTCACACCAGTTAGAATGGCGATCATTAAAAAGTCAGGAAACGGCAGGTGCTGGAGAGGATGTGGAGAAATAGGAACACTTTTACACTGTTGGTGGGACGGTAAACTAGTTCAACCATTGTGGAAGTCAGTGTGGCGATTCCTCAAGTATCTAGAACTAGAAATACCATGTGACCCAGCCATTCCATTACTGGGTTTATACACAAAAGACTATAAATCATGCTGCAATAAAGACACATGCACATGTATGTTTATTGCGGCAGTATTCACAATAGCAAAGACTTGGAACCATCCCAAATGTCCAACAACGATAGACTGGATTAAGAAAATGTGGCACATATACACCATGGAGTACTATGCAGCCACAAAAAATGATGAGTTCATGTCCTATGTAGGGACATGGATGAAACTGGAAATCATCATTCTCAGTAAACTCTCGCAAGGACAAAAAACCAAACACCGCATGTTCTCATTCATATGTGGGTATTGAACAATGAGAACACATGGACACAGGAAGGGGAACATCACACACCAGGGACTGTTGTGGGGTGGGGGGAGTGGGGAGGGATAGCATTAGGAGATATACCTAATGCTAAATGACGAGTTAATGAGTGCAGCACACCAACATGGCACATGAACACTTATGTTACAAACCTGCACATGGTGCACATGTATCCTAAAACTTAAGGTATAATAATAAAATAAAATACAATAAAATAACAAAATATACACTAATACAGATTAACCAACTAAAAAAATTGTAGAGTAAGGTCATTTAAAAAATACGAAGGATAGAGTAATAATCTAACACGTTGAAATCTAAGAAGGAGAAAACAGCTTGTCTGAACAGCATTTTAAGTGACAATGTTAGAGGTTATATCAAAATTGACCAATAATATTAAACCACAGGTTCAGGAGACTTTTCAAAGCAAAGGAAAACACACACAGAGGACACATCTAGAAACATAATGGGACAATTTCTGAAAAGTAAAAGAAAAATGTAAAGAGCACTTGATAAAAAAATTGGGGTAACTACAAAGAAAAAGAGTTGACTGATAACAACTTTCTCAAATGAAACAACGAAAGTCAACAAGTGAGGTATTGATATCTTTCAAGTCCTGAAATAAAATAAGTGCTGACCTAGAACTGTCTACTTGGTGGACATATCCATCAAAAGCAAAGATACAATAAAGAATTTCTCCCAAGCAGACCCACAGGAAAAGAAATACTAAAGATTATTCTTCAGGTAGAAGAGCCATGATCCCTGATGAAAGTTTGCAGTTAGAAGAACAATTTTTTTAATGAAAGAAATAAACATAGAGAGAAATATAATTGGATATCGACTGTATAACAGGATGCTATCTCATAAGGTTTAAAATGTATCTTCCATACAACGGCAGAAGCATATAAGTTGTGAGTTGGATAAATTAATTTTAAAATATTGTCAAGTTTTTTTTTTTTTTTTGCAAATAGACAAATGTACCAATTATATTAGACCCTGAATTCAAGAATGCACGTTGTATTAAACCAGGTAAAACATAACCAGACCAGATTTTTTAAATGGACTCTCTTAAAGTTTTTATAATTTATATTCATATTTCACATATGTTGAAAGTAAATAATGGAAAAGCATGCAATGCAAATATTAACCAAAATATAGCTTTAGTTGTACTTATATTCACATTTTAAAAGTTGGACACAGTTAAGTCTCAGTGATTTTTTTACACAACGGAGGCAACCTGTGCAGTTATAACTAGTATTATATTATGCTCTTGGCCTGATTACAGAGGGGAAGGGGCGATCATACTAGACGATGGCAGAATGAAGCAACAAGGTGTAGAGTTACAGAACATGTTGCTGTAACTGGAACTGGAGTTACTCTTTTAGAGTTAAAGAATAGTAAACTGAACAAAATATATGAAATATTTTTTTGAAGTACTGAACATCAGGCAGCACAGGACTGTGCTCTGCAAGAGAAGAGAAGGAGCCAGAATGAGTCATGCTTTATTCCCAGATTCTCCGTGACAGCAGTAGAGAGGAATCCCAGAGAGAGCAGACATTGTCATTGCACTGAGGAACCAGATAAAAATCAAAAAAGGTTAAGCAGCTGGAATGTGTAGTAGAAGAGAACTTTTACAGAAAAAGGAACCAAGAATCAGCCTAAGGATTCTCCCAAGTCCCTAAGCCAAATGTACATAGGATGAAATTCTAAGGAGCTCAGCAAAGGACTCTACCAGGGAGTTGGAAGAAGAACACTTCCCTGGCATCACATGACAGGAAGACATGTTAGCTCTGACCAGCCAGAGATGGGAATCCCCTCTGTACCTCCAGGATATTCAGTAAAGACCACTGGAGGTTCATACCCTAGTGACAGTGCTCATTTAGCTCCAAGTTACAGATGGCTCTAGACTAACTCCACAAAGTTTAAAGAGAAGATTTAAAACAACAGACAAATACTCATCCTGAAGTTACTGAACTGCCTGCCACAACATTGTTCAAAGGTAGCCAATAAAATCTAGATATTCAATAGCATAACATCAAATTACCCCCCCATAAAAAACTCTGACATGCAAAGAAGCCATAAGATATATATAATTAAGATATATATTAACAGGATAAAAATAAGTCACTTATAAATGACAGAAGAGAAGGAAATTTCAAGGTCCTTAAAGTAAATATATTTTATGAATACATATAGATAAATACATATATATGTCAATGTACTTAAATGAAAATTGAACATAGGAGAAAAATAGAAGTTATAAAATGAAAAATGTGACATGTATATATGAAAAATAAATATTTGAAATAAAAATTCCATGAGATAGAATAAGTAATGGATTTTACCCTAACATCAGAAAATTTATAGAAAAAAAATAGAAGGTTTACAAACTAAAGGACAAAGGGTAAACTAAAATAAGAAAGCCAGAAACTCACTGATACATCAGACAATATGCAGCAGTGTAACATACATGTAATTAACATCTCAAAAAGGAGGGTGGGGGAATTATAGGTGAATAAAGAATGGTACACTCATTCCTGAGGACACCGAGGAGGGAGGATAGCTTTAGATTTCTAAGGGAGGGTATTATCCATTCATGAAGGTCCAACCCCATGACCAAACACCTCCCAGTAAGCCCCACCTGCAACATTGCGGATCAAATTTTAACATGAGATTGGAAGGGGCAAGCATTCAAACCATAGCAAGAGTTAAATTTCCTTTTTAAAAAAATCACTGATATGATTCCATTTCGCCATAGATAAAAGCTAGTATTTCAGCCTACCATTGAGTGTGCTTATAGCTCACCAAAAGGGCACTCTGTCTCGGGAATACAGATTTGCCTAGAGGTATCCGATTGCAGTCAAAGAAAGAGCAACGAGGAATAGAAAAGGTTAGTGATGGAGACACCAGCGCTGCATTTTGCAACAAACAATGTAAAAGCTTTACGGATTGGTTCTGCTAACTTACTACACTTTACATTCCTCTCAGGTGGGAGAATTGTTGCGTTTTTTCTTAAGAAAGAAAAGCAATTCAGACAATCTGAAATCTCCACAAGAAGGATAAGAAGCACAGCAGAAACTATTCTAGGCAGGAAGTCAATCCTTTCAACTGTCTGTGCTCCATAGAAACAATTGTCTGCACTGGGAGTCACATGAGGTACAGACAACAGCCAGACCTCTGATCCTCTCATTAGTTATTTCAGAAGAAATTACCAGTCAACTGAGTAATTCACTGAGTCAAGTAAACATTTGGCACTGAAACAGGTTAGACGGATAACTATTTGTATCACCATATTCATGAAGCTGGAATATTTTCCATTACTCGTATCACATCCGAATGGAAGATGTTAAAAGGTCTCTCATCTTGTAAGATGGATATGAAAGAACATTTTCTGAGAAATGAAATTATTAACACACCTGCGAGGTGGATGGAAGAGAAAAAAAAGAATAATCAGCTTGAGTTCTTCTCCTTGATAAGACAACTCACTAAAAACATAAAGAGAAAAATACAAGTTTAAAATAATTAACCAGAAGAAGACGACTCTAGAGTTTTTAAATTGCTGATGAGATTTTAATTTGCTCCAAGTTGAAAATAATTACATTGCTTGTGTTTTAAGGCCCATAATGAACAATTATATCACAACCTGATAGTTTCAGCAGTAAAATATTGTCCGTTAACAGCTGGAACTCTTAAAAGCGTAGCACAATGTGAAGATGGAATTTGCTAAAATAAATCATCTGCTGAAAACTACTATTCTGCAAATTTAAAAATAAAGTTTAATGTTATTTGTCTTATTTAATATGTCTGTAAAAAAATGCGCTATTTGAAAACTAGCTGCTACCTTAACTAATTCTTTATATTAGACAGCTGGTTACAGTAATGCACAGTAAGTTGCTACATAGATATATTGCTAAATTTTCTGCATATACTATGTATTTGGCTTAAATTATTTGAAATTTTATAGTTAAAATAATAAATGTATATTTAAATATTTTGACACAAATTGCAAATATACCTTTAAAAAGCGTCTTACACTCTAAATATTATTTGTCACCTATATATTTGTCTTTTCTCTATAGGAAAGTTTAAATTTTTCCCTTGAAGCTTTAATTATTTCAGTCTATAAAACAAACTGATAATGTACAAATTAACAGGAAAAAAAGGTTTACAGATATGTGCACAAGTATGCACTTGGAGTTTACATAATATATATAAATATATCTATACAAATATTTGTATATTATAAATAGATATACAAATATATGCTATATATATAAAAACTCCAGGAAAGGCAAGGTAGTCAACACGCCTATGCTGTCTTGAGGTTACAGAAAACACAGAGCTGTAGGTTGGTAAATCAGGCTTTGCGGAAGACAGGTGATGACAAGGAAGAAAGAGGAGCCTGACAGCAGAGGTGGTCTTGTTAAATGGATGAAACATCACAGGGAGCAGCCCTCCTCTTGGGAAATATAGATAGGAAATGGTTTTTAGAAATGTAAACGTGCCAGGCTCAGTTAATCTTTCCTAAACACAGACAAGGGAATATCTCAGGGAAAGCCTGTCTATATCAATGCAGATTTTCTCTACAAATGCAAATCTCCCCCAACAAACACAGCTTTTCAGCTATTCTTGTAGAAGAAGCTATCTCCAGTCTTCCGAGTAGCCATCATGAAATATGTCAAAAAGCTGGCCAGGCCCACGCCTGTAATCCCAGCACTTTGGGAGGCTGAAGTGGGTAGATCACCTGAAGTCAGGAGTTGGAGACCAGCCTGACCAACATGGTGAAACCCCGTCTCTACTAAATACAAAAAATTAGCCGAGTGTGGTGGTGCATGCCTGTAATCTCAGCTACTTGGGAGGCTGAGCTAGGAGAACTAGTTGACCCTGGGAGGCTGAGGTTGCAGTGAGCCAAGATTGTGCCATTGCACTCTAGCCTGGGCAATAAAAGCAAAACTCCATCTCAAAAAAAATGTATTTTAGGGTAATATTTTGAGTATCTTTACCTCCATATGTACAATAAATATTATTGTGATTTTTAATCTTTTCTGTGGAGAAAACACAGGTGTGATTTCTAGTGTAGCTGAACACCGTTTATTTGACAATATTGCACTTGTGTGTGGGTGTGTGCATGTGTAGCTACTGTTTAATTTTGTTCTGACATAATCATTAGATATTAACAATTAATTCAGTAAAATGTATGTTTTGCAATATTTCTCCATGTTATTATGCTTTAAATTAGTTTAATCATGCCCCTATAATGTGTACATTTTAACCTTTGACTATAGGTCTCAATCTTACTTTGGTTCCTGTATTTGAATTTATGCTAATAAAGTCCTACAGCTAAAATAGATTATATAAACTTATCTACATTTTTACTAGTATTCTGGTGTCATTTTAAATTATGTAATGAAATCAAATTTTAATTTGGATTATTGTTATCTGAGTTAAGGATCTAAATTTTTAATTTTCTTATAAATATTACATAATTATTTCTGAACCATATATTGACTAATCTGCCCTTTATATGATGTGCATTATAAGAGCTTGGGATTGTTTCATTTGCAAAGATGAATGCTTGAGAAGTAGATATTTAATTATAACATTTCAAAATCTACTGGATAACCTAGAATTGAAAAATAGCCTATAGGTTGAAAAACTCCTGTAGTGAAGAAAGAAAATAACTAATATACAGTGACAATATAAATTTTATAAGTATTTATTTTATTATTGCCCTGAAATTTGATAATACAAACATGTAATATCTACATATCATCCATATATCAGGTCATAAAAAATCAATAAATTCTTCAAAAATTTAGCATAACAGAAAATGCACTCTCTGTCCTTGATGGAATTAAGTTACAAATAAAAGTAAAAATAAGTAGATAAGTAGATGGAAGTAGATGTTTAAAAAGAAAGAAAAATATTTGTTTTGGATAACATAAAATCTCAATTGACAATTCCAATAATTCCAGAACTTTGGCTGTCAACGGGTGGAGAGTTTTCCCCAGGAGACATTTGTCAATGTCTAGGGTAATTGTGGGGATGTCAAGACTGGTGGAGGTGTGAAATTTAGAGGTCAAACGAAACACCTAGCATTGCTAGGGCAGCCTCCCACAACAAAGAATCCTCTGGTCCTAAAGATAAGTAGCACCAAGGTTGAGAAACCATAATCTAGACAGTAAACACTACGTAGCTATTCCAAGTGCTCAGGAAAACACATCAGCGCCCTCGAGGGGAAAAGTGTAAACATTTTAATTGCCGTACCTGGTGACACAAATCCATGTTGTTAATCTAAGTGGAAGGGGCTGAAGCACAAAACGTAATTCAAAGAGTTTACTTGAGCCACAATGAGGACAGCTGCCTGGAAGAAACCGACCCAAGTATCCTTGGATATGAACTCCCATTGGAGCTTTGCAACAAGCAGTTTCTTAAAGGCAAAAAAGGTCCAGAAGTGGGATGATGCAAAGAGGTTTGTCACAAATTCTCATTGGCTTATGGAAATCACATTTATTAGTGATTGGCTATACACTGTTACACTATTATTGGGTGTGGATTATAGTGTCAGGTGTGGCGTTATTCGTTAATTTATAGCTACTGTGGCAACAGCAAGCAGCCTAGATGAACACACAGCTCAAAGAGGAGCAGGACAGAACTGCTGTCTCATTTGAATATCTCTCTGGGCCTGATTATTTCAAAGGACTTGCATTTCTCACATGAAAGTTATTTTCTTTTCTCCATGTCCATAAATGAGTATAAATAGACGTAAAATAGATCTTTTCGAGGATGAAGTAAATGGAATGAAAAACAAAACCCAAGCTGACCAGAAATCATAGAGGGAAGAAAAGGTTATAAATATATGGATTTTTCAAAGTGATTTTAAGCTATTAGGAATCAGTTAAATGTTGGGGGATTTTGTCTGAGTATGGGCTAAAGGAGAATATCCCTTTTGCCTTCTGAAGTTTCCCTGAAAATCACTAATAGGAGGCAGATAAATAGTAGAAAAGGCATACAGGTTTCTGCAATGTGTGTACACTGGAGCCCTTAGAACGAAGACCCAGACACACGATGTGTGCAGAAGCTTATCTACCACATGAAGTTTACAGAAAGAATGGGGTCTTGGATCACAGGGAAAAAAAACAAAAAGGTTATGTGAGAAAATGACCCTGGCTAGCAACAGTGGACTTATTACATAGGTGGAACCTCACTGGGAGCAGTCCTCAGAGAGAATAGACAGAAAATGTTTCTTTCAGACCTTTGGAGACCTCAGACTCTCAGTTAACCTTTCCTAGATCCAGACAAGGGGGCAGAACTCAGAGAAAGCCTGGCTGCATCAAGGCAGATTCTCTAACGGTGCAAATCTCCCCAAGACAGCTTTGCAGCTGAGTTTGCATTTCCAGCCCTTCTCAATAGCCATTTTGAAATATATCAAGGAAATATATTTGGGGTAAAATATATTAGTTTCCTTCATACAGCTATAAAACATACAGCAATAATTTTTGTCAATGTCTACTACAAATCCAATATAGCTGTAATTATAAAACCCACCAGATATTGAAGAAAAAATATGTAGAGTACATCACTTACAAATGTTGATACTAAAATCCCAAATAAAATAAAAATAATATCCAACAACATTTGAAACAGACAAGAAATTGGCAAAAAAAACACACAAATATCCACCTTGGGGATGAAAGTGTGTTTCCAAATTTGGTAATCCAATAATATTAATAATCATATTGATTAGCCCAAATTAAAAATAAATAGGGGATTCTCAGTACATGCTAAAATATATTTGTTAAAAGGCAATATTCACGTCTTTAAAGATTTTAAATGCTATAAAGAGTCTGATATTCTATATGCAAACATGTGTATGTCCATTAGAAGAAGAGAGGCCTGATTTTCATGTCTTACTACATAGAGATAGAGAAGTGGATAGATTAATTTGCATATGCATAGAGAAAGCATAAAATAGAAATTTACTGTCATATTAAAGGAATTTAAATTCAACAATAAAATAATTCAAAGGTAAAATTTTAAATATTTTTAACAGGTACATTATTAATATTAGATAATATTTATAATAATTGTGAAAATATTCAATGCTAAAATAAGATAGAATGTCTAAACATCAGTGTTAAAACTAGTATAAATATTTGCTTGTTTATACAAGGAAAATTCAAGCTCGACCTAAAATTATATAGGAAATAAAAGAAAAATTTTAAGGGAGCTCTTTAATAACATAAACATATATATATACACACCCACATATAACATGTATATATGTTATATGGGATAGATATAGATTTAACATGTTATATCTATATTTGTATCTATAACTACAGCTGTATGTATCTACATTTCTATATATTTACTCAGTGATATAAATATAGACTGGAATAAATATAACGGCACATGATTCTTGGATAAAAAGGATTTAGTATCATAAAAACAAATTCTTTCCAAATTCACCTATGAATTCACAACAATATACAGTTTCATTAGTATAATTTAAAATTTTTAAATAAATTCCAAGATTCATTTAAAGGAAGATATATGTATACAAGCAGTCAAGAAAGAAGCAAGAGTGCACTAAACTAACTTGCTATTAAAATACATTTTTAAACTTAGTAACTAAAACTGAGCAGTACTGATTTGGATTACTGGAATTTAGGTATATGGGATCTCAAAAGCACAGAGCTCAAAGGAGACCCCTGTATGCACGAGAGCTTAGGATGTGCTTTAGAAGGCATTACCAAACCACGGGCAAAGTTACTTTAGTGTCTTAATCTTACCAGGTTTGAAAAGCCAGAGAAAAGACTGAAGGCCACCATATAAGAGCAAAACAAAAGGACAGGGAGAGAATGTGAAGACACTGAAACATTTTGCATAAAGTTGTATAAAACATCCTTTAAAGAAAATGTAAAGTTTAGGATATACATCAAAATCAGCAGAGCCACTAAATAAATAAATAGGCATTGTAAAATAGCAAGAGAAAATTTAAATGGATTTCTAAAAAATATTGACACCCATGATTTTTAAAATATGTTTAAGAAATCCCATATTTCACAGGGCAGCCTTTCCCCACACAAATATGTTAGGACATAAAGGTCCTTCTGTTTTTAATTTACTAGTGTTTATAGGGTTACAAATGTCTTCTACACTTTTGTCTGAAGGTGCAAAAAATTTTCATAAGCATGTATTTCTGAATGTCTGGTGGATTGACATATATAATATGCTGCTAATATTAAAATATGTGATGGAAAACACATCCAATCTTCACTGTTTGCATAAATTCTAGGTTTCTCCTATATACCTCAAGCACGTATGGAGCCAATTCTTACCTTTTAATATTGCCATGGCATTCACATTGAACGTAAGTCGAACTCTCTCATATGGTAGCTGGGTTCAGATTCCCTTGACAATTTCCAGTTCTAACCCTCACAGTTTCTCAGTATGGCTGGCCCATAAATTCACCCTACACAGTTGCCTCCTCCTGATGAATACCCGCTAGAGAACCGTTGGATACAACCTACCTGACTCACCCCACAGACCTCACAGCCCACATGGACAGCACCCACATGCCACAGTGACCTGCTCAGTTGCAGCGGGAGCCAAGAAATGTGCCTGCTGGCACTCACCCCACCGACTAGAGCCCCATGGAAAACTTATTTGGGTAATGTTCTGGACCCAATAAAGGCTGGAGTCCCACAGACCCCCTTTCTCTCTCCTGCTGCCCACTCATCTTCCCCATTTTGTTCAGCCCTATGAGGTGTGCTACTGTATTACTCCATTTTCACACCGCTGGTAAAGACATGCCCAAGAATGGGTAATTTCCAGAAGAAAGAAGTTTAATAGACACACAGTTCTACATGGCTGGGTAGGCCTCACAATCATGGCGCAAGGTGAAAGGCACGTCTCACATGGCAGCAGACAAGATAAGAGAGCTTGTGCAGGGAAACTCCCCTTTATAAAACCAACAGATCTTGTGAGACTTATTCACTATCAGAAGAACAGCATGGGAAAGACCTGCCCCCATGATTCAATTACCTCCCACCTGTTCCCTCCCACAACGTGTGGTAATTCAAGATGAGATTTGGCTGGGGACACAGCTAAACCCTCTTCTCAGCTACCCTCTTCTCTCTGGATCTGTGAGTAATAAACCTACTTCAGTGATTTCCCATGTTTGGCCCTGTGGCCTCCATGTGTCTGAGCTGAGCTACACTGGAACCTAACTCTCCTCCTGGCCAGGGTCTCTGAGAGTGGCTGTTGTCAGAAATACACAGGACACAGGTCAGGCAACAGTCACCAGGCATCTCCTAGTCTCAACAGATGTTCTGTGAGAGGGAGGCCTGGTCGTGGGATGCACACCTGGCCACTGCTGGGGTAAGGAAGTGTCCTGTGAAAGGCACATGTTAAGCATCCACAACTACCTGCCCAGAACCCCAGAAAGGCAGGGCTCCAATTGACAGTCACTCTCCAGAGACAAACCTCAAGCCCTAACTGGAGGAAAAGAAAACAACGTAAAAAGTTGAATTTATCTTACTATTTCAATGATCCAGTAAAGACATTCTATGCCTGTACACCACATATTTTCTTCGATTGTGGATATATTTCAGATAGAATTTTATGTCTGGCTTTCACTTTAGCCTGGTCCTTATCTCAAGCATAAGGTAAAGATTTTCCATGGGTTCTTTTCTGGTACTACTACCTGCCAGTGTGGGGTCATGTCCTAGTCTATCTTGAGGGAACCCCACTATTCATTATTGTCAGAGTGAGACTGTTAAGTCTTGATTTCCCTGGACAACTTCACTGCATGACTTTTAATATGATTTTTTAATATACCCTTTACTGGACAATAAATTATATAGTTATCTGAGTAAGAGATATAGTCAGGAAGAGGCATTGCCTCATTCCGCTTTTCTCTTTGGTGAACTTGCATATGTTCTCCTCACCCGCCAGTCACCTCTAAACCGTATTGTTCCAAGACAACAAACAGAACTCGAGTGTGTATCTTTCACCACTGGATTTGTCTTTGCTCCATAAAGCTTCATGCTTAATAGGGTTTCTGTTAGCGTTTTCTCTATTTATTTTCCCATAAAATATCACAGGCCTTCTTCATATGGAATTATGGGTGATTTCGTTCAATCTGCATCATATCAAGTTGAGGTTCACGTTGATGGAAAGTAAAACATACGTTTAAAATATCAGTAGTGATGTTTTCCCCTCATTTTTAGCACAAGTGCTTGTGATACAAGCACATTTTAATACAATTCCAGTCTCATGCTTTGATCCTAAGATGAAAATAACATTTTTAGGTAAAATATCTGAGTTTTATGAGGCCTTTAGTATATGATGTGATAGAATATCAGAAGACCATACTTTTTTCTAGTTTTCCGTGCAATTCTATCATTGTTTCATCTTTACTCCTACCAGAGTAATTTTCCAAAATAGATATCTTGTCATTCTTCCTGTTGTTATCAGTAAATAAGTGAAACCAAAAGCTAGATTATATAATTTATCTAGAACAAGAAAGCAGAATTGAATCTATATTCATTAATGAGACTAAGCAGTCAATTACACAGATAGGCATTTTACATTTTGAAGATCATATGGAATCATTGTCAGATATGTTATTATTTATGTCTGTATGGACATCACCTGTGCATATTTATGTAGAAATCAATGAGAGTTGATTTTTATTTTTATTATATATATTTTTCGAGATAGGGTCTTGCTTTGTTGCCCAGGCTGGAGTGCAGTGGTTCAATCACTGCTCACTGCAGCCTCAACCTCCCAAGCTCAGGCAATCCTTCCACCTTGACCTCCCAAATAGCTAGGACAACAGGTGCACATCACCATGCCCATCTTTTTTTTGTTTTTAACTTTTGACAGAGACTAGATCTTGCTATGTTGCTGAGGTTGCTCTTGAACTCATGGGCTCAAAGAATCCTCTCATTTCAGCCTCTTCAACTGCTGGTATTACAAGCATGAGCCACCATATGGGCTGGAAGCTGATTTTTAAAATACTGAGACCATATAGATGACAGCACCTGAAAAATAGACAACACCAAGCTTTATGTTAAAAGGTGTGAGGGAATCAATGTTGTTGTGGCTATTGGGGAGGAAAACGTTAGTAAAACCAGTGAGTTAAAGCTGTTGCTTTAAACTTTGGCTTTAATTTAACAAATGTTCTCTGGGGTGACAGTATGTATGTAACCATGCTATGCCCATTCACAGATGCAGTAGAGGGAATAATTTCTCAAAGACAACTCTTCTAAGATTGAAATTAAACCGTACTGGGTTTGAAAAGAGAAAGTCTAGGAATTACCAAATATTTTAGATATCAGATTAAAGAGATTGTGAGGTATGCGATGATAATCAGCAATGGTTGTTCACACAATACATCAAATCAGTATTTGAATTGGCTTTTCAATTACAAGGACAAATGGATCAAGTCTTGACTCTTTAGTAGATAAATCTTATTAGGCTGAGATGTGTTTTTGCCTGTTTTTCCACAAGGAGATTACAAATTTGCAAACCTCAGCTGCTCTCATTTTATGCTCTCAGCAAGCCAAAAGCTGAAGTTCATCAATCAGTGTGTCTAAGTGTCCACTAGTTATATACCATTTTGTAGTTTAAGCTATCTTTCCAACTTCTTAAATCATCACCTTCATTTGATCTTGTTTTTTTCCACTATCACTTCTTTACTGACCATATAAAGAATATAAATAAGTTCTTATTTTGTTATTGTTCATTTTAGTCTAATTTCATCAAAATATCACAATGTTTTAATTTCATTTTAATTTCAAAGATTAAATGAAACCTACATAGAAATGAGTGTAAGATTTACATTTGCATTATTTTGGCATCAATTTGCTATCCTCCCTCATACACATAGAGATCATTTCCATGTACGTGATTTCAAACACAAGTGCAGTATTAAAAGCAGTTGTAAATTATGGTTCTGATTTTCATGATACAATTACTATATAAACTTCCACTTGCTGCTGTAACCAATTAACACAAACTTCATATCTTACAATAAAGTGATTGTTAATCCTACAGTTCTGGAGTTCAGAAGACTTAAATGAGACTCATAGGGCTAACATCAAGTTTTGGGCAGGGCTGCAGTCTTTCTGAGGGCTACGTGGCAGAATCTATGTATTTGATTTTTTTCAGCATCCAGAGGCCACCTTTATTCCTTGGAACATGATCTCATTCTTATATCCTTTTTTTTTTTTTTTAAGATGGAGTCTCATTCTGTTGCCCAGGCTGGAGTGCAGTGGCACGATCTCAGCTCACTGCAACCTCTGCCTCCCGGGTTCAAGCGATTCTCCTGCCTCAGCTTCCTGAGTAGCTTTGACTACAGGCACGTGCCACCATGCCCAGTTAATTTTTTGTATTTTTAGTAGGGATGGGTTTTCACCATGTTAGTCAGGATGGTCTCGATCTCCTGACCTCGTCATCCACCCACCCTGGCGTCCCAAAGTGCTGGGATTAGGCGTAAACCACCGCACTGGGTCCTCATTCTTGCATCTTAAAAGTCAGTGATGTTGAGTAATTTCGCATGCCACCACCTCCATGGTTGTCTTTCTTCTGCCTTCTTCTTTCACTTATAAGGAAGCTTGTGATTTCATTGATCCCACTCATTTAAGATAATCTCTCCATCATTTTATCGCAACCTTAATTTCACTTGAAATCTAATTTCCCACTGCCTTGCAACCTAACATATTTGTATGTTAGACTCTGGGAATTAGGACATGAACATTTTTGGGAGGCCATTCTTTTGTCTACAGCAGACATAATCTATTTACCTGCAGATTAAAGTGTTCTTTATTTTTCTGCCTCCCTCTCTTAATTTTTTTTAAATAATGTGAATTGTAGTAAAGAGAAAGAAAGAAAAGAAACAAAAAAGAAGGAAGGAAAGAAGGAAGGAAAGAAAGAAAGAAGAAAGAAAAGGAGGAAATGAGAGAAGGAAGGAAGGGAGGGAAGGAGGGAGGGAGGGAGAAAGGCAGAAAGCGAGAAAAAAGAAAGCAAGAACACAAGAAAGAAGGAAAGAAAGAAAGGAGGAAGGGAGGAAGGAAAGGAGGAAGAGAGAATGGTAAAAGGGAGGAATGCAGAGAAACAAAGAAAATAAAGAGGAGAAGGAAGGAAGGAAGGACGGTAAAAGGAGGAAAGGAAGGGTGGGAGGAAGGAAGAAAAGGAGGGAGGGAGGAAGGGAGAAAAAAGGAAAGAAAGCAAGAAATTGAGAAAGAAAGAATAAAAGAAAAGAAGGGAGGGAGAAAGGAAGGGAGGGAGGAGGGAAAGAAGAAAAAGAGGAAAGAAAGAAGGAAGGAAGGAGAATACAAGAAAGAAAAGAGAGAAAGGAAAAGAAAAAAGAAAAGAAAAGGAAGAGGAAAAGAAGAAAGGAAGGAAGAAGGCAAGGGAAGGGAAGAGAAGGGAAAGGAAGATGGAAAGAAGGAAGGAAGACCGCAAATATTAGAAATTCTGGGTTTGTTAGAGAATATTCCTACTGGTTTTTTTTTCTTTTCACTTGAAAGGAAAGAGTATCTGCCATTGCAGATTGGATGTCTTGTTGGTGATATTGTTGTTCTTATCTTCCACATGATTACTGAGATTGTGCCTAGTCTGTCCATTACTAAGACAAAAGTGTTGAAGTCTGCAAATATAATTTTGGATTTTTCTAGTTCACCTTTGATTTCTTTCATATTTTACCTCATGTATTTGGAGGTTCTGTTGTTAGCTGCATACCCTAATTAGTAGGATATTTACATCTTCTTGAGAATTGATTATTATATTATCTATTATCTCTCATCTCTGATACTATTTCTTGTTCTGAACTCTGTTGTGTCTAATATCAATGTGGTCCTTCCCACAGCTTTATTTTAGTGTTTCCATGATATGGCTTTCTCCATATCTTGAAGATAACCTATTTATATCTCTATATATTTGGAGCAAGATATAAAATTTAGAGTTGATTTTTTAAAGATTTTTCAAGATGTAATTCTTATTTGTTTTTGTTCTATTTGACATTCTCTGAATTTCCTATATCTGAAGTTTGATTTTCTGTCACTTCTTTTAGAATATTTTTGGCAGTTATTTTGAAAAATATTTCTTTGGCTCCATTATTTTTTCCTCTTTTCTTTTTGGGATTTCAATTATAACTAGAGTAGATAATTTCATCTCAGTCTTATGCAGGTACTTTTTCTCAGGTTCTCAGGAATGTAGCCTTCTCACACTTCTGTTCTTTTCCTGGCTGTGTTGGTGAGCTCAGTGATATTCCTCCTTCACCTTCAAGAGCAGTTTTGTTTTGTTTTTCCTGTTTTCATACTCCCAGCATCAGGAGTATTCTAAGTGTGGCAGTTTTTGTTGCCTTCCCCTGCATATTAAGTGGAATATCTTGGTCTATTTGGACTCTTATAACAAAATAACATAAACTGGGTGACTAAAAAACAACAGATATTTCTCTTTTCACACTTCTTGAGGCTGTAAGTTCTCAGGTCAAGATGCTCACAAATTCAGTGTTGATGAGAGCCCATTTCATGGTTCATAGATGGTGCCTTCTTTCTATGTCCTCACATAGTGGAAGGCACACAAGAACTCCACTGAGCTTCTTTTATAAAGGCACTAATCCCATTCATAAGGGCTCGGCCCCCAAGACCTGGTCACCTCCCAAGTGTTCTGCTCTCCCTGATCTGTATCATAAACAGACTCTCTTGGATTCCTTACCAATTGCTTGAGAGATCACAGTGGGTTTGTGGGGAAAAAGTTTTCAAGATCATGGATCTTTCCCAACTTCTGCAGCTGTCAGCGGTCTCCCAATCTCACCAGCCCCACTTTGTCTTTAGGAATTTATTGATTATTCCAGCTTTACTTGTCATAGTGGTGTCTATTTGCATCTGTCCTATGTAAGTGCATCTGTCCTATGTAAGTGCATCTGTCCTCTTTCTCCTTGCAGGTGCTTGTTTTCCCTCACATTTTGACTCAGTTCTTGGCAACCTGGTTGCTATAAAAATAAACTCATGACTTTGAAGTTAGTTGGGTTCTTTCATTGTTGTAAGGTTAGGAGCCCTATTCCATCCCAGCTCTCCAAAACCCAGAATTTTTGGGGGGTTTAAATTTTAGGCTTTCTCTTTGAATTGTAGTTTTATCCTATTTCACTTACAATTTTCATTTTCATAATGATTAATGACACTAAGCTTTTTTTGTGTAGTTGACTCTACCTTTGGATTTTTTTCCCAAATCCCTTTTCATTTCTTTTCTTTATGGTTTTAGAAAATGTAGTTTACATAATTGCACCTTGATTTTTTACTCAGTTAATGGCATGCTTAATGGAGAGAAAAAATATTAACTATGTTTCCCCTTTTAATTACTGTGCTTTTTTCTTTTTTAAGGAAATATTTCATTATGTTAAATTTTAGTGTTATTCTATTTAGCTATTCCTTAAATATTATAGTATTTTGGATTTCACATATAAATTTGTTACACATCTTGAGTTTATTATGTATAGAGTAAGGCTGTTTTCTCTTTTTTTTTTTAAGGTAAAAATCACATAATATAAAATTAATAACTTAAGCATTTTAAAGCATACAACGCAGCTGCTTTTAGTATATTCACAATGTTCCAGGACAATTTCATCATGTCCCTTCTAAAAACCCATTATGCATAAAGTTGTTACACCCTATTCTGCTTCCCTGAGCCCTAATGACCACTAATCTGATTTATATCCCAATTGAATTGCCAATTCCTGATGTTTCATGTGAATAAAATCAAGTAATATTTGTCCTTTTGTGCACTTAACATAATGCTTTCAAATTTCACCCATATTATACCATGTATAAGTACTTCATTCTTTGTTACAGCTGAAAATTGGGTGTCCATTTATGAGTCAACAAGCACATGGATTGTTTCCACTTTTTGACTGTATGAATATTACTGCTGTAAATATTCATGCACATGTTTATTTTTTGTGCACCTATGCTTTGTAAGATTAACAGCTGACTTAACAGAAACAATGGAAGGCAAGAGGTAGTAGGATAACATATTCAAAAGATGCAAAGGAAAAAAAACTGTCAGCCACCAATTCCTTATCCAGCAACTAGTTTTCAAAAATAAAGATAACACAAAGACTTACCCAGAGAAACAGAAATATTAACTGAAGTTGTTGCTGGCAGACCTACCAAACAAACAAAAAAAGAAAAAACACCAAAATAAATTCCTAAGGCTAAAAGCAAGTTGCACAAGACAGTCATTTGAATCCACTTTTTTAAAAAAGCACTGGTATAGGTAAAATTAACATTGTAAAAGACAGTAGAAATGCATGTTTTCTGTTTATCATAAATTGTTTATAAAATAATATGTGTATAATGGCCGGGCACGATGGCTCACGCCTGTAATCTCAGCATTTCAGGAGTCTGAGGCGGGCGTATTACGAGGCCAGGAGATCGAGAGCATACTGGCTAACATAATGAAACCCCGTCTCTACTAAAAATACAAAAAATTAGCCGGGCGTGATGGCGGGCGCCTGTAGTCCCAGCTACTCGGGAGGCTGAGGCAGGAGAATGGCCTGAAGCCAGGAGATGGAGCTTGCAGTGAGCGAAGACTGTGCCACTGCACTCCAGCCTGGGCAACAGAGGGGGACTCCGTCTCAATGATAATAATAATAATAATAATAATATATGCATAATGTATTGCTGAGTATTTGACATGTAGAAATGTAATGTGTCTATAACATATTTTCCAGCAACATCAAAAAGGAGGTAGTTGGAAGCAAAATGTATCGTGATAAGGTAATCACTCTAGATGGTAAAGTAATAATTACTAAAATGTATTGTTGGCTTTGTAACTTTAATAGATGTAATGTGTAAAGTGATAATACTTTAAAATGGAGGAAATAAAAGAGATTTGTATAAGAATGATGTTTCTATGTGTTACTAAAATTTTACTAGTATAAGTTGGAAGATGATTTGAATAATTAATTTTCCATATACCTATATGGTAAACTTACAACAACAACAAAAATTCTCAAAAATATATAGTAAAATAATTCATTAGTAATCTAAAGTTCCCTATTTTAGAAAATATTCATTCATTGCAAAATAAAGCAATAAAGATAAATATTTGAGAAATATACAAAACAAACGGTAAAATGGCAGACATAAACAGAATTATACCAATTATAATATTAAATGTGAACAGATTAAAATCCAATCAAGAGGCAGAGATTGTCAGACTGGATTAAAACAAGTGATCCCAATATACGCTGAGATGCAAGGATACTAATGGGTTGAAAGTAAAAAGATGACAAAAAATATATGCAAAGGGCAATCCTAAGAACACTGAACTCATTATACTCATAAGACACAATATAGACTATTAAAAATGTGAATAGGATTTTAAAGATTTATACTGTAGTAAGAAGGGGGTCAACGCTTTAGGAAGACATAGCTATTACAATCATGTATGCACAGATATGAGCTAAATTGTTTCCTCTATATAGATGCTGAAATCCTAACCACTGAATATGACCTCATGAGGAAATAAGTTCTTTGCAGGTGATCAAGTTAAGATAAAATCAGATGAGCCTGAATTCAATATGACTGATGTCCTTATAAAAAGAAGAAATTTGAGTAGAGGGAGACATACACACAGGGAGAGTACCATGGGATTATGAGGGCAGAGATTAGCCAAGGAATGCCAAAGACTGCCACTAAACCACCAGAAGTTAGACACAAGGCATAGAACAGACTTTCTCTCATAGCCCTTGAAGGGACCATCCCTGCTGACACCTCAAGCTCAGATTTTTAGCTTCCAGGACTATAAGACTATAAATGTATGTTTTTCAAGGCACCCAGTTTGTGTTACTTGGTTATGGCAGCCCTAGAAAACTAATACATGAACGAATAACAAAGCATAATAACATAAAGCAAAAATTGACAAAAGAGGAGCATCAGCAAAACGGCAGTGGAGACAGCTGCAATCTTTCATTTCCCCACAGAAACATCACACAACTAAGAGAAACTGTCCGAATAAACTTTGCCAAAACTCTGGAAAATGGTCAAAAGATTACAACAACCGAGTGATAGTGGACTCAAGAAAAAGACAACTGGAAAACTTTATGACATTTTTAACTTGCCTTTGCCCCAGCAAATTGGCAGTTTTGAAGTGTCAGAAGCCCACGTTCCCAGTGAGGAATCCTGGTCCATGGTCCAAAGGAACAAGAGAAGATCTTACCCGCAAATTATTATGTGTCTGTTCTGACTGGTCTGGGGGATACCTAAAGGACTAATGAAAGGCTTTTTTTTTTTTTTTCTGTGTTGCTAGAATACAGAACAGATAAGGAATGGACATTATTAAGAAACTCTGCAAGGAGACCTAACAAACCACAGACGCTTAGGGCAAAAATTAGAGTTTACACATATAGTAGATCACCTTCAGCACAGGAAGAAAAGTTGGAGAAGAGTATTTGGAAAACTAAGACATTCAAAATCATTCACGTACATGGGAGAGTCTAGAAAGTCACATGTATGCATAGGTTAAGCCACATGCTGGCAAATGTCATAAGAAGACCCTACACTTTTACCTTGGCCGATCCCTCCCCTCAGTGCAAGCTCTGTGCAAGAGTGAACTTGAACTTCACTCAGTGCAAGAGTGAACACACACTTTGTCCCGGCTTTAAAGAACCCAGCACAAAGCCAGTCTGCATGGCCTAGAGACATATTTTGCTGGATAATGATTACTTGTTTTTCTTTGTGTTTGTTGTATTTGCCTGTTTGCTTAATTCCTGACATACAAGAAAATCACTGTCAAAACATTAGCTTAACATTTGTTAAGGAAACGAAAAGACTTCAGTGACCACACCTTATAAAGCAAACAGTTTTGCACATCACTTTGGAAAATTTCACTAAAAATAAAAACCTTGAGAATATAATAAGTAAATAAAATTTAAAACCACAAAACATTACTGTGTTTGTAGGGGGTGGTTCTGATTTACAGAGTAACCACATAGTAATTATAATTATTATAACGTCCAGTTTTCAAAAAAAGTTACAAGACATACAAAGAATGGGAAAGTATGGCTCATTCAAAGGAACAAAACAACCTGACAGAAAATATCTCTAAGGAAACCCAGACTTCAAACTTACTAGACAAAGACTTTAAAACAACTCTCTTAATTATACTCAAATGTCAAAAGGAAAACATAAACAAAGAAATCAAGGAATCAGAAAAAATATTAAAAAGTAGGAATATCAACAAAGAGATAACAGAAATTCTGGAGTGGAAAACTACAATGATAATAATTCAAAAATCACCAGAGGGATTTCAGAGTATATTTGCACACACAGAAAAAGTCATGAACTTGAAGATAAGAAAATGGAAAATACTGACTCTGAGAAACAGAAAGAATAACAAATAAAAAATGAGCAGAGACTAAGGAATCTGTGGGACATCATCAAATAGACCAACATTCATATTCTAGAAGGATAAATTATGTTGTTAAAAACTTTACCATTCTTTCTTTTCACCTTTCTTTCTTCCTCCCTCCCCCTCCTCCACCTTTTTACTTTTTTTCTCTTCCTTTCTCTTCTTTCACTCCTTCATTATCCCTTTCACTCTGTTTCTCTTTCTCCCTTTCTTTTTTCTTTTCTTTCAATTTTCTCAATTACTAAGAGATGTTTAAATACCCTTACCATGTTAGTAGATATGGTTATTTCTCCCTTTAGTTCTCTTTTGAGATTTATAGTCACTCTAAGTAAAGAGATAACCCAAACATAAGCCTCACAAACAGGCTTGCATACCATTCTTAATTTGGTCCTGTAATTCTTCATTGCTGTATTAACTTTCTGATGCTTTTAAGGATGTTTCATAACAAATTGTTTAGTTTTCTCCAACGGAATGTTTATTCTGAGTTATCTAATTCATATTGTAAGTATATAGGAGTTTAATATAAAATTATTAAACTAATATTTGTGAAAGAATGTATTTGTGCATTTAACAAATATGTTAATCCTCAAACAGTTATTGGGCAGCTGAGCATACAGCAATAAAAATAACATAATTTTTATGTGTACAGTATTTATGGAATAAATTACTGGAACCAATAAATACTTTAGTTAATAACATGACCAAGAACAGAAATTGTATACACTATAGAGCATAGTAATGGAATAATGAGTGATTAAAGTTATTAATATTAGGTAGAAAATGAAGGGTATCTTTGAGAGCAGAACTCAAGGAAGCAAGAAATTCGCCTTATGAAAAAAGAGTTACCTGTGGATAAAAGAAAAACTGAAAAATTTACAAGTCAAGACTTTTTGAGCAAAAACAAAAATATGACTATTAGTCACCAATTCAGTACAGTGGAAAAAAAAGTTGAAGAGATATCCTGGAAGTAAACCATGCTGTGGAAGAGCATGTAGGGTTTTGATAATCATGGGATGATTCTGAATTAATTTTAAATGCGATAGGAATATATGAGATAATTTCACCAGAGAATAACATGACTGTGTTTGCATTTCAAAGGGGTGTATCTCATGCACTGTGAAGAATAAATAGGTTATGTGAGCAAATAAATTCGGAGGCTATTGTAATTCACAGAAAATAGGTAGTGACTTAGGTGAGAATGCTGTGAGTATGAGTGGTATTAGTGGTGAGAAGTCGTCAGGCCATGGATGTATTTCAGAGGACTGGCCAAGAGAACTGCAGCTAAATTGGAGTGTAGGGAGTGAAATGGAGAACTCAAAGATGACTCTCAGCACTGGAAGGTGACAGCTGTCACTGAAGCAGGCTGATGCCTCTTATTAAGAGAGTTACTTGGGAATGGCAAGATCAAACCTTCTCACTTTCAAATTTATGAAAAATATTGTTTTCAGAACGAATGACTTTGGGATCAGAAAGCCATCATTCTAATTGATGGTTCCACGACTACACGGGCTCACACTCCCAAGAACAAAAGTAAATCATCACAAAGGTGCTTCCTGATAATTCTAGAGAATGGAGAATTACTGTAACATCTTTCTGATTTTAGGAGAGGTAGCAGTTCCCTTTTTAGCCTAAACGCTATTTTTCTTTAAAGCTCAGTCAAGAGACTCCATTATAATTTTCAAATGTGTGTAACTTAAATTCTCATATGAAATACCACTATGCTTAAATTAGTCAAAATATTTTCCCCGTCTACAACTCTATCTTGTCATTGCAATCATTTTCACAAAAGGGACTGCAGCTCACAGACCCTAAAAGGGGAAAATCCAGGGTAGGTTATCTGATCTAGTTAGTTTTGAAGACAGGATCTAGAGATTATTTAATATGAAATAGGTCACCTGAAATGAAGTGTTTACTGAAAACAGCTTGGATCAACCCAGTTTTCTACCACTGAACCATGCATTTGGTTTCAAAAACACAACAACTCTGGGGAATATCGGCTGCTTCCAACTGTGTTGAAGGTGTTTAAGAAAAGAGCATAAAATTATAAATGATCATCTGAGGCCTTTATAGTCTCTGCTCAAGAGACTAGTGTCTTCCATTCTTAACGAAACACCCAAATATCTTAATAATTGGGCAAAATCTTACTATCAGAGAGAGAATTTTATCTTGAAGACTGTTAAATTATAATGGTGATTCACTACCTTGCCACATCTCTGACTCAAAAATTAGATCTTTGTTTAGGAATCAATGGTACTCTGCAACTTGGAAATAGGAAGATTTTAGAAGACTCAAACACTGACTTTCTTGTGTGCAAAAAAAAAGACGTATTGAGATAAGACAAGTCTCTCCTTGCAAGGATACCTGTAATGCTCACACACCACCTCCCCTAACGTTAATATAGCTTCCAGGCCACTAACCGGTGTCAGAGAGCAGCCTATGCAACTACAGATTCAAAAGATGTCAAACACAGGGTCAAGCCTAGAATAAGAAGTCTTAGCTAATTAAGTATGCTTTTTCCCCCAAATTCATATTAACAAAAACTTGGATATGTCAGAGAATGCATTCTAAGTTCACTCAACCTAGGAAGGAGAAACATAATTTTAAATTAAGAGCTGAAGCATTCTTGTCCTAACAGAAAGCAAGGAAAACGAAATATCACACCACAGGAGGGATTTCACAAATTAGTGTCGACATCAAAAACTTAAAATAGGCAAGGAGAATGCAGATTCACAATGAACTATTGTACTTGTTTTGTTCAGAGAAGAGATGGTTCTGAGAGAATGACAGTGAATTATCCCCAGCTGGTTTAGTTGGTGCTTTCAATTGCTGCTTCTGATAAACTCCTTTAGTTAGAATAAATTTATGAAGATTTTGGCATGTGGTATTAGAGATGGTTATTAATTTTTTCCTCTTATTTGCATTGTTCAATGTAGTAAATACTAGCTGTATATGGCTGCTTCAATTCAAATTAATTACAATGAAATATAATTATTGAATTTTTTAGTCACTCTTGGTTGATTATTGAATATCTTCAGCTAAGATTTTCCATCTAAATACACTAAGAGGTGGCTTAGTTAACTGGTCGTCCACAAATATTGAAGCTGTTGTTAACTCCTGATATATCCTCTGCAAATAGAATATTCATGAGCCTCCTCCTGAAACCAGCAGCCTACAGATAATTTTATAAATTGGATACAAGTTGGAAATCTATACTCTTTAAGTTTTTGAAACATTAGCTTCCCAGGGAAGAAAATCAAATTCATAAGATACGTTAGGACAATTTAACTCAAGATCTTCAAAACTGAAATGACATATTCTACAATATGTGATAAAACCACCCCCTAACAACTTAAAGCAAAACAGGGATTGACCTTAAAGACCTGCCTTTTCCTCATGCCCCAGCCAATCGGTTTTCAAATCTTGCATTTTATTTTGAAAGGTCCTTATCCCTCTAGTCTCTTGTTTCTAGACTTGGCACATATTTGTAAACTCTATCTACTGACTTTCCTCTCTTCAAACAGTATCTATGCCTGCCAAATGTGAACATACAAAAAATCAGAATGTGCCATTCTGATTTAAACTGCTTATTAGTTAATACCCTCAAGATAACATCTGGGTTCTTAGCTGCACTGAGTAAAGCCTACTTACATCTTTTTGTGTCTTCGGCTGCACTTTTCCTATCACATCACACTCCAGCAATGCCAAGCTGTGCGGGCCTTCTACCCCATCTCCACTATTTTGCCCCCGCCGCCGCGGCTTTTTTCTGCCTTCTCAGCGGCTTTTTGTCACCACGCCTTTTTACCCCCGCCGCCGCGGCTTTTCGCCCCGGCCGCCGCAACTTTTCGCTCCCCGCCGCTGCAGCTTTTTGCCTCCGCGGCTTTTTTCCCCCGCCGCCGCGGCTTCTTGCGACTTTTTTCCCCCTCCGCGACTTTTGTGGATTTTTGCCCCCGCCGCCGCTGATTTTGCCCGCGCCGACCCTTTTTCCCCCTCCGCGACTTTTGTGGATTTTTGCCCCCGCCGCCGCTGATTTTGCCCGCGCCGACCCTTTTTCCCCCGTCTCAGCGGCTTTCTGCCGCCGCGGCTTTCTGTGTCTTTTTGCCCCCGCTGCCGCGTCTTTTTACGGCTTTTTGCCCCCGCCGGTACGGCTTATTACCGTCGCGGCTTTTTGCCCCCGCCACCGTGGCTTTTTGCGTCTTTTTTCCCCCCGCTGTCGCGGCTTTTTGCCCCCGCCGCCGCGACTTTTTGCCCCCGCCACCATGGCTTTTGCCGCCGAGGCTTTTTGCGCCCACCATTGCAGCTTTTTGCCATCGTGGCTTTTTGCCCCCGCCGCCGCGGCTTTTTGCGGCTTTTTCCCCCCGCAGCTGCGGCTTTTGGCCCCCGCGCGGCTTTTTACCCCCACTGCCGCAGTTTTTGGCCTGGCCGCCCTAGCTTTTTACCCCTGCCGCCGAGGCTTTTTGCCGCCGCGGCGGCTTTTTCCCGCCGCCGCCGCCGCTGGGGCGGCTTTCTGCTCCCAGAGCTGTGGCTTTTTGCCCCCGCGGCTTTTTCCCCCATCCCCGCGGCTTTTTGCCCCCGCGGCTTTTTTGCGCCGTCTCAGCGGCTTTCTGCTGCCATGGCATTTTGCCCCCGCCGTTGTGGCTTTTTGCCCCCCGCTGCCGCGGCTTTTTGCTCCCGCCGGCGCCGTTTTTTGCTCCCCGCCGCCGAGGCTTTTTGCTCCCCGCCGCCGCGGCTTTTTGCTCCCCGCCGCCGGGTCTTTTTGTCCCCGCCGCCGCGGCTTTTGCGCCTTTTTGCCCCCGCTGCCCTGACTTTTTGGCGCCGTGGCTTTTTGTGCCCTGCCACCACGGCTTTTTTCTCCCCGCCGCCGCGGCTTTTTGCCCCCGCCGCGGAATTGGGGCCTGTCAGTGCCCAGGAGGACAGAGGAGGCCACGGTGATGACCTGTACGCTGTGCCACACAGAAATCACGTGTTTTCTGTGTTCCCAGTTTTCTTCTTGACATTCACCCTGATGTTAACTTTTGGTAAATTAGCGCCTTGCTAAGGATTTCTTCTCTCTATTCTGCATTTGATAGCATTTGCTTTGGGGCTTATTTTTTTAAACGTGTCCAGCCTCATTTCTATCTGGTTAGATTAAAACAAACTTCTTTCCTTTAACTTGCAAAAACAGAGATGAACATCTTCATATTATTAATGTGGACTTCCATTCACAGCTTAGCAATTTTATGGGCAGAAGAGCACAATGGGCTCAACTATCCAGGCTTTAGGAGTTATTTTAATCTTTAAAGAGCAATAGGTACAAGTAAAAGTACATACATAAAGTAGGTATTTAATATTTAATTTTTATTCTCATATGCATGAAAAGGGTGTTCCAAAAAAAGAGAAGTCCATGGCATGTCTTTATGGTTAATTTTACTTTATTTTTTGGTTCATCTACCATGCTTCTTACAAGTTACTTGTTTTTTCTCTCATGAAATTTTTTAAAAAATGAATTGATTTTACTTTTTCATCAGCACAACTGTTGACTAATACCAAAGTTAGCTAGAAAGCTATGATTTTTATATTTATAGAATGGCAGGGGCAGCATTCAGATAATACATCATAGTAACTTGGCATTTATGAAATATTAGTTTTCCACAAACATCAACTCAAGAGAGGAAGGGTTTTTTTTAAATTATAATAACATTTTGAAAACCATCTGTCCATTAAAATGTTACTAAAATATGTATTGGAACTGGTGTTTTAGATGCCAGGCCTTCCTGAAGAGTGTTTTGAGATTTTTTTCAAATTCTGCCTCAGTTCTATATAAAATAGTAAAAATTCTGCCTTTTAAAATGACTACTGGATGTAGGTAAGAAGAAGTTAAGGAAATATTACATAAAAATAAATTTGCAAAAGTAATTTACTCAAGGATTATTTACACTTTGATGAGTGGATCTGGATATTTTGATACTAAGTGAAAGTGGTTCCCCTATAATTATAAGGGAACAAATATCTGCAAGTAGTAGTTAAAAGAATGTATATAGGCCGGGCACGGTGGCTCATGCCTCACCTCAGGTGATCCACCCGCCTCGGCTTCCCAAAGTGCTGAGATTACACTCATGTTAAGTGTTACTCTAATTATATCAGTAATTTAAACCTCAAAAGAGATTCATTATGTACACAAAATTAATCTTGTGTAATTAAATTTAAAAGTAAAATTAATGGAAGAAATCAAAAAACACAAGGAGGCTCACACCTGTGATCTCATCGCTTTTGGAAGTCTAGGTGTGAGGATCCCTTGACCTAAGGAGTTTGAGACCAGTCAAGCAACACAGTGGGACCCCATCTCTATAAAAATATTAGCCGGGTATGGTGGTGCGTGCCTGTAGTCCTAGCTACTTGAGAGGCCGAGGCAAAAGTATCACTTGAGCCTAGGAGTTGGAGTCTGCTGTGAGCTATGATCACACCACTGCACTCCTGCCAGAGCAACAGAGGGAGACTTTAGAAAATAAATAAATATATCACAAAACACTTGTGATTCCAAGTCCAGATATATAAACCACAGGAATACTTATATAAACACACATTATATATACATATAGTATATGTATGATAAAATATACTTGTATGTTCAACTTGGGAAAGGTTGATGATTTTAGAAACAAACTAAAAATTCTATTGCCTTATGCTCGAATGATTTTCAATCTGAAGATGTATTTGGGATCAAATACTTGAGGCTCCGTACACAAGACATCTTTTTTTCCCCTCTTCTCAGAATCATTTTTTGGCTGATTATTGGACTACAATTGGGAGATCTAGAACTAAATTCCTGCTTAGTGTTTACTTGTTCAGAGCATAGGCATTGAAATCGTCCTGTTTTGCCTCAGTCTCCACAATAGTACCTACTAACTTCATGACTAGGGGATCCTGTAGCATTTCTCTAAGCCTTGTTTTTCTTAGCTGTGAAGTGGTAAATTTTGAAAGTGCTTTGTTCATAGGATTTCTGTGAAAACTAAACTGGGTAAAGAATGTAAGGCATTTAGCACAGTAAAATAACCTGGATTACAGTAACTTTTCATGGAGTGTTTATTAGTACTTAAACTGTCATTGTCATCAAAATTCTGTTTTTACATATGAACTTAGAAATGTCATTGTAACCTTCTCAACTCATTTGGTCATTTAAAATGGAGAGGTTGAGTTAGGTGTTTCTTAAATTTCTCCTTAGCTCTGATACTATGAGTCTGAAGTTAAGTAATGCAAAGTTGGTAACTAAATCTTCCCCTTTCGTGACGTAGGAGAAAGGGAGAAAGAAAACTTCTGGGTGACTGGATTCCCTTGCAAGTTTATTAGAATTGGAATTATGTAGCATTTTGAATAAAGCATTCATTCTGGAAATCATTAAGTTTACTTTTCTTAACTCTGTATTTTGTCAACTGTGGAAAAATTGGGATTTAGGACTAACCTCTGATTTAAAATTCCACCTGTTAATCATTTAAATTGTAGTCTTGTAATTTCCTAACTTTGGTCTTGAAGGTGTTTGTCATTCTTATGGGCTATTATACTGTATTATATATTTATGCAACATAAAATGTATAGTTTTAACTATTGTACATGTTTACATATGAAAGGTATAGTTTTGAACTTATCATTATTCAATTTGCTAGTTTTGTTTCACTATTCATTTTTGACACATCCATATTAGTACATGCAACTCAAGTTTATTCTTTTGAGCTACTGTATATCATTCAAATGTATGAATAAATAACCTTGCTTTGGTGGACATTTAAGTATTTTCATGTGTCAGTATGAAAAGCAGTTTCAAAATGAGCATTCAAATATACATTGTCATATATAATATTTGTATATATGAAAGTCCTGTGGGTTATATATCTGAAATCAAAATTACAAGTGTTTTGTAACTTCTATAATTAATTTTACCCTCAATTTTAAGTAAACATGATTAGTTTTTGCACATGATGAATCTCTTTATTCAGTTAATTACTGCCATAATTAGAATACCACTTAAAACTTGAGAATATTTTCAAGGGTATTTATGCTAAACTTACATAAATGTGTTGAAAAGTCCTTTTGTATATATGTAGAGATTACATGGTATGTTAAATTCATCAATTTGCCTAAATATCAAGTTATACTTAAGTAATGTCCATACACAATTTTTTTGCTTGACTGAACTCCAATATGTATATTGGGAGTACTTTTTAACATTCATAGGTTAAATGGCCTGTTTTGGAAAATGATATTAAAAATGTAATTCAGATGAATGCTTAGAATAAAGATTAAAGATGAATGAGCTTTCATATTAATCATCAATATGACAATCCTAAAGGGAAGCATGATTTTCAAATGTACCTCCTTGTAAGCAGGATAATTCAGAAATGCACAGTGCATATTAGATATGGGATTTGAGTCGTAGTATATTTCTCTAAGAATGTAATGTATTTTACTTTCACATCCACCCCACTGAATATGCAGAGTTTAAGACGCAATGGCCAGAAGACATGAAAGTGTCACTAGAAGGATGTGGACATGGGCTCCGGGACTGTTGATGATGACTGTGGTCTTTTTGGGTCATCAGGGGAATGGACTAGGCCAAGGTAAGTGCAAGTATGTTCTAATTCTTTGAGAGTTGGATGCTAATTTCACTTTATGATGAAATTATGTGAGTCTTTGGTTTGACGTTTAAGCAATTTGTTGTAATCTTCCGCCAGGTTTTTGTTACAGGGTATTGTAATGCCTCTGCACCAGTTAAATTGAAATAGAGTTAGGTGTGAGTAAATGCATCAAAATTGAAGCCATCTTTCCGAAATTGGCTTTTTTTCTGTTGGAATTCATTATATATATATATATATATATATATATATATATATATATATATATAATTATGAGGCTACGTGTGTGTGTGTTTTGGGGGGGTGGGAATGCATGTGAGTTTGTGTGTGTGGTATTTTACAAGAACACGTAGCATATAAAGTTGTTGTGACTTTGAAGAAAAGTTTTTGGAAGTTTGTTTCTTTTCTTTAGGGTTTTTATGTTTTACATTTTAAAATTTCAAGAACCTATTCTTAAAGGATGTGATGTTCTTTAGAAATTAAATGAAAAAACGTGACGTTTCTCATTCTTCTGCCAAGGGTATTTAGAGGAAATTAAAGATAGAGTGGAGCTGCAAGGTTGTGGCATCCTGAAATGTCTGTTGGAGAGTAGAAACGGGCCATAGATTTTGTAATAAAGCTTTCAATACTGACTTGATCAATAGCTGTATGGAGTGGTTTGTGCCAAATCTAGTATCTGTGAATGTATTTTGTGATAAGTATTGTATTATTTTTGGAGGTGTGTTGCCTGCTCAGATACAAATTGCAATTCTGTATTTTATGTGATAAAACATCCTGACACCCCTGAAATTTTCTTTTCCTTTTGGGGCAAGTATATTTGGCATTGATTTTCTGCATTTTCAAGGCTTGAAATGAAATCTGTGAGCAGGATGTTCACAGAGTTTATTTCAAGGGATAGGTATATTTCTCCAGATAAAAATGAAAGCGTGCAGTGTTATTATATAATTGTGATGAAGTTGAGCTTTGCTAGTTTGAAGTATTTAATAAAGTTTAACAATTTTTAAAAGATCCTTCAAAAAGAGCAGTTTTCTTGCCATATGTAATATTGTTCAATGAATTTTTGAAATGAAATAGATATTTTTCAAAACCACAAGTGCATGTGTGCCTTTGTATATGAATAGTTGTATATACATGTAAGCAGATAATACATTTTGTTAATTAAGATCAGCTTTGATTTTAATTTTTCTTTCATGCCACTCAGAGTTTATATTAGTATTTAATAGAATTCTCATTTTTCTTTTTTGTGATAAAACTAAAGTAAAATATATTTAATACACATAGTAGTTTTTTCACCAAAGGTCTAAAACAAGAATATGTAGACAGTAGCTATGTTGGATTTCTGTGGCTATAGAGTTGTTTATTTCTCTGGTAATGTGTAGAGTTATTATAATGCAGCATGACAACTGTTTCTCTGTAATAGTGATCTAACATGACGCGTAGTATTACACAGGGTTGCTAAAACAAGAATATGTAGAAAGTAGCTACGTTGGGTTTCTGTGGCTATAAGAGTTGTTCATTTCTCTGGTAATGTGTAGAATTACTAAAATGCAGCATGACAAGTGTTTGTCTGTAATAGTGATCCAACATGATGTGTAGTATTACACAGGGTTGCTAAAACCTTCCTCTGACCATCATTTCCAGTAATTGTGGCTTGTTTTAGATGAGGAATAGGTTATTAAATATTTAAAATATTTGAAAAAAATAGGTATCTTCTCTCTTGTTTACCCAAAAAACCCTTTTATTTACTCAGTATTGATTGCTCAAATATTCTATCCTTCACTGGGGACCATCATTTATTAAAAAATGGCCTGAAATCAATTCCAAGTCTAGCTGCAGTGAAGCTTCTAGTGGGAAATGCAAGTTAAGTAATTTGTTTTCTTTCTAAAAGGATAAATTAAAATAGACAATGATTCAAAGAACAAAACAACTTAATAGAAAACATAATGGAATGCTTTGATATTATGATTCAGTTAATTTTGCTTCCTCTGTGGAGGTAGATTGAGTGAAGGAGATTGCTTAGGTGTAATGAGCAAATCTTATAATTGCAAGTATAACCCAAGCTGCATATCATCATTTAGATCAATAAGTCTCATTAAATATTAAATATTACCTTTTAACTTTTATGCAATTAAGCAGAATTTAAAAATAAAAGTTTCAAAAATTAAAGTTTTTATTACTAAGTATCTTTTAAAATACAAATCTCATAGCTCATTATTATTGTCAAGAAAAGAATACATGAAAATTTATAAATAAGGTCTTCTCTCTAGTAAGTTTACAGTCTTGCATTAAATATTGGTTATTGGAACCCGCAATGTCCAAGATTATGATTAAGTATCAATGAAGTATGACTCTTGCAGCAAATATGCATGCAAATGTTATAAGATTATTTTCACATTATTTCTTAAGCGTAATAGTATAAGTAAATTATACTTTCTACACAAGCTCTTCATATTTATGAATAGACTATGTTCTAAATGTTTAAGTCATTGGGAAATCCCAATGTTCCTTCCTGAGAAACCGTGTGAGAAATTGTACCTAAGCTAAAGAAATGGAAGACAAAAATCAATTTAACGAGGAATGTAGATTAATATCATAGTATTGTCTCAACTGTGTGCAACCACTACTTATAAAAAATGATATAAGAAATGCAGTCTGAAATCTGAATTCTAAATAACAATGTAGGGCCATTATCCCTCTGGGACCCTTAGGGTCAAAATAAGAGAAAAGGGATGAATGGTGGGTTGGAAGTAAGTCAATGATCCTTGTCAATTTTTTGTATCTGTCAAGAAAAGCATCTGCTTGAGGACATCCATTTTCCTACTTCTGAGTTACAGAATAATAGGTGCCTATCCTGAATGTAACATTCCCTGACATGGACTCTGTGTCTATGCTGCTTAGGTGGTTTGTGCATGAGATAGTGTTTAACATCTGAAAATGGAGATAATCCTTAGAGAAAGATACATATGAATTTTAAAAGGAAATATACCTATGATGGAAATAAAACAAATAGCATAAATATCTAGCTGTATTTTGTCTTTTTGGTAACTGTTACAATATATACATTTTCAAACATCTAAGTTCAGCACTGACTTCGGGAGAATCTAGATAAAACTGAACTGACATATAATAAGCATGGGTGTAATTAATAGCACAGCAGGCAAAACCATGGGGGTGTTTCCTGAGAAAGAGGGACTATAGAGAGGCACCAGAAAAGCCAGCTCATTTGCAGGATTCTGGGGAGTGTCAGGAGCAGTTATTATATTCAGAACTGAGAACTTATTTCTAACTCAGCAACCCGTAGTTCTGACTGAGATGCAGTGGTGCAATCATAGCTCATCACAGCCCCAAACTCCTAGGTTCATATGGTCTTCTCATCTCAGCCTCCTGATAGCTATGACCACAGGTGTGCACTACTATGCCCAGCTAGTTTATTTTATATTTTGTTTTCATTTCATTTGTAAAGACTGGGTCTTGCTATGTTGCCCAGGCAGGTCACGAACTCCTATCTTCAAGCAGTCCTCTAACCTAGGCCTCCCTAAGTACTGAGATTATAGGCATGAGCCATTGCATCTGGCTCAAAAGTATTTCTGTCTTAATGGCTTTAGCAAAGAAGTGCCATTTTGGGGACATATACAATGGTGTGCTGTTTGGGAGTGATACAAAAATAATTATAAGAATGGAATGAATATGTCAGTATGTTTTCAAAAGCAAGTTAGCCCAAGTTTTCAAACAAGCATAATTTTAGAGTTTTTGTAACTAACTTAGGGTTTAAATGTAGCAAAAATTTTAAACATTATCATGAATACACAGAAAATTTTAATCAATTTGGTTTCCACGATGAATTTACATGCTTAGATTCCTAATTTCAATTTGCTGCTAGATATGAGAAAGTTTGAAATTTTGAAGAAGGAAGTGGTGCTTACAAATGTAGCAACTTAAATTTTGAGGACAATTTAATTTAACTTCCATTTTTATGACCAGATTTTGGGTCAGCTATTAAGCATTCAAAAAATAAAATCTGATAATATCTGGCAATTCCAATTGTCAGTTTTATTGATCTTCACCATGAAATAATATTTTAGTTAAGGGGCAAAATTTTGGAAAAGCAGATCACTTTGTTGTCCTATTTAGCAGGTTCTCAAATTCTGCCATTTTGGAATCATTGCAAGTAATTATACGAAGACAATATCTTGTATTTTGTATTTCATTGTTACACATCCAATTTTTCTCTAGAGATATCAGAGAAAACCTACTCAAGAAGGAAAGGTTAGATAAACAGCCCTCTCTCTCTCTGTCTTTGCCTCCATTCGGTTACTTCCAATTGTTTCCCAGTGCATTTCAAAGTTACTTTTATTGTTCTCTTCATTTTCTCTTTCATTCCAGAAATTTAAGTGATTGTGTAATTCTTTTGACAGCTGAAGGTGATATCCGACTTTGAATTAAAGGTTTACAGCTACAGCTTTTCAATTAAAAAATCTCAGATCATGTGATCTATGAGTTTTAATATCTTAGGATCACTACCAGTAAGGAATAATCACTTTGAAAAACCTTAATGCTACCTAGAGTTTGTGTTTTGTGAGGTTGCTTGGTAAATTATTTTCATTTGATAATTGAATATGGCTTCAAGAGAGGTGAGCTCAGACATTTGGCAATGAATATTGAATGTGTATTCCAAGAGACATGACCTTAAAATATCATCAAGCTAAGTAGCAGTGAAATTGAACTCTGCTGTATTACAGAAGTCAGTGTTTCTTACATCTTTATGATATATAAATATTTTTACATTGTGGTAGATAATAATTTGTATGGAAAAATTTAATTGAATTTAATTTATCCTATGGCAGAATTATGTTACATGGGTCATTTTAGTTTTGGATTTAAGCATCTTAAAATTATAAATGCAAATATTCAACACATAAAACCCACATGAATACACACTCCCAAACATTTGAAATCCTAACAGTCATTTCTAACAGCTTTTTCCTACAAAAGAAGTCAGCTATTCTTAGAGATTACATGCATTCCCATAGCTTGAGAGGTTCACACTATAAGGTAAACAGAGAAAGTATTACAGCAGTTTAAGAATACCAGTGGATTTACTTTAAAGACAATATACTTTTGAATTACTTGTCTTCAAAATTTAGTTTCTTGAGAAAATTATCCGTGTAGATTAATCGTGCATTTCAGATACTTTCCAGACATCTGAATGTTGTTTTCTTAAAAGTAGTCAGCAAGCCTTTTTATGCAGTCTGCATGGGAAATAGTAAGAGATGTGTATGCTGTGTATCTACTAGTAGAGATTTGTTTTTGAGTGCTTCCTTAAAAAATTATTTTTTCTGAAGAAGGGGATTTCTTTTTTATAATTTAGATTAGATGATTTTAAATGTTTTTATGTTTTAACCTCTCTTTCTGATCATCAGGGTCATTGCCATGGAAACAATGCAAGTTATAGCATATTTCATTTTTATAAGGAAAGAAGTTGATAATTTAGAATTTTTTCTTTTACTAAATTGAATTACATCACTCAATATTTGGATGGCATTAATTCACAATAGTAACAAAAAATATCTTAATATTCAACATAATAAAGTATGATTTCTTTCACATTTGTTTAACTTAATTTGTTCTTTAAAATACATCTCCTAATGAAGGTTTTCTCATCCTCTGAAGCTGAATTTATTTAGGAAAAAATATTTTAAATACCATCCCAAGTGATATAACTATTTTTATTGAGCTTTGATATTCTATTTGAATATATTTGAAGACTACAAGCACTCAATTTAGAATTAAGATTTCACTTGGAGATTTTGGTTGTATTTGAAATCTGTTGTGGAATTCAACATGAAGAATAGGTAAATTTAGTAGATGTCGTTGTCTATGACGCATTTTAGTCATATCTCTCTGCCTATATGTAAAGAGGAATAGAAATAATTGGCATAAACAGGAAAAAAGAAGTAAAGTGGTAGGATCAGTTGTGAGAAATATATAAGCTAAGTTTTTTTGTTTGTTTGTTTGTTTGTTTTTTGTTTTTTTGAGACAGAGTCTTGCTCTGTTGCCCAGGCTGGAGTGCAGTGACACAATCTTGGCTCACTGCCGCCTCCACCTCCCAGGCTCAATGGTTCTCCTCCCTCAGCCTCCCGAGTAGCTGGGATTACAGGTACGCATCACCACACCCGGCTAATTTTTGGATTTTTAGTAGAGACTAGGTTTTACCATGTTGGCTAGGCTAGGCTAGTCTCAAACTCCTGAGTTCAGGTGATCCACCCACTTCAGTCTCCCAAAGTGCTGGGATTTCAAGTGTGAGCCACCAGGGCCAGCCTAAGCTAAGATATTCTAGAAGCTAATAATAGTAAAATATAATGTAAATTGTTTAAAATTAATCTGTATAAGAAATTTTTTCTAGGACTTTCCTGCCAGAAAAGTAGGAATAGAATGGCAGAAGGAAAGAGGTTCCTTCTACAAGCAGGCACACATCCTATTTCACTTTATCCTGTGATCAGTCTCATAACCATCTCCTGGTATGAAGTGCTAAAACTGTGCTTTAAGAATAACTTAAGTCCTTTATGTACAAACTAAAGCATGAGAGCCTGAACCTTGGAAACCAAGAGATTCCAAAAAGCCTTATGTGTGAGACTGGGTGCCACAGATCTTGACAGAAATTACTGCTTATTCTTAATTCTTATTGTTCCTTTCTAACACTTCAACTTACAATGCCAATATCTACCTCAGCCTAAAGACAAGCTCTAGAATCACTTGTGTAACTTATTACATTTCTTTTAAAAAACTCATGAATTACACATGAATTTCAAAGTTGCCAATTGAGATTCCAAGGACTTAAAAAAAAAACCTGGCACCTTTGCATTATAAAGGCTTTACATAGTGTTCATAGTGTTTGTCTTTGAGGGACATGCCTCATCCATTAGCAACTTTTCTTCCTTAAATCAGCATATCTTGCCTAAAAATATTTTCTCAAAAGTTAGGAAGCACTAAGATTTACAGATTGTTCTATCACATCTTAATCTACATATGAACTTTAGCATTATCAAAGCATGAACTGTTTTGGGTTTTCATAGTTAATTATGTTTGTCATAATAATTGGGATGCAATTGTTTTTCTTATGATTATTTTGTACTTGCTTTTCTTTTGGTAACTTCTGATGCTTCTGATGTTTGTAAGATCTTCCTCTCTTTTCTCCATCTGGTTATCTTCTTACTTTCTGTCCTTTAACTCAGATATCACCCACACTGTGTGTCTTTCTGAATTGCTTCTTATTTAACAGTTGCTTCTAATAGTTTACATACCTCCTCCTATACCACAATATTGATATTTCTCAAACTGTACTATAATGCTGGTTTGTGTCTTTACTTATTTATAAGCTCCTTGATAATTTGTACTATATATTTGTATATTCAAAAAATACTTATGAAGTGTTTACTTTGGGTCAGGAATTATTGAGTGAAGGAAATTGACCAAAACTCTGCCATCATGAAGCTCGCATTCTAACTTAGGGAGACAGATAACAGACAATGAGCCACATAAATATGTGAAGTATCGTAAGTTAGATGGTGAAAGGTAATCCTGGATGGGGATCAGATAATTTTGATAGCGTAATTTTTAACTGGAGAGTCAAGAAAGGCCACACAGAGAAGATGGCAATTGGAAGAACAAGGTAGTGAGAACGGCTGAGTCTGGAGCAAAACACACAATTTGGAGTAGTAGAAGATTCCAGAAGTAACACAATAGAGGTGAAGAAGTGGGAATTTTGTGGAGTCTTACTTGCTGTTGTAAGGACCTTGGCTATGGTTTGAAGTGACTTGGAAAGTTGGTAGGGACCTTAGTTTTCTTTCTAATAATGCATTATGAATTTTGAATGGTCACTATTAAAGACTCAATAATTTTCCTTTATTACTCTTGCAATTGACTACAATATAGTGTATTGAAGAAATGTTAAATTCTAATTTAAACTGATTGAAATAGGTTATCTTTTTATATTTCTCATTACTGAATATCTCATTTTTAATTAATTTGAAAGCATTCTAGAATAGTGAGCCAATGCAATTTAGCATAATGCATAACTTATTATTCATCAGATTTAAGTATTTAACTGAAGATGCTAATTAGAAAAGTAACTTGTTCTGTCGGATGATTTTGATAAAACTACTTTCAAATGATTATCACATCCATTCCATTCGAGTCTATTCCATTCCATTCCACTTGAGTCCATTCCGTTCCATTCCATTCGAGTCCATTCCATTCCATTCCATTACATTCGAGTCCATTCCATTGCATTCGAGTCCTTTCCATTCCGTTTCATTCGTGTCCATTCCATTCCATTTCATTCGAGTCCCTTTCACTCCATTCCATTCCATTCGAGTCCATTCCTTACCATTACATTCCGTTCGACTCGAGTCCATTCAATTCCATTCCATTCCATTCGAATCCATTCCACTCCATTCCATTCGAGTCCATTCCATTCCATTCCATTAAATTCCATTCGATTCCTTTCCATTCCATTCCATTCGAGTCCATTCCATTCCACTCTTGTCCATTCCATTCCATTCGAGTCCATTCCATTCCATTTCATTCGAGTGCACTCCATTCCATTCCATTCTATTCCATTCTAGTCCATTCCATTCCATTCCATTCCATTCGAGCCCATTCCTTTCCATTATATTCCATTCAAGTGTATTCCATTTCATTCCTCTTTAGTCCATTCCATTCCATTCCATTCGACTCCATTGCAATCCATTACATTCCATTCGAGTCCATTCCATTTCATTCAAGTCCTTTCCATTCCATTTCATTCGAGTCCATTCCATTCCACTCCTTTCTATTCAATCCAACTCCATTCCTTTCCATTCCACTCCATTCCATTCCATTCCATTCCATTCCATTCCACTTCATTCCATTCCATTCGTGTCCATTCAATTCCATTCCATTCGAGTACATTCCATTCCATTCCATTCTATTCCATTCGAGTCCATTCTATTCCTTTTCACTTGAGTCCATTCCGTTCCATTCCATTCGAGTCCATTCCATTCCATTTGAGTCCATTCCATTGCATTCAAGTCCTTTCCATTCCATTTCATTCGAGTCCATTCTATTCCATTCCATTCTATTCCATTCAAGTCCATTCCGTTCCATTCCACTCCATTCCATTCCCTTCTATTCCAGTCCATTCCATTCCATCCCATTCCATTCCATAAGTTTCATGTCCATTCCTTTCCATTCCATTAGCGTCCATTCCATTCCATTCTATTCCAATCGAGTCAATTCCATTCTATTCCATTTGAGTCCATTCCATTGCTTTCCATTCCATGCCATTCCATTCCATTCAATGCCATTCAATGCCATACCATGCCATGCCATTCCATTCCATTCCATTTCATCACTCCACTCCATTCCATTCCATTCCTTTCGAGTCTATTCAATTCAATTGCTTTCCATTGGAGACCATTCCATTCCATTCCATTCTTTTCAGTTAAAATTCTATTTCATTTGTGTCCATTCCATTGCATTCCATTCCATTCGAGGCCATTTCATTCCATTACGTTCCATTCCATTCGATTCCATTCCATTCGATTCCATTCCACTCCATTCCATTCCACTCCATTCCATTCCATTCCATTCCATTCCACTCCATTCCATTCCATTCCATTCCACTCCATTCCATTCCATTCCATTCCATTCCACTCCATTCCATTCCATTCCATTCCACTCCATTCCATTCCATTCCATTCCACTCCATTCCATTCCATTCCATTCCACTCCATTCCATTCCATTCCATTCCACTCCATTCCATTCCATTCCATTCCACTCCATTCCATTCCAGTCCTCTCCATTCCATTCCATTCCATTCCATTCCATTCCATTCCATTGCACTTCATTCCATTCTTTTCCATTCGGGTCCATTCCACTCCATTCCATTCGAGTCCATTGCATTCTATTTCATTCCATTCGAGTCCATTCCTTTCTATTCCATTCGAGTCAATTCCATTCCATTCCATTCGTGTGTATTCCATTTCATTCCATTCCGTTTCCCTCGAGTGGATTCCTTTCAATTCCATTCCATTGGAGTCCCTTCCATTCCGTTCGAGTCCATTAAATTCCATTCCATTCGAGTCCATTCCATTCCATTCCAATCCATACCTTTTGGGTCCATTCAATTCCATTCCATTCCATTTGAGTCCTTTAAATTACATTCCATTCCACTCAATTCCATTACACTCCATTCAGTTCGAGTCCATTCAATTGCACTCCATTAGATTCCAGTCCATTCCTTTCTATTCCATTAAATAAAATATCAAAGTACCCCAAATATGTATTATATACTGTACATAAAATATCCAAGTACCCCGAATATGTATTATATTCCGTACATAATATATCAAAGTACCCCAAATATGTATTATATACTCTACATAAAATATGAAAGTACCCTAAGTATCTATTATATACTGTACAAAAAATATCAAAGTACCCCAAATATGCATTATATACTGAAGATAAAATATCAAAGTACCCCAAATATATATTATATACAGTACATAAAATATCAAAGTACCCCAAATATGTATTATAAACTGTACATAAAATATCAAAATACCCCAAATATGTATTATATACTGTACATAAAATATCACACTACCCCAAATATGTATTATATACTGCAGACAAAATATCAAAGTACCCCAAATATGTATTGTATACTGTACATGAAACATCAAAGTACCACAAATATGAATTATATACTGTACATAAAATATCCAAGTACCCCAAATATGTATTATATACTGAACCTAAAATATCAAAGTGAACCAAATATGTAGTATGTACTGTACATAAAATATCACAGTGAACCAAATATGTATTATAAACTGTACATAAAATATCAAAACACAGCAAATATTTTTTATATTCCATACATATAACAAAGTACACAAAATATGAATTATATACTGTAAATAAAATATCAAAGTACCCCAAATATGTATTATATACTGCACATAAAATATCAAAGTACCACAAATATGTATTATATACTGTAAATAAAATATCAAAGCACAACACAGAAGTATTATATAGTGTACATAAAATATCAAAGTAAACCAAATATGTATTATATACTGTACATAAAATATCAAAGTGAACCAAATATGTATTATAAACTGTACATAAAATACCAAAGTACACAAAATGTGTTTTATATACTGTACATAAAATATCAAACTACACCAAATATGTATCATAAACTGTTCATAAGATATCAAAGCACACCAAATATGTATTATATACAGTACATAAAATATCAAAGTACCCCAAATATGTGTTATATACTGTACATAATTTATCAAATTACACAAAATATGTATTATATATTGTACATAAAATATCAAAGTACACCAAATATTTATTATACACTGTACATAAAATATCAAAGTACACCAAAAATGTATTATATACCGTACATAAAATATCAAAGTGCCCCAAATATGTATTATGTTGTGTAAATAAAATATCAAAGTGAACCAAATACATATTTTATACTATACAAAAAGTATGAAATTACACCAAATATGTATTATGTACTGTATATAAAATACCAAAGTACCCCTAATATGTATTATATACTGTACATAAAATAATCAAAGTACCCCAAATATGTATTATATACAGTACATAAAATATCAAACTACCCCAAATATGTATTATATACTGTACATAAAATATCAAAGTTCCCCAAATATGTATTATATTCTGTACATAAAATATCAAACTACCCGGAATATGTATTATATACCGTATATAAAATATCAAAGTACCCCAAATATGTATTGTAAACTGTACATAAAATATCGAAGTACACCATATATGTATTATATACTGTAGATAAAATATTAAAGTACACCAAATATGTATTATATACTGTACATGAAATATAAAAGTAGACCAATTATGTATTATATACTGTACATAAAATATAAAAGTACACCAAATATGTATTATATACTGTTCAAAAAATATCAAAGTACACCAAATATGTATTATATACTGTGAATAAAATAAAAAATTACACCAAATATGTAATATATACTGTACATAAAATGTCAAAGTACACCAAACATGTATTATATCCTGTACATAAAATATCAAAGTACCTCAAATATGTATAATATACTTTAAATAAAATATCAAAGGACCCCAAATATGTACAATGTACCGTACATAATATAACAAAGTAACCCAAATATGTATTATATACTGTACATAAAATCTCAAAGTACAACAAATATGTATTATATACTGTACATAAAATATCAAAATACCCCAAATATGTATTATATACTGTACATAAAATATCAAAGTACCCAAAATATATTATATACTCTACATAAATATCAAAGTACCCCAAATATATATTATATACTGCACATAAAATATCAAAGTACCCCAATAATGTATTACATAATGTACATAAAAAATAAAAATATCCCAAATATGTATTATATACTGTAGATAAAATATCAAAATACCACAAATATGTATTATATACTGTATATGAAATAACAAAGTACCACAAATATGTATTATATACTGTACATAAAATCTCAAAGTACCCCAAATATGTGTTATATACAGTACATAAAATATCAAACTACCCCAAATATGTATTATATGCTGTACATAAAATATCAAAGTTCCCCAAATATGTATTATATTCTGTACATAAAATATCAAACTACCCGGAATATGTATTATATACCGTATATAAAATATCAAAGTACCCCAAATATGTATTGTAAACTGTACATAAAATATCGAAGTACACCATATATGTATTATATACTGTAGATAAAATATTAAAGTACACCAAATATGTATTATATACTGTCCATAAAATATAAAAAAGTAAACCAAATGTACATTATATACTGTACATAAAATATCAAAAAGTACACCATATATATATTATATACTGTAAATAAAATACCAAAAGGCACACCAAATGTCTATTATATACTGTACATAAAATATCAAAAAGTACAGCAAATATATATTATATACTGTACATAAAATACCAAAAAGTACACCAAATATATATTATATACTGTACATAAAATATGAAAAACTACACCAAATCTGCTATATATAGTGTACATGAAATATCAAAAAGTACAGCAAATATATATTATATACTGTACATAAAATACCAAAAGTACACCAAATATACATTATATAAACTACAAAAAATATACAAAATTACAGCAAATATATATTATATACTCTACATAATATATCAAATGTAAACCAGATGTATATTATATACTGCTCATAAAATATCAAAATAACACCAAATATATATTATATACTGTAAATAAAATATCAAAAATAACACCAAATATATATTATATAACGTACATAAAATATCAGAGAGTACACCATGTATATATTATATAATATACATGAAATATCATCAAAAATTACACCAAATATATATTACCTACTGTATATAAAATACCAAAAATTACACCAAATACATATTATATACAGTACAAAAGATGTCAAAAAGTACACCATATATATTATATACCGTACGTAAGATATGAAAAAGTTCACCAAATCTCTATTATTTACTGTACATATAAAAGTACACCAAATATACACTATATACTGTACATGAAATATGAAAAAGTACAGCAAATATATATTATATATTGTACATAAAATATCAAAAATCACACCAAATATATATTATATACAGTACATAAAATATAAAAAACTATTCCAAATATATATTATATACTGCACAGAAAATATCAAAAATACAGCATATATATATTATTTACTCTACAAAGTACACCAAATACATACTATATCCTGTACATAAAATTTCAAAAAGTATACCAAGTATACATTATATCATGAAATATCAAAAAGTACAGCAAATATATATTATATACTGTACATAAAACACCAAAAATTACACTAATTATAAATTATATACAGTACATAAAATATAAAAAACACCAAATATATATTATTTACTGTACATAAAATATGAAAAATTACAGCAAATATATATTATATACCATATATAAAATATCAAATAGTCCACCAAATATATATTATATACTGTACATAAAATATAAAAAATTACACCAAGGATATATTATATACTGTACATAAAATATCAAAAAGTACAGCAAAAGTATAATATTTACTCTACATAATATATCAAAAAGTGGACCAAATATATATTATATACTGTACATGAAATATCAAAGAGCACACCAATTACCCATATTAGACTGTACATGAAATATCAAAAATTACAGCAAATATATACTATTTACTCTACATAAAATATCAAAAAGTACACCAAATATATGTTATATACTGTACATAAAATATCAAAAAGCACACCAAATATCTATTATGTACTGTAAATAAAATCAGAAAAAGTACACCAAAGATATATTATATACTGTACATAAAATATCAAAAAGTAAAGAAAATATATATTATTCAATCTAAGTAAAATGTCAAAATGTGCACCAAATATATATTATATACTGTACATAAAATATAAAATACTACACAAAAGATACATTTTGTACTGTACATAAAATATGAAAAATTACACCAAACATACATTATATACTGTACATGAAATGTCAAAAAGTACAGCACATATATATTATATACTGTCCATAATATATCAAAAACTACACCAAGTATCAATTATATATTCTACATAAAATATCAAAATGTACAGCAAATATATATTATTAACTCTACATAAAATATTGAACAGTACAACAAATATATATTATATACTGTATATAAAATATCAAAAATACACCAAATATACATTTTACCCTAGACATGAAATATCAAAAAGTACAGCAAATATTTTTTATATACTGTACATAAAATATCAAAAAGTACACCAAATATATATTATATGCTGTACATAAAATATCAAAAATTACACACAATGCATATTATATACTGTACATAAAATATCAAAAAGTACACCAAATATATATTATATGCTGTACATAAAATATCAAAAATTACACACAATGCATATTATATACTGTACATAAAATACCAAAAAGTACAGCAAATATATATTACATACTGTATATAAAATATCAAAACGTACAACACACATACATCATATACTGTAGATAAAATATCAAATAGTACAGCAAATATATGTTATATGCTATACATAAAATATCAAAAAGTTCACCAAATATATATCATATACTGTACATAAAATATCAATAATTACACCAAATATATATCATATACTCTACATAAAGTATCCAAAAGTACACCAAATATATATTATATACTCTACATAAAATATCAAATAGTACACCAAATATATATTATCTTCTGTACATGAAATAGCAAAAAGTACACCAAATATACATTATATACTGTACATGAAATATCAAACAGTACTGCAAATATATATTATATAATGTACGTAAAATATCAAAAAGTACACCAAATATATATTATACACTCTACATAAAATATAAAGTGTACACCAAATATATATTAGATACTGTACATAAAATATCAAAAAGTACATGAAATATACATTTTATACTGTACATGAAATATCAAAAAGTACAGCAAATATATATTATTTACTGTACATAAAATGTCAAAAGGTACACCAAATATATATTATATACTGTACATAAAATATTAAAAACTACACCAAAAATACATTATGTACTGTACATCAAATATCAAAAAGTACAGCAAATATGTATTATATACTCTACATAAAATATCAACAGGTACAACAAATATATATTATATACTATACATAAAATATCAAATAGTACACCAAATATACATTATACACTTTACTTGAAATATCAAATAGCACAGCAAATATATATTATATACTGTACATAAAATATCAAAAAGTAAACCAAATGTACATTGTATACTGTACATAAAATATCAAAACGTACAGCAAATAAATATATACTGTATATAAAATATAAAAAAGTACACCAAATATCTATTATGTACTATACATAAAATATCAAAAAGTACACCAAAAATACGTTATATACTGTACATGAAATATCAAAAAGTGCAGCAAATATATATTGTATACTGCACATAAAATATCAAAAAGTAAACCAAATATATGTTATGTACTCTAGGTAAAATATTGAAAACTACACCAAATATATATTATATACTGGACATAAAATATCAAAAAGTACACGAAATATATATTATATACTGTTCATAAAAAATCAAAAAGTACACCAAATATACATTATCTAGTGTACATGAAGTATCAAAATGTACAGCAAATATATATTATATACTGTACATAAAATATCAAAAGGTACACTAAATATATATTATATACTGTACATAAAATATCAAAAAGTATGCCAAATATACAGTATATACTATACTTGAAATATTAAAAAGTAAGGGAAGTATGTATTATATACTGTGTATAAAATATCAAAATGTAAACCATATGTACCTTATATGCTCTACATAAAATATGAAAAATTACAGCAAATATACATTATATACCCTACATAATATATCAAAAAGTACAGAAGATGTATATTATATGCTGTACATAAAATATCAAAATGAACACCAAATATATATTATATACTGTGCATAAGATATCAAAAATTAAACCAAATAGATATTACATATTGTACATAAAATATAAAAAGTACACCATGTATATATTATATAATATAGATAAAATGTCGTCTAAAATTACACCAAATATATATAACGTACTGTATATAAAGTATCAAAATTACACCAAATATGTATTATATACAGTATATAAGATATCAAAAAGTACACCAAATATATATTATGTACTGTACATAAAATACAAAAAAGTACACCAAATATCTATTATATACTATACATAAAATATCAAAATGTAAACCAAATGTACATTATATACTGTAAATAAAATATCAAAAACTACACCTAATATATATTATATACTGTACATAAAATATCAAAAAGTACACCAATTATCTATTATATAATGTACATAAAATATCAAAACGTACAGCAAATATATATTATACAATGTACATAAAATATCATAAAGTACACCAAATATATATTATACACTGTACATAAACTATCAAAAAGTACACCAAATATTTATTTTATACTGTACATAAAATATCAAAAAGTACAGCAAATATATATTATATACTGTACATAAAATATCAAAAATCACACCAAATATATATAATATACTGTACATAAAATATAAAAAGTACACCAAAAATACATCATATAATGTATGTGAAATATCAAAAAGTGCCACAAATATATAGTATATACTGTGCATAAAATATCAAAAAGTAAACCAAATATATGTTATGTACTGTACATAAAATATTAAAAATTTAAACAAATATACATTATATACTACACCTGAAATATCAAAAAGCACAGCAAATATATATTATATACTGTACATAAAATATCAAAAAATACACATATAATATATTATATACTGTACATAAAATATCAAAAATTACACCAAATATACATTATATACTGTACTTGAAATATCAAAAAGTACAGCAAAAATATATTATGAACTGTACATAACATATCAAAAAGTACACATAATATATATTATATACTGTACATAAAATATCAAACAGTAAGACAAATGAACATTATATACTGTACATAAAATATCAAAAAGTACAGCAAATATATATTATATACCCTGCAAAATGTATGAAACAGTAAAGCAGATTTACATTCTATGCTGTACATAAAATATCAAAAAGAACACCAAATATATATTATATATTGTGTATAAAATACCAAAAATTAAACCAAATATATATTATATATTGTACATAAAATATAAAAATACACCATGTATATATTATATAATATACATAAAATATCATCCAAACTTACACCAAATATGTGTTGCATACTGTACATAAAGTATCAAAATTACACCAAATATATATTATATACAGTACATAAGATATCAAAAAGTACACCAAATATGTATTATATACAGTACATAAGATATCACAAAGTTCACCAAATATATATTTTATACTGTACATAAAATATACAAAAGTACACCAAATATCTATTATATACTGTACATAAACTATCAAAAAGTAGAGCTAATATATATTATAAAATGTACATAAAATATCAAAAAGCAGAGCTAATATATATTATATACTGTACATAAAATATCAAAAAGTACACCAAATATATATTATACACTGTACAAAAAATATCAAAAAGTACACCAAATATGCATTATATACTTTACATGAAATATCAAAAAGTACACCAAATATCTATTATATACTGTACATAAAATATCAAATATTAAAGCAAATATATATTACATACTGTGCATAAAATATCAAAAAGTACAACAAATATATATTATACACTGTACATAAAATATCAAAAAGTACACCAAATATACATTATATACTGTACATGAAATATCAAAAAGTACAGCATATATATATTATATAGTACATAAAATATCAAAGGTACACCAAGTATATATTCTATACTGTACATAAAGTATCAAAATTACACCAAAAATACATTATACACCGTACATGAAATTTAAAAAGTGAAACAAATATATATTATATACTGTACATAAAATATCAAAAGGTAAACCAAATATATGTTATGTACTGAACATAAAATATTAAAAACTACACCAAATATATATTATATACTGTACATAAAATATCAAAAAGTACACCAAATATATATTATATACTGTACATAAAATATCAAAAAATACACCAAATATACATTATACACTGTACAGGAAATATCAAAAAGTACAGCAAATATATATTATATACTGTACATAAAATATCAAAAAGTAAACCAAATATACATTATATGCTGTACAGAAAATATCAATAATTACAGCAAATATATATTATATACCCTACATATCAAAAAGTACAGTAGATGTATATTATAGGCTGTACATAAAATATCAAAATGAACACCAAATACATATTATATACTGTGTATAAAATATCAAATATTAAACCAAATATATATTATATATTGTACAAAAAATATAAAAAGCACACCATGTATATATTATATAATATACATAAAATATCATCCAAAATTACACCTAATATATATTACATACTGTACATAAAGTATCATTACACCAAATATATATTACATACACGACATAAGATATTAAAAATTACAACAAATATATATTATATACAGAACATAAGATATCACAAAATTCACCAAATATATACTATATACAGCACATAAAATATACAAAAACACACCAAACATCTATTATATACTGTACATAAAATATCAAAAAGTACAGCAAATATATATTGTATACTGTACATAAAATATAAAAAGTACACCGAATATATATTATATTCTGTACATAAAATATAAAAAAGTACACCACATATCTGTTATATACTGTACATAAAATATCAAAAACTACCCCAAATATATATTAAGCACTGTACATAAAATATCAAAAAGTACACCAAATATACATTTTGTACTGTACATGAAATATCAAAAAGTACACCAAATATACATTATATACTGTACATGAAATATCAAAATGTACAGCAAATATATGTTACATAGTGTACATAAAATATCAAAAATACACCATACATACATTATATACTGTACATGAAATATCAAAAACTTCAGCAAATATATATTATTTACTCTACATAAAATAGCAAAGTGCACCAATTATATATTACATACTGTACATAAAATATAAATAATTCTCCAAATTTACATTATATACTGTATATGAAAAATCAAATTGTACAGAAAATACATATTATATACTGTACATAAAATAACAAAAATGGACCAAATATGTATTATATACTGTACATAAAATATAGAAATGTACGCCAAATATATATTAAATACTGAACTTAAAATATCAAAAAGTACAGCAAATGTATATTATAAACTGTACATAAAATGTCAAAAAGTACACCAAATACATATTATATACTGTACTTAAAATATCAGAAATTACACCATATATCTAGTTTATACTGTACATAAAATAGCAAAAAGTAGACCAAATATACATTATGTACTCTACATGAAATATCAAAAAGTACAGCAAATATATATTATATACTGTCCATAAAATATTAAAAACTAAACCAAATATATACTAAATACTGTACATAAAACATCAAAAATTACACCAAATATATATCATATGCTGTACATAAAACATTAAAAAGTACACAAAATATACATTATAAACTGTACATGAAATATGAAAAAGTACAGCAAATATACATTATATACTGTACATAAAATATCAAAAAGAAAAATAATGTACATTATATGCTGTAAATAAAATATGAAAAAGTATAGCAAATATATATTATATACCCTACATAAAATGTCAAAAAGTACACCAGATGTATATTATATGCTGTACATAAAATATCAAAAAGAACTCCAAATATATATATTGCATATAAAATATGAAAAATTAAACCTAATATGTATTATATATTGTACATAAAATACCAAAAAGTACACCATGTATATATTATGCAATAAATTACACCAACTATATATTACATACTATACATAAAGTATCAAAATTACACGTAATATATATTATATACAGTACATAAGATATCAAAAAGTACGCCAAATATATATTATATACAGAACATAAAATATCAAAAAGTACTTCAAATATACATTATACACTGTACATGAAATATCAATAATTACAGCAAATATATATTATATACTATGCATAAAATATCAGAAATTACACCAAATATATACTATATACTGTACATAAAATATTAAAAAGTGCACCAAAAATACATTATATACTGTACTTGAAATATCAAAAAGTACAACAAATATATATTATATACTGTACATAAAATATCAAAAAGTAAACCTAATGTACATTACATGCTGTACATAAAATATCAAAAAGTACAGCAGATATATTTTATATACCCTACATAATATATGAAAAAGTACAACAGATGTATATTATATGCTGTACATAAATTATCAAAAAGACAAAATATATATTATATACTGTGTATAAAATATCAAAAATTAAACCAACTATATATTATATATGGTACATAAAATATAAAATGTACACCATGTATATATTATATAATATACATAAAATATCATCCAAAATTACACCAATTATATATTACATACTGTACATAAAGTATCAAAATTACACCAAATATATATTATATACAGTGCATAAGATATCAAAATGTACACCAAATATATATTTTACACAGTACATAAGATATCACAAAGTTCAACAAACATATATGCTGTCCATAAAATATAAAATGTAGACCAAATATCTATTATATACTGTACATAAAATATCAAAAAGTAAACCAAATGTACATTATGTACTGTACATAAAATATCAAAAAGTACACCAAATAAATATTATATACTGCACATAAAATATTAAAAATTACACCAAAGATCTATTATATACTGTACATAAATATCAAAAAGTACAGCAAATATATGTTATATACTGTACATAACATATCAAAAAGGACACCATATATATATTATACACTGTACATAAAATATCAAAAAGTACACCAAATATACATTATATACTGTACATGAAATATCAAAAAGTACTGCAAATATATCTTATAAACTGTACATAAAATATCAAAAAGTAAACCAAATGTACGTTATGTGCTGTACATAAAATATCAAAAATTACCGCAAATATATATTATATACCCCACATAATATACCAAAAAGTTCACCAGGTGTATATTATATGCTGCACATAAAATATCAAAAAGAACACCAAATATATACTATATATTGTACATAAAATATCAATATTAAACCAGATATATATTATATATTGTACGTAAAATATCAAGATTTACACCATGTATATATTATATAAAATACATAAAATATCATCCAAAATTACACCAAATATATATTACATACTGTAAATAAAGTATCAAAATTACACCAAATATATCTTATACACGGTACATAAGACATCAAAAGGTACAACAAATATATATTATATACAGTACATAAGATATCACAAATTTCACCAAATATATATTATATACTGTACATAAAATATTAAAAAGTACAACAAATATCTATTATATACTGTAGATAAAATATCAAAAATTTCACCATACATATTATAAACTGTACATAAAATATCAAAAAGTTCATCAAATATATATTATATACTGTATCTAAAATATATAAAAGTGCACCATATATCTATTATATACTGTACATAAAATATCAAAAAGTACAGCAAATATATATTATATAATGTACATAAAATATCAATAAGTACAGCAAATATATATTATTTGCTCTACATAAAACATCAAAACTTACACAAAATATATATTCAATAGTGTACATAAAATATAAAAAAGTACACCAAATATATATTCTATACTGTACCTAAAATATCAACAAGAACAGAAAATATATATTATTTACTCTACAAAAAATATGAAAAAGTACACCAAATACATGTTGTGTACTAGACATAAAAATCAAAAACTAGACAAAATATACATTATATACTGTACATGAAATATCAAAAAGTACAGCAAATATATATGATTTGAAATACATAAAATATCAAAAAGTACAACAAATATCTATTATATACTGCACATAACATATCAAAAAGTGCTCCAAATATCTATTATGTATGGCACATAAAATTTCAAAAAGTACACCAAATATACTTTATATACTGTACAGGAAATATCAAAAAGTACAGCATATATATAGTATTTACTGTACATAAAATATCAAAAAGTACACCAAATATATATTATTTACTGTACATAAAATATAAAAAACTACAACAAATATATATTATTTACTCTACATAAAATATCAAATAGTACACCGAATATATTTTTATACTGTACATAAAATATCAAAAAGTACACAATATATATATTATATACTGTACATAAAATATCAAAAAGTGCACCAAAAATACATTATATACTGTACTTGAAATATCAAAAAGTACAGCAAATATATATGATACACTGAACATAAAATATCAAAAAGTAAACCAAATGTACATTATATGCTGTAGATAAAATATTAAAAATTACAGCAAATATATTTTATATACCCTACATAATATATCAAAAAGTGTAGCAGATGTATATTATATGCTGTACATAAAATATTAAAAAGAATATCAAATGTATATTATATAAAGTGTACAAAATATCAAAAATTAAACCCACTATATATTATATATTTTACGTAAAATATAAAAATTACACCATGTATATATTATATAATATATATAAAATATCATCCAAAATTACACCAAACATATATTACATACGGTACATAAAGTGTCAAATTTATACCAAATATATATTATATACAGTGCATAAGATATCAAAATGTACACCAAATATATATTATACACAGTACATAAGATATCACAAAGTTCACCAAATATATATTATATACTGTACATGAAACATGAAAAATTACATCAAATATCTATTATATACTGTAGATAAAATATCAAAAACTTCAACAAATATATATTATGTACTGTACATAAAATATCAAAAAGTACATCAAATATATATTATATACTGTACATAAAATATAAAATAGAGCACCAAATATCTGTTATGTACTGTACATAAAGTATCAAAAAGTACAGCAAATATATGTTATGCACTGTACATAAAATATCAAAAACTACAGCAAATATATATTATTTACTCTACATAAAATGTCAAAACTTGCACAAGATATATATTATATACTGTACATAAAATATAAAAAAGTACACCAAATATATATTATATACTCTACCTAAAATATCAACTACAGAAAATATATATTATTTAATCTACATGAAATATGAAAAAGAACACCAAATATATGTTATGTACTGTACATAAAAATCAAAAATTACACAAAATAAACATTATGTACTGTACATGAAATATCAAAAAGTACAGCAAATATATAGTATTTGAAATAAATAAAATATCAAAAACTACAGAAAATATCTATTATATACTGTACATAAAATATTGAAAAGTACACCAAACATACATTATATACTGTACAGGAGATATCAAAAAATACAGCAAATATATATTATACAATGTATATAAAATATCAAAAAGTACACCAAATATATATTATGTACTGTAAATAAAATATAAAAAACTACAACAAATATATATTGTTTACATAAAATATCAAAAAGTACACCAAATATATTTTATATACTGAACATAAAATATAAAATGTACACCAAATATATATTATATACTGTACATGAAATAACAGAAACTACAGAAAATATATATTATATACTATACATAATATAAAAATTATACCAAATATATATTATATACTGTACATAAAATATCAAAAAGTACAGCAAATATATATTATTTACTCTACATATAATATTAAAAAGTTAACCAAATATATATTATATACTGTACATAAAATATCAAATAGTACACCTAATATACATTATATACTGTACATAAAATATCAAAAAGTACACAAAATATTATATACTGTACATAAAATATCAAAAAGTACACCAAATGTGCATTATATACTGTACATGAAATATCAAATATTACAGCAAATATATATTATATACTGTACATAATATATCAAAAAGTACACCAAGTATACATTATATTCTGTACATAAAACGTCAAAAAGTACAACAAATATATATTATGTACTCTACATAATATATCAAAAGTACACCAGATTTCTATTTAATACTGTACATAAAATATCAAAAAGTACACCATGTATATATTATATAATATACATAAAATATCATCAAAAAGTACACCAAATATATATTACATACAGTACATAAAATATCAAAAAGTACACCATATACATTATATACAGTACATAAGATATCAAAAAGCACTCAAAATATATATTATATACATTACATAAGATATCAAAAAGTTCACCAAATATATATTATATTCTATACGTAAAATATCGAAGTACAACAAATATACATTGTGTAATATACATGAGAAATCAAAATGTACAGCAAATATATATTATGTACTGTATAGAAAATATCAAAAGTACACCAAATATATATTATATACTGTACATAAAATATAAAAAAGTACACCAAATATGTATTCCATACTGTTCATAAAATAACAAAATGTACAGCAAACATATATTATTTACTCTACATAAAATATAAAGAAGGGCACAAAATATATATTATATAGTGTACATAAAATTTCAAAAAGTAAACCAAATATATATTATATACTCTACATGAAATATCAAAAATTACAACAAATATATAATACACTGTACATAAAATATCTAAAAATACATCAAATATACATTATATACAGTACATAAAATATGAAAAACTATAGCAAATATATAATATACTCTACAAAAAATATCAAAAAGTACACCAAATATATAATATTTACTCTATATAAAATATCAAATACTACACCAAATATAAATATACTGTACATAAAATATCAAAAAGTACACCAAATGTACATTATATACTGTACATGAAATATCAAAATGTACAGCAAATATGTATTATAACCTGGACATAAAATATCAAAAAATACACGAAATATATATTATAAACTGTACATAAAATTTAAAAGTACACCAAATATACATTATATACTGTACATGAAATATCAAAAAGTGCAGCAAATATACATAATATTCTGTACATGAAATATAAAAATGTACAGCAAATATGTATTATATACTGTACTTGAAAAATCAAAAAGTACACCAAATATAGTTTATACTGTAAATAAAATATCAAAAATTGTGCCAAACATATATTATATACTGTACATGAAATATCAAAAATTACAGCAAATATATATTATTTACTCTATATATCAAAAAGTACACCAAACATATATTTTATACTGTACATAAAATATAAAAATGTACACCAAATAGACATACACTGTACATGAAATGTCAAAATGTACAGCAAATATATATTATATACTGAACATAAAATATCAAATATTACAACAAATAGTATATACTGTACATGAAATATCAAAAAGTACACCAAATATATATTATATACTGTACTTAAAATATCAAATTGTACAGCAAATATAAATTATATACAGTACATAAAATATCAAAAGTGGACCAAATATTTACTATATACTGTACATAAAATATCAAAAATTACACCAAATATACATTATATACTGTGCATGAAATATCAAAAAGTACAGAAATATATATTATATACTGTACATAAAATAACAAAAATTACACCAAATATACATTATATACTGTAAATGAAATATCAAAAAGTACAGCAAATATATGTTATCTACTCTACATAAAATATCAAGAAGTACACCAGATATCTAATATAAACTGTACATAAAATATCAAAAAGTACACCAAATATCTATTATATACTGTACACTAAATATCAAAAAGTACACCAAATATACATAATGTTCTGTACATGAAATATCAAAATGTACAGCAAATAGGTATTACATACTATACTTGAAATATCTACAAGTACACCAAATATATATTATATACTGTAAATAAAATATCAAAAATACAGCAAATATATATTATATACTGTACACGAAATATCAAAAAGTACACGAAATATATACTATATACTGTACATAAATTATCACAAAGTACAGCAAGTATGTATTATTTATTCTACATAAAATATCAAAAAGTACACCCAACATATATCATATACTGTACATAAAATATAAAAAACTACACAAATATATATTATATACTGTACATAAAATACTAAAAAGTACAGCAAATATATTTTATTCACTCTACATAAAATATCAAAAACTACACCAAATAGATATTATATACTGTACATAAAATATAAAAAATACCCGAAATTTACATCATATACTGTACATGAAATATCAAAAAGTACAGCAAATATATATTATATACTGTAAATGAAATACAAAAAGTACACCAAGTATATATTTTATGCTGTACATAAAATATCAAAAGTACACCAAATGTACATTATATACTCTACATGAAATATCAAATAGTACAGCAAATATGTATTATATACTGCACATAAAGTATCCAAAATTACAACAAATATATGTTATATACTGTACATAATATATCAAAAAGTACACCAAAAATGCATTATATACTCTACTTGAAATATCAAAAAGTACAGCAAATATATATTATATACTGTACATAAAATATGAAAAAGTAAACAAAATGTACATTATATGCTGTACATAAAATATCAAAAAGTACAGAAAATATATATTATGTACCCTCCATAATATATCAAAAAGTACAGCAGATGTATATTATATGCTGTACATAAAATATCAAAAAGAACACCAAATATATATTATATAATGTGTGTAAAATATAAAAAATTAAACCAAATATATATTTTATAGTGTACATAAAATATAAAATGTACACCATATATATATTATATACTATACATACAATATCATCAAAAATTACACCAAATACATATTACATACTGTACATAAAGTATTAAAATTACAACAAATATGTATTATATAGAGTACATAAGATATCAAAAAGTACACCAAATATATATTATATATAGTACATAAGATATCACAAAGTTCACCAAATATATGTTATGTACTCTACATAAAATATCAAAAGGTACAGCAAATATATATTATTTACCATACATAAATATGTGAAAGTACACCAAATATTTATAATATACTGTACATAAAATATCAAAAAGTACCCCAATTATACATTTTATACTGTACAAGAAATGTCAAAAAGTACAGCAGATATATATTTTATACTGTACATAAAATATTAAAAAGTACACCAAATATCTATTATATACTCTACATGAAATATCAAAATGTGCAGCAAATAGATATTATATACAGTACATAAAATATCAAAAAGTACACCAAATATACATTATATACTGTACATAAAATTTCAAAAACAACACCAAATATACATTATATACTGTACATGAAATATCAAAAAGTACAGCAAATATTTACTATATACTGTACATAAAATACCAAATGTGCACCAAATATATATTATTTACAGTAAATAAAATATAAAAAATACACCACATATCTATTATATACTGTACATAAAATACCAAAAATTACAGCAAATATTTATTATATACTGTAAATAAAATATCAAAAAGTACACCAAATATATATTATATAATGTCAATAAAATATGAAAAATTACATCAAATATATATTATATACTGTACATAAATTATCAAAAATACACCAAAAATACACTATATACTGTACATGAAATATCAAAAAGTACAGCAAATATATATTATATATTGTACATAAAATATCAATAAGTACACCAAATATATATTATATACTGTACATAAAATAATAAAAATACAGCAAATATACATTATATACTGTACTTGAAATATCAAATGTACAGCAAATATATATTATATACTGTACATAAATTATCAAAATGTAAACCAAATTTACATTAAATGCTATACATAAAATATCCAAAATATCAGCAAATATATATTATATACCCTATATAATATATCAAAAAGCATAGCAGATGTATATTATTTGCTCTACATAAAATATCAAAAAGAACACCAAATATATATTATATATGTATAAAATATCTAAAATTAAAGCAAATATATATTATATATTGTACACAAAATAAAAAATGTACACCATGTATACATTATAGAATATACATAAAATATCATCCAAAATTACACCAAATAAATATTACATACTATACATAAAGCATCAAAATTACACCAAATATATATTATATACAGTACATAAGATGTAAAAAAGTACAGCAAATATATATTATATACAGTACATGAGATACCACCAAGTTCACCAATTATATATTATATACTGTAAATGAAATATAAAAAATTATAGCAAATATCTATTATGTCCCGTAAAAAAATCAAAAATAAAACAAATATACATTATATACTGTACATAAAATATCAAAAAGTACACCAAATATATTTTATATACTGTACATAAAATATCAAAAAGTACACCAAACATATATTATTTACTGTACATAAAATATCAAAAAGTACAGCAAATATATATTATACACTGTATATAAAATATCAAAAAGTACACCAAATATATATTATACACTGTTCATAAAATATCAAAAAGTACACAAAATATACATTATATGGTGTACATGAAATATCAAAAAGTACAGCAAATATATGTTATATGCTGTACATAAAGTATGAAAAAGTACACCAAATATATATTATATACTGTACATGAAATATCAAAATGTACACCAGAAATACAACATATACTTTACATGAAATATCAAATAGTGCAGCAAATATATATTGTATTCAGTACATAACTGTATATAATATATATTTGGTGTACTGTTTGATATTTTATTTAGAGTATATAATAAATATTCAGAGGGTTTTTGGTATTTTATCTACAGTATATAATATATATTTGGTGTAATTTTTGATGATTCATGTACTGTAGATATATATTTGGTGTACTTTTGATGATATTTTATTTAAAGTATGTAATATATATTTGGTGTACTTTTTGATATTTTATGTACAATATTTAATATATATTTGGTGTACTTTCTGATATTTTATGTACTGTATATAATATATATTTGGTGTACATTTTATTATTTTATGTACAGTATATGATATATATTTGGTGTCATTTTTGATATTTTATATGCACTATATGTGATATATTTGGTGTAATTTGTTATTTTATGTACAGTGTATAAGATATATTTGGTGTACTTTGATATTTTATGTACAGTATACAAGATATATTTGGTGTACTTTGATATATCATGTACAGTATATATGATATATTTGGTGTATTTTGATATTTCATGTACAGTTAATAAGATATATTGGCTGCACTTTGATATTTTATGTACAGTATATAAGACACATTTGGTGTACTTTGGTATTTTATGTACAGTACAAAAGATATATTTGGTGTTCTTTCACATTTTATGTACAGTATATAAGATATATTTTGTGTACTTTGTATTTTATGTACAGTACAAAAGATATATTTTGTGTTCTTTCACATTTTATGTACAGTATATAAGATATATTTGGTGTACTTTGATATTTTATGAACATTTATAAGATATATTTGTGTACTTTGTATTTCATGTACAGTATATAAGGTATATCTGGTGTACATTGATATTTTCTGCAGACTATGTAAGATATATTTGGTGTACTTTGATATTTAATGTACAGTATATGAGATATATTTGGTGTAGTTTGATATTTTATGTACGGTATATAAGATATATTTCGTGTACTTTCATATTTTAGGTACAGTATATAAGATATATTTCGTGGAATTTGATATTTTATGTACAGTATGTAAGACATACTTCGTGTACTTTGATAATTTATATACAGTACATAAGATATATTTCATGTACTTTGATATTTTATGTACAGTATATAAGATATATTTGGTGTACTTAATATTTTATGTAAACTATATAAGATATATTTGGTGTAGTTTGATATTTTATGTACAGTATATAAGGTATATTTGGTATACTTTGATATGTTATGTTCAGTATATAAGATATATTTGGTGTAATTTGATATTTGATGTACAGTATAAAATATAAATTTGGTATACTTTGGTATTTTATGTACACTATATAAGATATATTTGGTGTACTTTTTATTTTATGTACAGTGTATAAGATATATTTGGTGCACTTTGATATTTTATGTACAGTATATAAGATATATTTGGTGTACTTTGTATTTTATGTGCAGTATATGTACACTCTATAATATATTCTTGGTTTACTTTTTGATTATATTTTATGTACAGTATATAATATATATTTGCTGTACTTTTAGATTTTTTCTGTACAGTATATAATATATATTTGGTGTAATTTGGAATTTTATGTACAGTTTATAATACATATTTGGTGTATATTTTGATATATTTTGTACAGTATATAATATTTATTTGGTGTACTTTCTGATATTTTATGTACAGAATATAATGTATATTTGGTGTACTTTCTGATGATATATTATGTACAGTATATAATATATATTTGGTGTAATTTTGATATTTTATGTACTGTATATTATATATATTTGGTGTACTTTATCATATTTCATGTACAGTATATAATATACATTTTGTGTACTTTTTGATAGTTTATGTAGTGTATATAATATATATTAGGTGTACTTTTTGATACTTTATATACCTTTTATAATATATATTTGGTGTACATTTATATTGCATATACAGAATAAAGTATATATTTGGTGTACCTTGATATTTCATGTATAGTATATAATATATATCTGGTGAACTTTTATATTTTATGTACAGGATATAATATGTATTTGGTGAACATTGATATCTTATGTACAATATATAATATATATTTCCTCTACTTTGATATTTTATGTACAGTATATAGTACCTATTTTGTGTACACTGTTATTTTATGTACAGTATACAACATATATTTGTTGTACTTTTTGATATTTTATGCGCAGCATATAATATATGTTTGGTGTACTTTTTGATATTATATGTACAGTACATAATATATATTTCGTGTACTTTTTCATATTTTATGTACAGTGTATATTATATATTTGGTGAACTTTTCGATGATATTTTATGTACAGTATATAATATATATTTGTTGTATATTTTGATATTTTATGTATAGTATATAATATATATTTGGTGTAATTTTTGGTATTTTATGTACAGAATATAATATATAATTGTACTTTTAGATAATTTATGTACAGTATATTATACATATTTGGTGTACATTTTGATGGTATTTTATGTACAGTATATAATATATATTTGCTGTACTTTTTGATATTTTATGGATGGTATATAATATATATTTGCTGTACTTTTTGAAATTTTATATACAGTATATAATATATATTTGGTGTACTTTTTGATATTTAATGTACAGAATACAATATATATTTGTTATATATTTGGTGTACTTTTTTAAATTTTTATGTACAGTATATATTATACATTTGGTGTAAATTTTGATATTTATGTACAGTATATAACATATATTTGTGTAGTATTCAATATTTTATATACAGTATGTAATATATATTCAGTGTACTATTGATGATATTTTATGTAAAGTATATAATATATATTTGGTGTACTTTTTGATACTTTATGTACAGTAATATATATTCGGTGTACATTTAGATATTTTTTATACAGAATATAGTATATATTTGGTGTACTTTCTGATATTTTATATAAAGTTTATTATATATTTGGTGTATTTTTGATGATATTTTATGTACAGTATATGATATAAATTTGGTGTTCTTTTACATATTTTATGTACAGTATATAATATATTTGGTGTAATTTTGATATTTTATGTACAGTCTATTACATATATTTGGAGTACTTTTTGATATTTTATGTACAGTATATAATATATATTTGGTGTAAGATTTTATTTTTTGTACTGTGTATAATATATATGTGATATATATTTTGGTATTTTATGTATAGAATATTATATATATTTGGTGTAATTTTGGTATTTTATGTACACTATATGATATATATTTCGTGTGCTTTTTGATATTTTATGTACAGTATATAATATATCTTTGGTGTACATTGTTATGTTATGTACAGTATATAATATATATTTACTGTACTTTGATATTTTATGTACTGTATATTGAATATATTCAATGTACTTTGATATTTTGTGTACTGTATACAATATATATATGTTGTAATTTCTGGTAGTAATGTACAGTATATAATACATATTTCATGTACTTTTTAATTTTTTATGTACAGTATATCATATATATTTGGTGTACTAATTGATATTTTATGTACAGTAGATAATATATATTTGCTGTCATTTTTGATATTTTGTGTACACTATATACAACATTCTTGGTGTACTTTTGATGATATTTTATGTACAGTATATAATATGTATTTGGTGTACTTTTAGATATATTATGTACATTATATAATATATATTTGGTGTACTTTTTGATATTTTAAGTACAGTTTATAATATATATTTGGTGTACTTTTTGAAATTTTATGTACAGTACATAATATGTATTTGGTGTACTTTTAGATGATATTTTATGTACAGTATTTAAAATATATTTCATGTACTTTGATATTTTATTTACAGTATATAATATATATTTGGTGTACTTTTTCATATTTCATGTACAGTATACAATTTATATTTGGTGTACTTTTTGATATTTTATGTACAGTATTGAACATATATTTGGTGGTCTTTTTCATAATTTATGTGTAGTTTATTATATATATTTGGTGTGCTTCTTGTTATTTTGTGTACTCTATAACATATATATTTGCTGTGCTTTGATATTACACGTACAGTATATAATATACATTAGGTGTACTTTGGTATTTTATGTACAGTATATAATATATATTTTGTGGACTTTGATATTTTTTGTACATTATATAGTATATATTTTGTGTACTTTGATATTTTATGTACTGTATATAATATATATGGTGTACTGTGATATTTTTTGTACAGTATATAATTTGTATTTGGTGTACTTTGAGATTTTAATGTACAGCATATAATATATATTTGGTGTACTTTGATACTTTATGTAGTGTATATAATGTATATTTTGTGTTCTTTGATATTTTATGTACAGTATATAATATATATTCGGTGTGCTTTGATATTTTATGTACTCTATGTAATACATGTTTGGTGTACTTTGATATTTTCTGTGCAGTGTATAATATATATGGCGTATTTGATATTTTGTGTACAGTATATAATGTATATTTGGTGTACTTTAATATGTTATGTACAATATATAATATATATATGGTGTACTTTGATATTTTAGGTACAGTATATAATATATATTTTGTGTACATTGATATTTTATTTGCAGTATATAATATATATTTGGTGTTCTTTGATATTTTATGTACATTATATAATATATAGTTTGTGTTCTTTGATATTTTATGTACAGTTTATAATACATATTTGGTGTACTTTAATATTTTATGTACAGTATATAATATATATGGAGTACTTTGATATTTTACGTACACTTTATACTATATATTTGGCGTAATATGATATTTTAAGTAGAGTATATAATGTATATTTTGTGTAATTTCATACTTAATGTACACTATGTAATATATATTGGATGTACTTTGATATTTATTTACAGTATGTAATCTATATTTGGCCTACTTTGATATTTTATGTACAGTATATGATTTATATTTGGTGTACTTTGATATTTTTTCTGCAGTATATAATATATATTTTGTGTACTTTGATATTTTATGTACTGTATATAATATATATTTGGTGTACTTTGAAGTTTTATGTATAGAATAAGATATATATTTGGTGTACTTTGATATTTTTTGTACAGTATATCATAAGTATTTGGTGTTCTTTGATAATTAATGTACAGTATATAATATATATTTGGTGTATTTTGATATTTTATGTACACTATATAATATATATTTGGTGTATTTTGATAATTTATGTACAATACATAGTATATATTTGCTGTACTTTGATATTTTATGTACAGTATATAGTATATATTTTTGTACTTTGATAATTTATGTGCAGTATATAATATATGTTTTGTGTACTTTGATATTTTCTGTACAGTATATAATACATATTTGGAGTACTTTGATATTTTTTGTACAGTATGTAATGTATATTTTGAGTATTTTGTTATTTTATGTACCGTGTATAATATATATTTGGTGTACTGTGATATTTTATGTACAGTATATTATATATATTTGGTGTACTTTGATATTTTTTGTACAGTACATAATATTCATTTGGTGTATTTTGATATTTTATGTACAGTACATAATATAGATTTGGTGTACTGTGATAGTTTATGTACAGTATATAATATATATTTGGTGTGCTGTGATATTTTATGTACAGTATATAATATTCATTTGGTGTACTTTGTTATTTTATGTAGAGTACAGAATATATATTTGATATTTGATATTTGATATTTTATGTGCAGTATATAATACATTTTTATTGTACTTTGATATTTTATATGCAGTATATAATGTATATTTGGTGTAGTTTGATATTTTATATACAGTGTATAATATATGTTTTTGGTGTACTTTGACATTTTATGTAGAAGGTATGATATATACTTTTGTGTACTTTGATAATTTCTGTACAGTGTATAATATATATTTGGTGTAATTTGATATTTTATGTACAGTATATAATATATGTTTTGTATATGTTGATATTTTATGTACAGCATATAATATATGTTAGGCGTAATTTAATAATTTATGTACAGTTTATAATATACATTTGGTGTGGTTTGATATTCTATGTACGGTATATAGTATTCATTTGGTGTACTTTGATATTTTATGTACAGTATAGAATATATATTTGGCGTGCTTGAATATTTTCTGTTCAGTATATAATATACATTTGTTGTACTTTCATATTTTATGTGCAGTATATAATATATATCTGATATACCGTGAAGTTGTATGTGCAGACTATAACATATATTTGGTCTACTGTGATATTTTATGTACAATATACCATATATCTTTGTTGTACTTTGATATTTAATGTACAGTATAAAATATATATTTAGTGTAATTTAATATTTTATGTACAGTATATAATATATATTTGGTGTACTTTGATATTTAATATACAATAAATAATATATATTTGATTTTCTGTGATATTTTTGTACAGTATATAATGTATATTTTGTGTACTCTGGAACTTTGTGTACACTGTGTAATATACACTTGGTGTACTTTGATATTTTATGTACATTACATAATATATATTTGGTGTACTTTGATATTTTATGTACAGTATGTAATATATATTTGGTGTTCTTTGATATTTTATGTACAGTATGTAATATATATTTTTTGTAGTTTGATAATTTATGTACAGTATATAATATATATTTGGTGTACTTTTATATTTTATGTACAGTAAATGATATGTATTTGGTGTATTTTGATATTTTATGTACAGTATGTAATACATATTTGGTGTACTTTTATATTTTCTGTACATTATGTAATACATATTTGTTGTACTTTTGTATTTCATTTACAGTATGTAATACATATTTGGCGTACTTTGATATATTATGTACTGTATATAATATACATTTGGTGTACTTTGATATTTTATGTTCAGTATATAATATATGTTTGGTGTACTTTGATATTTTATGTACAGTGTATGATATATATTTTGTTTACTTTCATATTTTATGTACAGTATATAATATATATTTGGTGTACTGTGATATTTTTGTACAGTATACAATGTATATTTTGTGTACTCTGGAAATTTATGTACACTGTATAATATATATTCGGTGCATTTTGATATTTTATGTACATTATATTATATATTAGGTATACTTTGATATTTTGTGTATATTATATAATGTATATTTGGAGTCATTTGATAATTTATGTTCAGTATATAATATATATTTTGTGTACTTTGATATTTTATGTAAAATATATAATATATACTTGTTGTACTTTGATATTTTATGTACAGAATATAATATATATTTGGTGTACTTTGATATTTAATGAACAGTATATTATATATATGTGGTGAACTTTTATATTTTATGTACAGTATATGATATATATTTGGATTACTTTGATATTTTATGTACAGTATATAATATTCATTTGTTGAATGTTGGTATTTTATGTACAGTACATACCATACATTTGGTGTATTTTCATATTTTATATACAGTATATAATACATATTTGGTGTACTTTGATATTTTAAATGCAGTATATAAAATTCAATTTGTGTACTGTGATATTTTATGTACAGTATATAATATATATTTGGTGTACTTTGACATTTTATATACAGTATATAATATTCGTTTGGTGTACTTTGATATTTTATGTAAAGTATATAATATATATTTGGTGTAATTTGATATTTTATGTGCAGTATATGATATGCATTTGGTGTAGTTTGATATTTTATATACAGTGTACAATTTATGTTTGGTGTACTTTGATATTTTATGTACAGTACATAATATATATTTTGTGTATTTTGATATTTTATGTACAGCATATAATATATATTTGTTGAACTTTAATATTTTATGTACAGGATATAATATATATTTGGTGTACTTTGATATTTTATGTACAGTACATAATATATATTTTGTGTACTTTGATAATTAATCTACTGTATATAATATATATTTGGTGTACTTTGATCTTTTATGAACAGTATATTATATATATGTGGTGTACTTTCATATTTTATTTACTTTATATAATATATATTCGGTGTACTTTGATACTTTGTATACAGTATATAACATATACTTGGTGTACTTTGATATTTTATGTACAGTATATAGTATATATTTGGGGTACTGTGATATTTTATGTACAGCATATAATATATATTTGTTGTATTTTGATATTTTATGTACTGTATAAAATATATCTTTGGTGTTTTTGATATTTTATGTGCAGTATATAATATATATTTTGTGTACTTTGATATTTTAAGTGCAGTATATAAAATATATTTGGTGTACTGTGGTATTTTATGTACAGTATATAATATATAATTGGTGTACTTTGATATTTTATGTACAGTATATAATATTCATATGGTATACTTTGATAATTTTGTACAGTGTATAATATATATTTGGTGTACTTTGATATTTTATGTACACTATATAATATATATTTTTCTACTGTGATATTTTATGTACGGAATATAATATATATTTGGTGTACTTTGATATTTTAAGTACAGTATATAATATATATGTGGTGTACTTTTATATTTTATGTACATTATATAATATATATTTGCGGAACTTTCATATTTTATGTACAGTATATAATATCAATTTGGCATACCTTGATATTTTATGTACAGTATATAATATATATTTTTGTACTGTGATATTTTATATACAGAATATATTATATATTTGGTGTACTTTGGTATTTTATGTACAGGACATAATATATTTGGTGTACTTTGATATTTTATGTTCAGTATGTAATATATATTTGGTGTACTTTGATATTTTATATGCAGTATATGAAATATATTTGGTTTACTGTGATATTTTTTATACAGTATAAAATATATATTTGGTGTACTTTGATATTTTATGTACAGTATATACTGTACATTTGGTGTAATTTGATATTTTATGTACAGTATATAATATATATTTGTTGTACTTTCATATTTTAAGTACAGTATATAATATATATTTGGTGTAATTTGATATTTTATATACAGTGTACAGTATATAATTGGTGAAATTTTATATTTTATGTACAGTATGTAATATATATTTTTGTGCTGTGATATTTTATGTACAGTATATAATATATAGGTTGTATTTGATATTTTATGTACAGTATAAAATATATATTTGTTATACCTTGATATTATATTTAGAGTGTATATTATTTATTTGGTATACTTTGATATTTTATGTACAGTATATAATATATATTTGGTGTACTTTGATATTTTATATACAGTATATAATATATATTTTGTGTTCTTTGATATTTTATGTTCATTATATAATATATATTTGCTGTATTTAATATTTTATGTACAGTATATAATATAAATCCGGTGTATTTTGATATTTTATGTATACTGTATAATATATATTTGGTGTATTTTGATATTTTATGTAGAGTATATAATGTATATTTTTGGTAGTTTGATACTTTACGTACACTATGTCATTTATATTTGGTGTACATTGATATTTTATGTACAGTATGTAATCTATATTTGATTTAATTTGATATGTTACGTACAGTATATAATATATATTTGGTTTACTTTGGTATTTTATGTGTACTATATAATATACATTTGGTGTACATTGATATTTTATGTACGGTATATAATATATATTTATTGTACTTTGATAGTTTATTTACACTATAATATATGTATTTGGTGTACCTTTATATATTTGTACTGTATATAATATATATTTGGTGTACTTTGACATTTTATGTACAGTACATAGTATATATTTTGTGCACTTTGATATTTTATGTACAGTATGTAATATATATTTGGTGTATTTGTTATTTTTTCTACAGTATATAATAAATATTTGGTGTACATTGATATTTTATGTATAGTATATAATATATGTTTCATGTACTTTGATATTTTATGTGCAGTATATAATATATATGGTGCATTTTGATACTTTATGTACACTATATAATATATATTTGTTGTACTTTGATATTTTAATTACAGTATATATTACTTATTTGGTGTATTTTGATATTCTATGTACAGTATATAATATATATTTGGTGTACTTTAATATTTTATGTACAGTATACAATGTATATTTGGTGTAATATGATATTTTATGTACACTACATAATATATATCTGCTCTACTTTGATATTTTATGTATAGTATATAATATATATTTTGTGTAATATGATACTTTATGTACACTATATAATATATATTTGGTTTACTTTGATATTTTTTGTACAGTATGTAATCTAAGTTTGGTGTACTTTGTTATTTTATATAAAGTATAAAACATATATTTGGTGTACTTTGATATTTTATTTGCAGTATATAATATATATTTATTGTACTTTCATATTTTATGTACAGTATTTAATATATATTTGGTGTACTTTGATGTTTTATGTACAGTATAAAATATATATTTCGTGAACTTTGATATTTTATGTTCAGTATATAATATATATTAGCTGTACTTTTATATTTTAAGTACAGTATATAATACATATTTTATGTACTTTGATATTTTATGTACAATATAGAGTATACACATGGCGTACTTTGATATTTTATTTCCAGTATATAATATATATTTGGTGTAATTTCGTATTTTATGACCAGTATGTAATATGTATTTGGTGTACGGTGATATTTTATGTGCAGTATACAACATGTAATGGGTGTAGTGTGATGTTTTATTTACAGTATATAATATATATTCGGTGTACTTAGATATTTTATGTACAGTATAAAATATATATTTGGTGTACTTTGATTTTGTACAGTATATAATATATATTTGGTGTAATTTGATATTTTATGTACAGTATATAATATGTATTTTGTGTACTTTGATATTTTATGTGCAGTATATTATATATGTTGTAGTTTGATATTTTCTGTACAGTATATAATATATATTTTGTGTTCTTTGATATTTTCTGTACAGTATATAATATATATTTGGTGTACTTTAATAATTTATATACAGTATATAGTATGTTTATGGTGTACTTTGATATTTTATGTACACTATATAATATATATTTGGTGTACTTTGATAATTTATGCACAGTATATAATGTATATTTGGTGTAGCTTGGTACTTTATGTACACTATGTAATATATACCTAGTGTACTTTGATACGTTATGTAGAGTATGTAATCTATATTTGGTGTACTTTGATATTTTATGTACAATACATAATACATATTTGGTGTACTTTGATATTTTATGTGCAGTATATAATATATCTTTGGTGTTCTTTGATATTTTATGTGCAGTGTATAATATATATTTGGTGTACTTTGATATTTTATGTACATTATAAAATATATATTTGGTGTACTTTGATATTTTATGTACAGTATATAATAGTAATTTGGGGTACTTTGATATTTTATGTACAGCATATAATATATATTTGCTGTACTTTGATATTTTTAGTACAGTATATAATAAATACTGGGTGTACTTTGAAATTTATGTACAGTATATAATATACATTTGGTGTACTTTGATATTTTATGTACAGTATATAATATATATTTGGCATATTTTGATAATGTATGTACAGTACATAGTATATATTCGTGGATCTTTGATATTTTATGTACAATATATAATATATATTTTTGTACTTTGGTTGCTTATGTACAGTATATAATATTCATTTCATATACTTTGATATTTTATGTACAATATATAATATAAATTTGGTGTACTTTGATATTTAATGTACAGTATATAATATTCTTTAGGTGTAGTTTGACATTTTATGTACAGTATATATTATATATTTGTTGTACCTTGATATATTATGTACAGTATAAATTATATATGGTGTACTTTGATATTTTATGTACAGTATATAATATATTTTTGGTGTAATTGATATTTTATGTATGGTATAGAATATATATTTGGCATACTTTGATATTTTATGTGCAGTATATAATATATATTTGGTGTACTGTTATGTTTTATGTGCAGTTTATAACATATAGTTGGTGTACTGAGATATGTTCAGTATATAATATATGTTTCATGTACTTTGATATTTTATGTACAGTATAAAATATATATTTGTTGTAATTTGATATTTTATGTACAGTATATAATATATATTTGGTGTAATTTGATATTTTATGCACAGTATATAATATATATTTGTTGTACTTTGATATTTTATATACACAATATAATATATATTTGGTGTACTTTGATTTTTTTATACAGCATATAATATATATTTGGTGTTCTTTGATATTTTATGTGCAGTATATAATATATATTTGTTGTACTTTGATACATTTTGTACAGTATATAATATATATTTGGTTTACTTTGATATTTTCTTTGCACTATATAGTATATATTTGGTGTGAATTGATATTTTATATACAGTATATAATATATATTTGGTGTACTTTGTTATTTTATGTACAGTATAGAATATATATTTTGTGTACTTTGATATTTCATGTACACTATATGTTATATATTTTGTTTGCTTTGATAGTTTATGTACAGTATATAATATACATTTGTTGTACTTTCATATTTTATGTATAGTGTATAACATGTATTTGTTGTAAAATGATATTTTATGTAGAGTATATAATATATATTTGCTGTATATGATGTATTATGTACAGTATATAATATACATTTGGTGTACTTTGATATTTTATGTACAGTACCTAATATATATTTCGTGGACTTTTATATTTTATGTACGTTATATAACATGTGTTTGTGGTACTTTGATATTTTACGTACAGCATAAAATATATTCTTGGTGTACTTTGTTATTTATGTACGGTATGTAATATATTGTTGGTGTACTTTGATATTTTAGGTTCATTATACAATATATATTTGGTGCAATTTGATATTTTATGTACGGTATATAATATATATTTGGTGTACTTTCAAATTTTATGTACAGTGTATAATGTATTTGGTGTACTTTGACATGTTCTGTACAGCGTATAATATATATGTTGTACTTTATTATTTTATGTACAATATAAAATATATTTACTGTATTTTATATTTTATGAGCAGTATATAATATATATTTGGTGTACTTTGATACCTTATGTACACTATATTATCTATATTTGGTGTAGCTTGATATTTTATTTACAGTATGTTATATGTATTATGTATACTTTATTATTTTATGTATAGTACATAGTATATATTTGGCATATTTTGATATTTTATGTACAGTATATAGTATATATTTGGTGTACTTTGATATTTTATGTACAGGAAAATATATATTTGGTGTACTTTGATACTTTATGTACAGTATATAATATATATTTGGTGTACTTTGATATTTTAGGTACAGTGTACAATATATATTTGGTGCCTTTTGATATTTTATGTACAGTATATAATATACACTTGGTGTACTTTGATATTTTATGTACAGTATATAATACATTTTTGTGTACTTTGATATTTTATGTACACTATATAACATATATTTGGCATACATTGATATTTTATGTACAGTATATTATATATTTGGCATATTTTGATATTTTATGTACAATACATAATGTATATTTGCTGTACTTTTATATTTTATGTACATTAAATTATATATATGATGTAATTTCATATTTTATGTACAGTGTATAATATATATGTGCTGTATTTGATGTTTTATATACAGTATATAGTTTATATTCAGTGTACCTTGATAGTTAATGTACACTATATAATATATACTTGGTGTACTTTGATATTTTCTGTACAGTGTATAATGTATATTAGGTGTACTGTGATATTTTATGTACAGTATATAATATATATTTGGTGTACTTTGATATTTTATCTACAGTATATAATATATATTTTGTGTGCTTTGATATTTTATGTAAAGCATATAATACATATTTTGTGTGCTTAATTTCTCATGTAGAGTATATAATATATATTGGGTGTACTTTTATATTTTATGTGCAGTATATAATGTTTGACCTGCCTAAGTGGGCATTGTGACATCATAACTCTGCACCGGTCAACCAGGTGACAGACCCTTGTCTTTGATCTGCCTTAGGGGTCATTGTGACATCATAAATCTGCACTGGCCACCCAGGTGACAGATCCTTGTCTGTGATCTGCCTAAGGGGGCATTGTGACATTATAACTCTGCACGGGTCACCCAGGTGGCAGAACCTTGTCTTTGCTCTGCCTAAGGGGGCATTGTGACATCGTAACTCTGCACGGGTCACCCAGGTGACAGGCCCTTGTCTGCGATCTGCCTAAGGGGGCATTGGGACAGCATAACTCTGCAATGGTCTTCCACGTGACAGACCCTTGTCTTTTATCTGCCTATAGATGCATTGTGACATCATAACTCTGCACTGGTCACCCAGGTGACAGGCCCTTGTCTTTGATCTGCCTAAGGGCGCATTGTGACATCATAAATCTGCAGTGGTCACCCAGGTGACAGACCCTTGTCTGTGATCTGCTTAAGGGGGTATTGTGACATCATAAGTCTGCACGGGTCACCCAGGTGACAGACCCTTGTCTGTGATCTGCCTAAGCGGGCATTGTGACATCATAATTCTGCACGGGTCACCCAGGTGACACACCCTTGTCTGTGATGTGCCTAAGGGGGAATTGTGACATCATAACTCTGCACTGGACACCCACGTGACAGAACCTTGTCTGTGATCTGCATAAGGGGGCATTGTGACATCATAACTCTGCACGTGTCTTGCAGGTGACAGAACCTTGTCTGTGATCTGCCTAATGGGGCAATGTGACATCATAACCCTGCACGGGTCACCCAGGTGACATGCCCTTGACTGTGATCTGCCTAAGGGGGCATTGTGACATCATAACTCTGCACGGGTCACCCAGGTGACAGGCCCTTGTCTGTGATCTGCCTTAGGGGGCTTTGTGACATTGTAACTTTACACGGGTCACCCAGGTGACAGGCCAATAACTGTGATCGGCCTAAGAGAGCATTGTAACAGAATAACTCAGCAATGGTCATCCAGGTGACAGACCATTGTCTGTGATCTCCCTATGGGGGCATTGTGACATCATAACCCTACACTGGTCACCCAGGTGACAGGGCGTTGTCTGTGATCTGCATAAGCGGGCATTGTAACATCATAAACCTGAACTTGTCACCCAGGTTAGAGACCCTTGTCTGTGATCTGCCTAAGGGGGTATTGTGATATCATAACACTGCAGTTGTCACCCAGGTGACAGATCCTTGTCTGTGGTCTGCCTAAGGGGGCATTGTGACATCATAACTCTGCACTGGTCACACAGGTGACAGACCCATGTCTTTGATCTGCCTATGGGGGCATTGTGACATTATAACTCTCTACTGGTCACCCAGGTGACAGACCCTTGCAGTGATCTGCCTAACGGGGCATTGTGACATCATAACTCTGCACTGTTCCCACAGGTGACAGACCCTGGTCTTTGATCTGCCTAAGGGGCATTGTGACATCATAAATCTGCACTGGTCACCCAGGTGACAGAACCATGTCTTTCATCTGCCTAAGGGGGCTTTGTGACAACATAACTCTGCACGGGTCACCCAGGTGACAGGCCCTTGACTGTGATCTGCCTAAGGGGGCATTGTGAAATCATAACTCTGCCCTGGTCACCCAGGTGACAGGCCTTTGTCTGTGATCTGCCTAAGGAGGCATTGTGACATTATAACTCTGCACTGGGCACCCAGGTGACAGGCCCATGCCTGTGATGTGCCTAAGGGGCATTGTGACATCATAACTCTTCACTGGTCACCGTGGTGACAGACCCTTGTCTGTGATCTTCCTAAGGGGGTATTGTGACATCATAACACTGCACTGGTCACCCAGGTGACAAAACATCGTCGGTGATTTTCCTAAGGGGAAATTGTGACATCATAACTCTGTAGTGGTGACGCAGGTGACAGACCCTTGTATTTGATCTGCCTATATGGACATTGTGACATCATAACCCTGCACTGGTCACCTAGGTGACAGACCCTTGTCAGTGATCTACCTAAGGGGGCATTGTGACATCATAATGTATGCGTCACCCAGGTTACAGACCCTTTTCTGTGATCTCTGTAAGGCTTCATTGTGACATCAAAACCCCACATGTGTCACCCAGGTGACAGACTCTTGTCTTTGATCTGCCTAACTGGGTATTGGGACATCATAACCTTGCAGTTGTCACCGAGGTGACAGACCCTTGTCTGTCATCTGCCCAAGGGGTCATTGTGAAATCATAACTCTAATGGGTCACCAAGGAGACGAACCCTTTTCCGTGATCTGCCAAAGGGGGCAACGTGACATCATAACTCTGCACTGGTCACGCAGGTGACAAAACATTGTCTGTGATCTTCCTCAGGGGGAATTGTCACTTCCTAACTCTCTACTGGTGACCCAGGTGACAGACCATTGTATTTGATCTGCCTACGTGGGCATTGTGACATCATAGCTCTGCACTGGTAACCCAGGTGAAAGGCCATTGTCTGTTATCTGCCTAAACGGGCATTGTGACATCATAACTCTGCACTAGTCACCCAGGTGACAGGCCCTTGTCTCTGATATGCCTAAGGGGGCATTGTGACATCATAACACTGTGCTGGGCACCAAGGTGACAGGCCCTTGACTGTGATCTGCCTAACGGGGCATTGTTACCTCATAACTCTGCACTCGGCACACAGGTGACAGGCCCTTGTCTGTGATATGCCTAAGGGGGCATTGTGAAATCATAACTCTGCACTGGGCACTCAGGTGACAGGCCCTTGTCTGTGATCTGCCTAAGGTGGCATTGTGACATCATAACTCTGCACTGGGCACCCAGGTGACAGGCCCTTTTTTTGATCTGCCTAAGGGGGCATAGTGACATCATAACTGCACTGGGAACCCAGGTGACCGGCCCTTGTCTGTGATCTGCCTAAGAGGGCATTGTGACTTCATAACTCTGCACTGGGCACCCAGGTTGCAAGCCCTTCCCTGTGATGTGCCTAAGGGGGCATTGTGACATTATGACTCTGCACTGGGCACCCAGGTGACATGCCCTTTTCTGTGATCTGCCTACGGGGGCATTGTGACATCATAACTCTGCCCTGGGCACCCCGGTGACAGGCCCTTGTCTGTCATCTGCCTAAGGGGTCATAGTGACATCATAACTCAGCACGGGTCACCCATGTGACAGACTCTTTTCTGTGATCTGCCTAAGCGGGCATTGTGACATCATAACTCTGCACTAGTCACCCAGGTGACAGGCCCTTGTCTGTGATCTGCCTAAGGGGGCATTGTGACATCATTACTCTACATTGATCACCCAGGTGAGAGGCCTTTGTCTGTGATCTGCCTAAGGGGGAATTGTGACATCATAACTCTGCACTGGTCACCCAGGTGACAGTCCCTTCATTGTGATCTACCTAAGGATGCATTGTGACATCATAACTCTGCACTGGTCACCCAGGTGACAGGCCCCTGTCTGTGCTCTCCCTAAGGGGGCATTGTGACATCATAACTCTGCCCTGGTCACCCAGGTGACAGGCCCTTTTCTCTGATCTGCCTAATGTGGCGTTGTGACATCATAACTCAGCACGGGTCAACCAGGTGACAGGCATTGCTGTGACCTGCCTTAGGGGGCATTGTGACATCATAAATCTGCACTGGGCACCCAGGTGACTGGCCCTTGTCTGTGATCTGCCTAAGGGGGCATTGTGGCATCATAGCTCTGCACCGGTCACCCAGGTTACAGGCCATTCTCTGTCACCTGTCTAACGGGGGCATTGTGACATCATAACACTGCACGGGTCATTCAGGTGACAGACCCTTGTCTGTGATATGCCTAAGGGGGCATTGAGACATCATAACTCTGCACGGGTCACTAAGGTGACATACCATTGTCTGTGATCTGCCTAAGGGGGCAATGTGACATCATAACTCTGCACTGGTGATAAAGCTGACTGACCCTTGTCTGTGATCTGCCTCAAGGGGCATTGTGACATCATAACTCCGCACTGGTCTCCCTGGTGACAGGCCCTTGTCTGTGATCTGCCTAAGGGGGCATTGTGACATCTTAACTCTGCACGGCTCACCCAGGTGACAGACTCTTGTCTCTGATCTGCCTAAGGGGGCATTGTGACATCATAACTCTACACGGGTCACCCAGGTGACAGTCCCTTGTCTGTGATCTGCCTAAGGGGTCATAGTGACATCATAACACTACATGGGTCACCCAGCTGACAGACTCTTGTCTGTGATCTTCCTAAGAGGGCATTGTGACATCATAACTCTGCACGGGTCTCCCAGGTGACAGGCCCTTGCTGTGATCTGCTTAAGCGGGCATTGTGACATCATAAATCTGCACTGGGCACCCAGGTGACAGGCCCGTGTCTGTGATCTGCCTAAGTGGGCATTGTGACATCATAACTCTGCACTGGGCACCCAGGTGACAGGCCCTTGTCTGTGATCTGCCTAAGGGGATATTGTGGCATCATATCTCTGCACCGGTCTCCCAGGTGACAGTCCCCTGTCTGTCACGTGCCTAACGGGGCATTGTGACATCATAACACTGCACGAGTCACTCAGGTGACAGACCATTGTCTGTAATCTGCCTAAGGGGGCAATGTGACATCATAACTCTGCACTGGTGATCCAGGTGACAGACGCTTGTCTGTGATCTGCCTCAGGGGTCATTGTGACATCATAATTCTGCACTGGTCACCCAGGGGACAGGCCCCTGTGTGTGATCTGCCTAAGGGGGCATTGTGACATCATAACCCTGCACTGGTCACTGTGATGACAGACATTTGTCTGTGATCTGCCTAAGGGGGTATAGTGTCATCATAAATCTGCACTGGTCACCCAGGTGACAAAACATTGTCTGTGATCTTCCTAAGGGGGCATTGTGACATCAAAACTGTGTACTGGTGACCCTGGTGACATACCCTTCTTTTTAACTGCCAACGAGGGCGTTGTGACATGACAACACAGCAGTGGTCACCCAGGTGACAGACCCTTGTCAGTGATCTACCTAACGGGGCATTCTGTCATCACAAGTCTGCACGCATCACCCAGGTGACAGACCCTTGTCTGTGATCTCCGTAAGGCGTCATTGTGACATCATAACTCTGCACGTGTGACCCAGGTGAGAGATCATTGTCTTTGATCTTCCTAAGTGGGCATTGTGACATCATAAATCTGCACCTGTCACCCAGGTGACAGACCCTTGTCTGTGATCTACCTAAGGGGGCATTGTGACATCATAACACTGCAGGTGTCACCCAGGTGACAAACCCTATTCTGTGATATGCCTAAGGGGTCATTGTGACATCATAACTCAGCACTGGTCACCGTGGTGACAGACCCTGGTCTGTGATGTGCCTAAGGGGGTATTGTATCATCATAACTCTGCACTGGTCACCCAGGTGACAAAACATTGTCTGTGATCTTCCTAAGGGGGCATTGTGACATCATAACACTGTACTTGTGACCCTGGTGACAGACCCTTGTTTTTGAACTGCCTGCGTGGGCATTGTGACATCATAACTCTGCAGTCGTCACCCAGGTGACAGACCCTTCTCAGTGATCTACCTAAGGGGGCATTCTGACATCACAAGTCTGCACGCGTCACCCAGGTGACAGACCCTTGTCTGTGATCTCCGTAAGGCATCGTTGTGACATCATAACTCTGCACGTGTGACCCAGGTGAGAGATACTTGTCTTTGATCTGCCTAAGTGGGCATTGTGACACATTAACTCTTCACTTGTCACCCAGGTGACAGAACCTTGTCGGTGATCTGCCTAAGGGGGCATTGTGACACAATAACACTGCATGTGTCACCCACGTGACAGACCCTTCTCTGTGATATGCCAAAGGGGGCATTGTGACATCATGACTCTGCATGGGTCACCCAGGTGACATACCCTTGTCTGTGATCTGCCTAAGGGGGAAATGTGACATCATAACTCTTCACGGGTGACTCAGGTTACTGGCCTTTGCTGTGATCTGCCTAAAGGAGCATTGTGACATCATAACTCTGCACTGGGCATCCAGGTGACAGGCCCTTGTCAGTGATCTGCCTAAGGGGACATTGTGACATTATTACTCTGCACTGGGCACCCAGGTGGCATGCCCTTGTCTGTGATCTGCCTAAGGCGTCATTGTGACATCATAACTCTGCACTGGGCACCCCGGTGACAGACACTTGTCTGTGATGTGCCTAAGGTGGCATTGTGACATCATAACTCTGCACTAGTCACCATGGTGACAGGCCCTTGTCTGGAATCGGCCTTAGGGGGCATTGTGACATCATAACTCTGCACTGGGCACCCAGGTGACAGGCCCCTGTCTGTGATCTGCCTAAGGGGGCATTGTGACATCATAACTCTGCATGGGTCACAGAGGTGACAGGCCCTTGTCTGTGATCTCCCTAAGGAGGCATTGTTACATCATTACTCTGCATGGTTCACCCAGGTGACAGACCCTTGTCTGTGATCTGCGAAAAGGGGCATTGTGATATCATAACCCTGTACGGGTCACCCAGGTGACAGGCCCTTGCTGTGATCTGCCTAAGGGGGCATTGTGACATCATAACTCTGCACTGGGCACCCAGGTGACAGACCCATGTCTGTGATCTGCCTAAGGGGGCATTGTGACATCAGAACTCTGCACTGGGCACTCAGGTGACAGGCCCTTGTCTGTGATCTGCCAAACGGGGCATTGTGACATCAAAACTGTGCACTGGGCACCAAGGTGACATGCCCATGTCTGTGATCTGCCTAAGGGGGCATTTTGACTTCATAACACTTCACTGAGCACCCAGGTGACAGGCCCATGTCTGTGATCTGCCTAAGGGGGCATTGTGCCATCATAACTCTGCACCGGTCACCCAGGTGACAGACCCTTGTCAGTGATCTATCTCAGGGGGCATTGTGACATCATAATTCTGCACGCGTCACCCAGGTGACAGACCCTTGTCTGTGATCTCCGTAAGGGGTCATTGTGACATCATACCTCTGCACTGGTCACCCAGGTGGCCGGCCCTTGTCTGTGAACTGCCTAAGGGGCATTGTGACATCATATCTCTACACCAGTCACCAAGGTGGCAAACCCTTTTCTTTCATCTGCCTAAGGGGGCATTGTGACATCATAAATCTGCACTGGGCACCGAGGTGACAGGCCCATCTCTGTGATCTGCCTAAGGTGGCATTGTGACATTATAACTCAGCACTGGGCACCCAGGTGACAGGCCCTTGTCTGTGATGTGCCTAAGGAGGCATTGTGACATCATAACTCTCCCAGGGCCACCCAGGTGACAGGCCCTTGTCTGTGATCTGCGAAAGGGGGCATTGTGACATAATAACTCTCCACGGGACACCCAGGTGACAGGTCCTTGCTGTGATCTGCCTGAGGGGACATTGTGACATCATAACTCTACACTGGGAACTCAGGGGACAGCCCCTTGTCTCTGATCTGCCTAAAGGGGCATTGTGACATCATAACTCTGCACTGGTCACCCAGGTGACAGCACATTGTCTGTTATCTTCCTCAGTGGCAATTGTGACATCATAACTCTGTACTGGTGACCCAGGTGACAGACCATTGTATTTGATCTGCCCACGTGTCTATTGTGACATCATAACTCTGCACTGGTCATCCAGGTGACAGACCCTTGTCAGTGATGTACCTAAGGGGGCATTGTGACATCGTAAGTCTTCAGGCATCACCTAGGTGACAGACCCTTGTCTGTGATCTCCGTAAGGGGTCATTGTGACATCATAACTCTGCACTTGTCGCCCAGGTGACAGACCCTTGTCTTTGATCTGCCTAACTGGTCATTGTGACATCATAACTCCGCACTTGTCACCGAGGTGACAGACCCTTGTCTGTGATCTGCCTAAGGGGGCATTGTGACATCATAACTCTAACGGGTCACCCAGGTGACAAACCCTTGTCTGTGATCTGCCAAAGGGGGCAATGTGACATCATAACTAAGCACTGGTCACCCAGGTGACAGACCCTTGTCTGTGATCTGCATCAGGGGACATTGTGACATTATGACTCTGCACTGGGCACCCAGTTGACAGGCAGTTGTCTGTGATCTGCCTAAGGTGGCATTGTAACCTCATAACTCTGCATTGGGCACCCAGGTGACAGGCCCTGTTCTGTGATCTGCCTAAGGGGACATTGAGACATCATAACTCTTCACTGGTCACGCAGGTGACAGGCCCTTGTCTGTGATTTGCATAAGGGGGCATTGGGATATTATAACTCTGCACTGGGCACCCAGGTGACATGCCACTGTCTGTGATCTGCCGAAGGGGCAATGTGTCATCATAACTCTGCAAGGGTCACCCAGCTGACAGGCCCTTGTCTGTGATTTGCGAAAGGGGGCATTGTGATATCATAACGCTTTACTGGGCACGGAGGTGGCAGGCCCTTCTCTGTGATGTGCCTAAGGAAGCATTTTGACGTTATAACTCTGCACTGGGCACCCAGGTTCGATAACCTTGACTGTGCTCTGCCTAAGGGGGCATTGTGACACCATAACTCTGCACTGGGCACCCCGGTGACAGGCCTTTGTCTGTGATCTGCCTAAGGGGGCATTGAGACATCATAACTCTACACTGGGCACCCAGGTGAAAGGACCTTTTCTGTGATCTGCCTAAGGGGGCACTGTGACAACGTAACCCTGCACTGTTCACCCAGGTAACAGGCCCTTGTCTGTGATCTGCCTAACGGGGCATTCTGACATCATAACTCTGCACTGGATACCCAGGGTACAAGCCCTTGTCTGTGATCTGCCCAAGGCAGCATTGTGACATCATAACACTGCACAGGTAGCCCAGGGGACAGACTCTTGTCTGTCGTCTGCCTAAGGGGGCATTGTGGCATCATAACACTGCACAGGTCACCCAGGTGACAGACTCTTGTCTGTGATCTGCCTAAGCGGGCATTGTGACATCATAACTCTGCGCTAGTCACCAAGGTGACAGGCCCTTGTCTGTGATCTGCCTAAGGGGGCATTGTGACATCATAACACTACACTGGTCACCCAGGTGAGAGGCCCTTGTCTGTGATCTGCCTAAGGGTGCATTGTGACATCATAAGTCTGCACTGATCACCAAGGTGACAGGCCCTTGTCTGTTATCTGCCTAAGGGGGCATTGTGACATTATAACTCTGCACTGGTCACCCAGGTTACAGGCCCTTGTCTGTGATCTGCCTAAGGGGGCATTGTGGCATCATAACTCTGCACTGGTCACCCAGGTGACTGGCCATTCTCTGTCACCTGTCTAACGTGGGCATTGTGACATCATAACACTGCATGGGTCATTCAGGTGACAGACCCTTGTCTGTGATATGCCTAAGGGGGCACTGTGATATCATACCTCTGCACGAGTCACTCAGGTGACATACCATTGTCTGTGATCTGCCTAAGGGGGCAATGTGACATCATAACTCTGCACTGGTGATCCAGGTGACAGATCCTTGTCTGTGATCTGCCTCAGGGACCATTGTGACATCATAACTCCGCCCTGGTCACCCTGGTGACAGGCCCTTGTCTGTGATCTTCCTAAGGGGGCATTGTGACATCATAACTCCGCACTGGTCACCCAGGTGACAGAATCTTGTCTGTGATCTCCCTAAGGGTTCATTTCGACATCATGACTCTGCACTAGTCATCCAGGTGACAGGCCCTTGTCTCTGATCTGCCTAAGGGGGCATTGTGACATCATAACTCTGCACGAGTCACCCAGGTGTCAGGTCCGTGTCTGTGATCTGCCTACGGGGGCATTGTGACATCATAACACTGCACGGGTTACCGTGGTGACAGACCCTTGTCTGTGATCCGCCTAAGGGGCTATTGTGACATCATAACTCTGCACTGGTCACCCAGGTGACAGCACATTGTCTGTGATCTTCCTCAGTGGCAATTGTGACATCATAACTCTGTACTGGTGACCCAGGTGACAGACCATTGTATTTGATCTGCCTACGTGTCTATTGTGACATCATAACTCTGCACTGGTCATCCAGGTGACAGACCCTTGTCAGTGATGTACCTAAGGGGGCATTGTGACATCGTAAGTCTTCACGCATCACCTAGGTGACAGACCCTTGTCTGTGATCTCCGTAAGGGGTCATTGTGACATCATAACTCTGCGCTTGTCGCCCAGGTGACAGACCCTTGTCTTTCATCTGCCTAACTGGTCATTGTGACATCATAACTCCGCACTTGTCACCGAGGTGACAGACCCTTGTCTGTGATCTGCCTAAGGGGGTATTTTGACATCATAACTCTAACGGGTCACCCAGGTGACAAACCCTTGTCTGTGATCTGCCAAAGGGGGCAATGTGACATCATAACTAAGCACTGGTCACCCAGGTGACAGACCCTTGTCTGTGATCTGCATCAGGGGACATTGTGACATTATGACTCTGCACTGGGCACCCAGTTGACAGGCACTTGTCTGTGATCTGCTTAAGGTGGCATTGTAACCTCATAACTCTGCATTGGGCACCCAGGTGACAGGCCCTGTTCTGTGATCTGCCTAAGGGGACATTGAGACATCGTAACGCTTCACTGGTCACGCAGGTGACAGGCCCTTGTCTGTGATTTGCATAAGGGGGCATTGGGATATTATAACTCTGTAATGGGCACCCAGGTGACATGCCACTGTCTGTGATCTGCCGAAGGGGGCAATGTGTCATCATAACTCTGCAAGGGTCACCCAGCTGACAGGCCCTTGTCTGTGATTTACGAAAGGGGGCATTGTGACATCATAACACTTTACTGGGCACGGAGGTGTCAGGCCCTTCTCTGTGATGTGCCTAAGGAAGCATTTTGACATTATAACTCTGCACTGGGCACCCAGGTTCGATAACCTTGACTGTGCTCTGCCTAAGGGGGCATTGTGACACAATAACTCTGCACTGGGCACCCCGGTGACAGGCCTTTGTCTGTGATCTGCCTAAGGGGGCATTGAGACATCATAACTCTACACTGGGCACCCAGGTGAAAGGACCTTTTCTGTGATCTGCCTAAGGGGGCACTGTGACATCGTAACCCTGCACTGTTCACCCAGGTGACAGGACCTTGTCTGTGATCTGCCTAACGGGGCATTCTGACATCATAACTCTGCACTGGATACCCAGGGTACAAGCCCTTGTCTGTGATCTGCCCAAGGCGGCATTGTGACATCATAACACTGCACGGGTCCCCCAGGTGACAGACTCTTGTCTGTCGTCTGCCTAAGGGGGCATTGTGGCATCATAACACTGCACGGGTCACCCAGGTGACAGACTCTTGTCTGTGATCTGCCTAAGCGGGCATTGTGACATCATAACGCTGCACTAGTCACCAAGGTGACAGGCCCTTGTCTGTGATCTGCCTAAGGGGGCATTGTGACATCATAACTCTACACTGGTCACCCAGGTGAGAGGCCCTTGTCTGTGATCTGCCTCAGGGGGCACTGTGACAACATAAGTCTGAACTGGTCACCAAGGTGACAGGCCCTTGTCTGTTATCTGCCTAAGGGGGCATAGTGACATCATAACTCTGCACTGGTCACCCAGGTTACAGGCCCTTGTCTGTGATCTGCCTAAGGGGGCATTGTCGCATCATAATTCTGCACCAGTCACCCAGGTGACAGGCCATTCTCTGTCACCTGTCTAACGTGGGCATTGTGACATCATAACACTGCATGGGTCATTCAGGTGACATACCCTTGTCTGTGATATGCCTAAGGGGGTATTGTGACATCATACCCCTGCACGGGTCACTCACGTGACATAGCATTGTCTGTGATCTGCCTAAGGGGGCAATGTGACATCATAACTCTGCACCGGTGATCCAGGTGACAGGCCCTTGTCTGTGATCTGCCTCAGGGGGCATTGTGACATCATAACTCCGCCCTGGTCACCCTGGTGACAGGCCCTTGTCTGTGATCTTCCTAAGGGGGCATTGTGACATCATAACACTGCATGGGTCACCCAGGTGACAGAATCTTGTCTGTGATCTGCCTAATGGTTCATTGTGATATCATGACTCTGCACTAGTCACCCAGGTGACAGGCCCTTGTCTCTGATCTGCCTAAGGTGGCATTGTGACATCATAACTCTCCACAGGTCACCCAGGTGTCAGGCCCGTGTCTGTGATCTGCCTACAGGGTCATTGTGACATCATAACACTGCACGGGTCACCCAGGTGACAGATTCTTGTCTGTGATCTGCCTAAGGGGACATTGTGACATCATAACTCTGCAGTGGGCACCCAGGTGACAGGCCCTTGTCTCTGATCTGCCTAAGGGGACATTGTGGCATCATAACTCTGCACCGGTCGCCCAGGTGACAGGCCCTTGCTGTGATCAGCTTCAGGGGCATTGTGACATCATAACTCTTCAGTGGGCACTCAGGGGAAAGGCCATTGTCTGTGATCTGCCGAAGGGGGCATTGTGACATCATAACTCTGCAGTGGGCACCCAGGTGACAGGCCCTTGTCTCTGATCTGCCTAAGGGGACATTGTGGCATCATAACTCTGCACCGGTCGCCCAGGTGACAGGCCCCTGTCTGTCACCTGCCTAAGGGGGTATTGTGACATCATAACACTACACGAGTCACTCAGATGACAGATCCTTTTCTGTAATCTGCCTAAGGGGGCAATGTGACATCATAACTCTGCACTGGTGATCCAGATGACAGACCCTTGTCTGTGATCCGCCTCAGGGGGCATTGTGACATCATAATTCCAGACTGGTCACCCAGGTGACAGACCGTTTTCTGTGATCAGCCTATGGGGGCATTGTGACATCATAATTCTGCACTGGTCCTCAAGGTGACAGGCCCCTGGGTGTGGTCTGCCTAAGGGGGCTTTGTGACATCATAAATCTGCCCTGCGCACACAGGTGACATGCCCTTGTGTGTGGTCTGCCTAAGGGGGCATTGTGACATCATAAATCTGCACTGGGCACCCAGGTGACATGCCCTTGTCTGTGATCTGCCTAAGGTTTCATTGTGACATCATAACTCTGCACTGGGCATCCAGGTTACAGGCCCTTGTCTGTGATGTGCCTAAGGGGGTATTGTGACATTATAACGCAGCACTGGGTACCCAGGTGACATGCCCTTTGCTGTGATCTGCCTAAGGGGGAATTGTTACATCATAACTCTGTAGTAGGCACCCAGGTGACAGGCCCTGGTCTTTGGTTTGCCAATGGGGGCATTGTGACATAACTCTGAACGGGTCACCCAGGTGACAGGTCCCTGTCTGTGATCTGCCTAAGGGGGCATTGTGCCATCATAACTCTGCCCTGGTCACCCAGGTGACAGGCACTTGTCTGTGATCTGCCTAAGGGGGAATTGGGACATCATATCTCTGCACTGGTCACCGTGATGACAGACATTTGTCTGTGATCTGCCTAAGGGGGTATAGTGTCATCACATCTCTGCACTGGTCACCCAGGTGACAAAACATTGTCTGTGATCTTCCTAAGGGGGCATTGTGGCATCATAACTCTGTACTGGTGACCCTGGTGACATACCATTCTTTTTAACTGCCTATGTGGGCATTGTGACATCACAACTCTGCAGTGGTCACCCAGGTGACAGACCCTTCTCAGTGATCTACCTAACGGGACATTCTGTCATCACAAGTCTGCACGCATCACCCAGGTAACAGACCCTTGTCTGTGATCTGCCTAAGGTGGCATTGTGACATCATAACAGTCCACGTGTCACCCAGGTGACAAACCCTACTCTGTGATATGCCTAAGTGGGCATTGTGACATCATAACTCAGCACTGGTCACCGTGGTAACAGACCCTTGTCTCTGATCTGCCTAAGGGGGTGTTGTGTCATCATAACTCTGCACAGGTCACCCAGGTGACAAAACATTGTCTGTGATCTTCCTAAGGGGGCATTGTGACATCATAACTCTGTACTGGTGACCCTGGTGACAGACCCTTGTTTTTGAACTGCCTGCATGGGCATTGTGACATCATAACTCTGCAGTGCTCACCCAGGTTACAGACCCTTCTCAGTGATCTACCTAAGGGGGCATTCCGACGTCACCAGTCTGCACGCGACACCCAGGTGACAGACCCTTGTCTGTGATCTCCGTAAGGCATCGTTGTGACATCATAACCCTGCACGTGTGACCCAGGTGAGAGATAGTTGTCTTTGATCTGCCTAAGTGGGCATTGTGACATCATAACTCTTCATTTGTCACCCAGGTGACAGACCCTTGTCGGTGATCTGCCTAAGGGGGCATTGTGACATAATAACACTGCATGTGTCACCCAGGTGACAGATCCTTCTCTGTGATATGCCGAAGGGGGCATTGTGACATCATGACTCTGCAGGGGTCACCCAGGTGACATACCCTTGTCTGTGATCTGCCTAAGGGGGAACTGTGACATCATAACTCTGCATGGGTGACCCAGGTGACTGGCCCTTGCTGTGATCTGCCTAAAGGAGCATTGTGTCATCATAACTCTGCACTGGGCACCCAGGTGACAGGCCCTTGTCAGTGATCTGCCTAAGGGGGCATTGTGACATTATAACTCTGCACTGGGCACCCAGGTGACACGCCCTTGTCTGTGATCTGCCTAAGGGGGCATTGTGACATCGTAAATCTGCACTGGGCACCCCACTGATACGCCTTTGCTGTGATATGCCTAATGGGGCATTGTGACATCATAACTCGACACGGGTCACCCAGGTGACAGGCCCTTGTCTCTGATCTGCCTAAGGGGGCATTGTGACATCATAACTCTGCACGTGTCACCCAGGTGAGAGGCCCTTGTCTGTTATCTGACTAAGGGGGCATTGTGACATCATAACACTGCACGGGTCACCCAGGTGACAGTTGTCTGTGATCTGCCTAAGGGGGCATTGTGACATCATAACTCTGCACTAGTCACCCAGGTGACAGGCCCTTGTCTGTGATTGGCCTTAGGGGGCATTGTGACATCATAACTCTGCACTGGGCAAACCAGGTGAAAGGCCCCTGTCTGTGACCAGCCTAAGGGGGCATTGTGACATCATTACTGGGCACGGTTCACCCAGGTGACAGGCCCTTGTCTGTGATCTGCCTAAGGGGGCATTGTGACATCATAAATCTACACTGGGAACCCAGGGGACAGGCACTTGTGTGTGATCTGCCTAAAGGGGCATTGTGACATCATAACTCTCCACTGGGCACCCAGGTGGAATGCCCTTCCCTGTTATGTGCCAAAGGGAGCATTGTGACATTATGACTCTGCACTGGGCACACAGGTGACATGCCCTTGTCTGTGATATGCCTATGGGGGCATAGTGACATCATAACCCTGCACGGGTCTCCCAGGTGACAGGCCCTTGTCTCTGATCTGCGTAAGGGGGCATTGTGACATCAGAACTATGCACGGGTCACCCAGGTGACAGGCCCTTGTCTGTGATCTGCCTAAGCGTGCATTGTGACATCATAACCCTGCACGGGTCACCCAGGTGACAGATCTTGTCTGTGATCTGCCTAAGGGGGCATTGTGACATCATGACTCTGCACTAGTCACCCAGGTGACAGGCCCTTGTCTGTGATCTCCCTAAGGGGGCATTGTGACATCATAACACTGCACTGGGCACCCAGGTGACAGGCCCCTGTCTGTGATCTGCCTAAGGGGGCATTGTGACATCATAAAACTGCACTGGGCACCCAGGAGACAGGCCCTGGTCTGTGATGTGCCTAAGGGGCATTGTGACATTTTAACTGTGCACTGGGCACTCAGGTGACATGCCCTTGTTTTTGATCTGCCTAAGGGGGCTTTGTGATATCATAACTCTGCACTGGTCACCCAGGTGACAGGCCCTTGTCTGTGATCTGCCTAAGTGGGCATTGTGACATCATAACTCTGCACGGGTCACCCAGGTGACCGGGCCTTGTCTGTGATGTGCCTAAGGGGGCATTGTGACATCATAACTCTGCACTGATCAAACAGGTGACAGCACATTGTCTGTGATCTTCCTAAGGGGCAGTTGTGTCATCATAACTCTGTACTGGTGACCCAGGTGACAGACCATTGTATTTGATCTGCCTACGTGTCTATTGTGACATCATAACTCTGCACTGGGCACCCAGGTGACAGGCCCTTCTCTGTGATCTGCCTAAGGGGGCATTCTGACATTATAACTCTGCACTGGGCACCCAGGTGACAGGCCCTTGTCTGTGATGTGCCTAAGGGGGTATTGTGACATCATAACTCTGCACTGGTCAACCAGGTGACAGACCCTTGTCTGTGATCTGTCTAAGGGGGCATTGTGACATCATAACTCTGCCAGGGTCACCAGGGTGATAGGTCCTTGTCTGTGATCTGCGAAAGGGGGCATTGTGACATCATAACTCTGCACGGGTCTCCCAGTCGACAGGCACTTGCTGTCATCTGCCTAAGGGGGCATTGTGACATCATAACTCTGCACAGGTCACCCAGTTGACAGGCCCCTGTCTGTGATCTTCTAAGGGGGCATTGTGACATCATAACCCTGCATGGGTCACCCAGGTGACAGACTCTTGTCTGTGATCTGCATAAGGGGGCATTGTGACATAATAACTTTGCACTAGTCAAGGAGGTGACGGGCTCTTGTCTGTGATCTGAGTAAGGGGACATTGTGACTTCATAACTCTGCACTGGTCACCCAGGTGACATGCCATTGTCTGTGATCTGCCTAAGTGGGTATTGTGAGATCGTTACTCTGCATGGACCACCCAGGTGACAGGCCCTTGTCTGTGATCTGCGAAAGGGGGCATTGTGACATCAAAACTCTGCACGACACACCCAGCTGAGGGGTCCTTGCTGTGCTCTGCCTAAGGGGGCACTGTGACATCATAACCCTGCACTAGGCACCCAAGTGACAGGCCCTTGTCTGTGATCTGCCTAAGGGGGCATTGAGACATGGTAACTCTGCACTGGGCACCCAGGTGACAGGCCCTTGTCTGTGAGCTGCCTAGGAGGCATTGTGACTTCATAACTCTGCACTGGGTACCCAGGTGACATGCCCGTGTATGTGATCTGCCTAAGGGGGCATTGTGACGTCATAACTCTGCACCGGGCACCCATGTGACAGGCCCTTGTCTGTGATCTGCCTATGGCGGCATTGTGGTATCATAACTCTACACCGGTCACCCAGGTGACAGGCCCTTGTCTGTCAACTGCCCAAGGGGGCATTGTGACCTCATAACACTGCACGGGTCACTCAGGTGACAAACCCTTGTCTGTAATCTGCCTAAGGGTGCAATGTGACATCATAACCCTGCATTATTCACCCAGGTGACAGGCTCCTGTCTCTGATCTGCCTACGGGGACATCGTGACAACATAACTCTGCACTGGTCACCCAGGTGACTGGCCCTTGTCTGTGATCTGCCAAAGGTGGCATTGTGACATCGTAACTGTGCACTGGGCACCCAGGTGACAGGCCCTTTTCTGTGATCTGCCAAAGGGGGCATAGTGACATCATAACTCTAAACTGGAAACCCAGGGGACAGGCCCTTGTCTGTGATCTGCCTAAATGGGCATTGTGACATCATAACTCTGCACTGGGCACCCAGGTGGAAAGCCCTTCCCTGTGATGTGCCTAAGGGGGCTTTGGGACATTATGACTCTGCACTGGGCACACAGGTGAAATGCCCTTGTCTGTGATCTGCCTAAGGGGGCATAGTGACATCATAACTCTGCACGGGTCTCCCAGGTGACACGCCCTTTTCTCTGATCTCCCGAAGGGGGCATTGTGACATCATAACTCTGCACAGGTCACACAGGAGACAGGCCCTTGTCTGTGATCTGCCTAAGGGGGCATTATGACATCATAACACTGCACGGGTCACCCAGGTGAGAGAATCTTGTCTGTGATCTGCCTAAGGGGGCATTGTGATATCATGACTCTTCACTAGTCACCCAGGTGACCGGCCCTTGTCTGTGATCTGCGTAAGGGGGCATTGTGACATCATAACTCTGCACTGGGCACCCAGGTGACAGACCGCTGTCTTTGATCTGCCTAAGGGGGCATTGTGACAACATAAAACTGCACTGGGCACCCAGGTGACAGGCTTTTGTCTGTGTTCTGCCTAAGGGGGCATTGTGACCTCATAACTCTTCACTGGGCACCCAGGTGACAGGCCCTTGTCTGTGATGTGCCTAAGGGGCATTGGGACTTTTTAACTCTGCACTGGGCACTCAGGTGACATGCCCTTGTCTTTGATCTTCCTAAGGGGGCTTTGTGACATCATTTTTCTGCAGTGGTCACCCAGGTGACAGGCCCTTGTCTGTGATCTGCCTAAGGGGGCATTGTGACATCATAGCACTGCAAGTGTCACCCAGGTGACAGACCCTTCTCTGTGATATGCCTAAGGGGGCATTGTGACATCATAACTCTACATGGGTCACCCAGGTGACATACCCTTGTCCGTGATCTGCCTAAGGGGGCAATGTGACATCATAACTCTGCACGGGTCACCCAGTTGACGGGCCCTTGCTGTGATCTGCCTAAGGGAGCATTGTGAAATCATAATTCTGCACTGAGCACCCAGGTAACATGCCCTTGTCTGTGATCTGCCTAAGGGGGCATTGTGACATCATAACTCTGCACTGGGCACCCCGGTGACAGGGCTTTGCTGTGATCTGCCTAAGAGGGCATTGTGACATCATAACTCAGCACGGGTCACCGAGGTGACAGGCCCTTGTCTCCGTTCTGCCTAAGGGTGCACTGTGATATCATAACTCTGCACGGGTCACCCAGGTGAGAGGCCCTTGTCTGTGATCTGCCTAAGGTGACATTGTGACATCATAACACTGTACAGGTCACCCAGGTGACAGAAAATTGTCTGTGATCTGCCTAAGGGGGCATTGTGACATCATAAATCTGCACTAGTCACACAGGTGAGAGGCCCTTGTCTGTGATCGGCCTTAGGGGGCATTGTGACATCATAACTCTGCACTGGGCACCCAGGTGACAGGCCCTTCTCTGTGATGTGCCTAAGGGGGCATTCTGACATTATAACTCTGCACTGGGCACCCAGGTGACAGGCCCTTGTCTGTGATGTTCCTAAGGGGGCATGGTGACATCATAACTCAGCACTGGTCAACCAGGTGACAGGGCCTTGTCTGTGATCAGTCTAAGGGGGCATTGTGACATCATAACTCTACCAGGGCCACCAATGTGACAGGCCCTTGTCTGTGATCTGCGAAAGGGGGCATTGTGACAGCATAACACTGCACGGGTCACCCAGGCGACAGGCCCTTGTTGTCATCTGCCTAAGGGGGCATTGTGACATCATAACTCTGCACTGGGCACCCAGGTGACCGGCCCTTTTCTGTGATCTGCCTAAGGTGGCATTGTGACATCATAAGTCTGCACTGGGCACCCAGGTGACAGGCCCTTTTCTGCGATCTGCCAAAGGGGGCATTGTGACATCGTAACTCTGCATGGGTCACCCAGGTGACATCCCCTTGTCCGTGATCTGCCTAAGGGCGCAATGTGACATCATAACTCTGCACGGGTCACCCACGTGACTGGCCCTTGCTGTGATCTGCCTAAGGGAGCTTTGTGACATCATAATTCTGCACTGGGCACCCAGGTGACAGGCCCTTGTCTGTGATCTGCCTAAGGGGGCATTGTGACATCATAACTCAGCACTGGGCACCCAGGTGAGAGGCCCTTGTCTGTGATCTGCCTAAGGGGGCATTGTGACATGATAACGCTGCTCTGGGCACCCACGTGGCAGGCCCTTCTCTGTGATGTGCCTAAGGGGCATTGTGAGATTATAACTCTGCACTGGGCACCCAGGTGACATGCCCTTGTCTGTGATCTCCCTAAGGGATCATTGTGACATCATAACTCTGCACTGGGCACCCCGGTGACAGGCCTTTGCTGTGATCTGCCTAAGGGGGCATTGTGACATGATAACTCTGCACTGGGCAACCAGGAGACAGGACCATGCTGTGTTCTGCCTAAGGGGGAATGGTGGCATCATAACTCAGCACTGGGCACACAGATGACAGGCCCTTGTCTGTGATCTGCCTAAGGGGGCATTGTGACAAGATAACTCTGCACTGGGCAACCAGGTGACAGGCCCTTGTCTGTGATCTGCCTAAGGAAGCCTTGTGACATTATAACTCTGCACTGGGCACCCAGGTGAGAGGCCCTTGTCTGTGATGTGCCTAAGGGGCATTGTGACATCATAACTCTGCACTGGTCACCGTGGTGACAGACCCTTGTCTGTGATCTGCCTAAGGGGGTATTGGGACATCATAACTCTGCACTGGTCACCCAGGTGACAACACATTGTCTGTGATCTTCCTAAGGGGCAATTGTGACATCATAACTCTGTACTGGTGACCCAGGTGACAGACCATTCTATTTCATCTGCCTACGTGTCCATTGTGACATCAAAACTCTGCACTGGTCACCCAGGTGACAGACCGTTGTCAGTGATGTACCTAAGGGGCATTGTGACATTGTAAGTCTGCATGCATCACCCAGGTGACAGACCCTTGTCTGTGATCTCCGTAAGGGGTCATTGTGACATCATAACTCTGCACTTGTCGCCCAGGTGACAGACCCTGGTCTTTGATCTGCCTAACTGGTCATTGTGACATCATAACTCTGCACTTCTCACCGAGGTGACAGACCCTTGTCTGTGATCTGCCTAAGGGGGCATTGTGACATCATAACTCTAACGGGTCACCCAGGTGACAAACCCTTGTCTGTGATGTGCCAAAGAGGGCAATGTGACATCATAACTCTGCACTGGTCATCCAGGTGACAGACCCTTGTCTGTGATCTGCCTCACGGGGAATTGTGACATCATAATCCTGCACTGGTCACCCATCTGACAGAATCTTCTGTGTGATCTGCCTAAGGGGGCATTGTGACATCATAACTCTGCACTGGTCACCCAGGTGACAAAATATTGTCTGTGATCTTCCTAAGGGGACATTGTGATATCATAAATCTGCACTGGTCACCAAGGTGGCAGACCCTTGTCTGTGTTCAGCCTAAGGGGGCATTGTGACAGCATAGCTCTGCACTGGTCATCCAGGTGACAGGCCCTTGTGTGTGATCTGCCTAAGGGGGCATTGTGACATCATTAATCTGCACTGGGCAGCCAGGTGACTTGCCCTTGTCTGTGAGCAGCCTAAGAGGGCATTGTGACAATACAACTCTGCACTGGGCACCCAGGTGACAGGAGCCTGTCTGTCATCTGCCTAAGGGTGCATTGTGACATCATAACTCTGCACGGGTCACCCAGGTGACAGGCCCTTGTCTGTGATCTGCGAAAGGGGTCATTGTGACATCATAACTCTGCACTGGCAACCCAGGTAACAGGCCCTTGTCTGTGATGTGCCTAAGGGGGCGTTGTGACATCATAACTCTTCACCGGTCACACAGGTGACAGCCCATTCTCTGTCACCTGTCTAACGGGGGTATTGTGAGATCATAACACTGCAAGGGTCGTTCAGGTGACAGACCCTTGTCTGTGATATGCCTAAGGGGGCATTGTGACATCATAACTCTGCGCGGGTCACTCAGGTGACATACCATTGTCTGTGATCTGCGTAAGGGGGCAATGTGACATCATAAGTCTGCATTGGTGATCCAGGTGACAGACCCTTGTCTGTGATCTGCCTCAGGGGGCATTGTGACATCATAACTCCGCACTGGTCACCCTGGTGACAGGCCCTTGTCTGTGAGCTTCCTAAGGGGAAATTGTTAAATCATAACACGGCACGGGTCACCCAGGTGACAGGCCCTTGCTGTGATCTGCTTAAGGGGGCATTGTGACATCATAACTCTGCACTCGGCACCCAGGTGACAGGCCCTTGTCTGTGATCCGCCTACGGTGGCATTGTGACATCATAACTCTACACTGGGCACCCAGGTGACAGGCCCTTTTCTGTGATCTGCCTAAGGGGAAATTGTGGCATCATAACACTGCACCGGTCACCCAGGTGGCAGGCCCCTGTCTGTCACCTGCCTAAGGGGGCATTGTGACCTCAAAACACTGCACGAGTCACTCAGGTGACAGATCCTTGTCTGTAATGTGCCTAACGGGGCAATGTGACATCATAACTCTGCACTGGTGATCCAGATGACAGACCCTTCTGTGTGACCTGCCTCAGGGGGCATTGTGACATCATAACTCTGCACTGGGCACCCAGGTAACAGGCCCTTGTCTGTGAAGTGCCTAAGGGGGAATTGTGACATTATAGCCCTTCACTGGGCACCCAGGTGACGGGCCCTTGTCTGTGATCTGCCTAAAGGGTCATTGTGACCACATAACTCTGCAGTGATCACCGAGGTGACTGTCCCTTGCTGTTATCTGCTTAATGGGGCATTGTGACATCATAACTCTGCAGTGGTTACCAAGGTGAGAGGCCCTTGTCTGTGACCTGCCTCAAGGGGCATTGTGACATCATAACTCTGCACTGGTCACCCAGGTGACAGGCCCTTGTCTGTGACCTGCCTTAGTGGGCGTTGTGACATCATAACTCTGCACAGGTCACCCTGGTGACAGGCCCTTGCTGTTATCTACTTAATGGGGCATTGTTACATCATAACTCTGCACTGGTTTCCAAGGTGACAGGCCCTTGTCTGTGATGAGCCTAAGGGGGCATTGTGACACCATAACTCTGCACTGGGCACCCAGGTGAAAAGCCGTTGTCTCTTATCTGCCTAAGGCGGCATTGTGACATCATAACTCTGCACTGGGCACCCAGGTGACATGCCCTTGTCTGTGATGTGCCTAAGGGAGCATTTTGACATCATAACTCTGCACTGGGCACCCAGGTGACAGGCCATTCTCCGTCACCTGTCTAACGGTGGCATTGTGACATCATAACACTGCACTGGTCATTCTGGTGACAGACCCGTGTCTGTGATATGCCTAAGGGGGCATTGTGACATCACGACTGTGCACGGGTCTCTCAGGTTACATAACATTGTCTGTGATCTGCCTAAGTGGGCAATGTGACATCATAACTCTGCACTGGTGATCAAGGTGACAGACCCTTGTCTGTGATCTGCCTCAGGGGGCATTGTGACATCATAACTCTGCACTGGTCACCCTGGTGACAGGCCCTTGTCTGTGATCTTCCTAAGGGGGCATTGTGACATCATAACACTGCACGGGTCACCCAGGTGACAGAATCTTGTCTGTGATCAGCCTAAGGGGTCATTGTGACATCATAACTCTGCACTAGTCACCCAGGTGACAGGCTCTTGTCTCTGATCCGCCTAAGGGGGCATTGTGACATCATAACACTGCACGGGTCACCCTGGTGACAGGCCCTTTTCTGTGATCTGCCTAAGGGGGCATTGTGACATCATAACACTGCATGGGTTACCCAGGTGACAGATTCTTGTCTGTGATCTGCCTAAGGGGGCATTGTGACATCATAACACTGCACGGGTCACCCAGGAGACAGACACTTGTCTGTGATCTGCCTAAGGGGTAATTGTGACATCATAACTCTGCACTAGTCACACAGGTGACATGCCCTTGTCTGTGATCGGCCTTAGGGGGCATTGTGACATCATAACTCTGCACTGGGCACCCATGTGAGAGGCCCCTGTCTTTGATCTGCCTAAGGGGGCTTTGTGACATCATAACTCTGTACTGGTGACCAAGGTGACAGATCATTGTATTTGATTTTCCTACGTGTCCATTGTGACATCATAATTCTGCACTGGTCACTCAGGTGACAGACCCTTGTCAGTGATGTACCTAATGGGTCATTGTGACATCGTAAGTCTGAACGCATTACCCAGGTGACAGACCCTTGTCTGTGATCTCCGTAAGGGGTCATTGTGACATCATAACTCTGCACTTGTCACCCAGGTGACAGACCCTTGTCTTTGATCTGCCTAACTGGTCATTGTGACAGCATAACTCTGCACTTCTCACCGAGTTGACAGACCCTTGTGTGTGATCTGCCTAACGGGGCATTGTGACATCATAACTCTAACGGGTCACCCAGGGGACAAACCCTTGTCTGTGATCTGCCAAAGGGGGCAATGTGACATCATAACTCTGCAATGGTCACCCAGGTGACAGACCCTTGTCTGTCATCTGCCTCAGGGGGAATTGTGACATCATAACTCTGAACTGGTCAACTAGGTGACAGAATCTTGTCTGTGTTCTGCCTAAGGGGGAATTGTGACATCATAACACTCCACTGGTAATCCAGGTGACAAAATAATTTCTGTGATCTTCCTAAGGGGGCATTGTGACATGATAAATTTGCACTGGGCACCCAGGTGACATGAGCTTGTCTGTGATCCGCCTAAGGGGGCATTGTGTCGTCATAACGATGCACTGGGCAGCCAGATGACAGGCGCCTGTCTGTGATGTGCCTAAGGGTGCATTGTGACATCATAACTCTGCATGGGTCACCCAGGTGACAGGCCCTTGTCGGTGATCTGCGAAAGGGGTCATTGTGACATCAAAAGTCTGCACTGGGAACCCAGGTAACAGGCCCTTGTCTGTGATGTGCCTAAGAGGGAGTTGTGACATCATAACTCTCCACTGGTCACCCAGGTGACAAACCATTTTCTGTGATATTCCTAAGGGGCATTGTGACATCATAACTCTGTACTGGTGACCCAGGTGACAGACCCTTGTCTTTGATCTGCCTACATGGGCATTGTGACATCATAACTCGGCACCGTTCACCCAGTTGACAGATCCTTGTCAGTGATCTACCCAAGGAGTCATTGTGACATCTTAAATGTGCACCCGTCACCCCGGAGACAGACCCTTGTCTGTGATCTCCGTAAAGGGTCATTGTGACATCATAAGTTTCCACGTGTCAACCCGGTGACAGACCCTTTGTCTTTGATCTGCCTATGTGGGCATTGTGACATCATAACTCTGCACTTGTCACCGAGGTGACAGACCCTTGTCTGTGATCTGCCTCAGGGGGCATTGTGACATCATGACTCTGCACTGGGCACACAGATGACAGGCACTTGTCTGTGATCTGCCTAAGGTGGCATTTTAACCTCATAATTCTGCATTGGGCACCCAGGTGACAGGCCCTTGTTTGTGATCTGCCTAAGGGGGCATTGTGACATCATAACTCCACACTGGTCACCCAGTTGACAGGCCCTTCCCTGTGATCTGCATAAGGGGGTATTGTGACATCATAACCCTGCACTGGTCACCAAGGTGACAGGCCCTTGTCTGTGATCTGCCTAAGGGGTCATTGTGACATCACAAATCTGCACGGGTCACTCAGGAGACATACCATTGTCTGTGACCTGCCTAAGGGGGCAATGTGACATCATAACTCTGCACTGGTGATCCAAGTGACAGACCCTTGTCTGTGATCTGCCTCAGGGGGCATTGTGACATCATAATCCGCACTGGTCACCCTGGTGACAGGACATTGTCTGTGGTCTTCCTAAGGGGGCATTGTGACATCATAACACTGCATGGGTCCCCCAGGTGACATAATCTTGAATGTGATCTGCCTAAGGGGTCATTGTGACATCATAACTCAGCACTAGTCACGCAGGTGAGAGGCCCTTGTCTCTGATCTGCCTAAGGGGGCATTGCGACATCATAACTCTGCACGGGTCACCCAGGTGACAGGCCCTTGTCTGTGATCTGCCTAAGGGGGCATTGTGACATCATAACACTGCACGGGTCACCCAGGTGACAGATTCTTGTCTGTGATCTGCCTAAGGGGGCATTGTGACATCATAACACTGCACGGGTCACCCAGGTGACAAACACTTGTCTGTGATCTGCCTAAGGGGGAATTGTGACATCATAATTCTGCACTAGTCACACAGGTGACAGGCCCTTGTCTGTGATCGGCCTTAGGGGGCATTGTCACATCATATCTCTCCACTGGGCAACCACGTGACAGGCCCCTGTCTTTGATCTGCCTAAGGGGGCATTGTGACATCATAACTCTGCAACGCGTCATCCAGGTGACAGGCCCTTGCTGTGATCTGCTTAAGGGGGCATTGTGACATCATAACTCTGCACTGGGCACCCAGGTGACAGGCCTTGTCTGTGATCTGCCTAAGGGGGCATTGTGACATCATAACTCAGCACTGGGCACGCAGTTGACAGGCCCTTGTCTGTGATCTGCCTAAGGAGGCATTGTGACATCATAACTCTGCACTGGTCACCCAGGTGACAGGCCCTTGTCTGTGATCTGCCTAAGGGGGCGTTGTGACATCATAACTCTGTACTGATCGCCGTGGTGACAGACCCTTGTCTGTGATCCGCCTAAGGGAGTATTGTGTCATCATAAGTCTGCTCTGGTCACCCAGGTGACCAAACATTGTCTGTGATCTTCCTAAGGGGGCATTGTGACATCATAACTCTGTACTGGTGACCCTGGTGACAGACCCCTGTTTTTGAACTGCCTACGTGGGCATTGTGACATCATAATTCTGCAGTGGTCTTTCTGGTGACAGACCCTTGTCAGTGATCTACCTAAGGGGGCTTTCTGACATCACCAGTCTGCACGTGTCACCCAGGTGACAGACCCTTGTCTGTGATCTCCATAAGGCGTCATTGTGACATCATAACTCTGCACGTGTTACCCAGATAAGCGATCCTTGTCTTTGATCTGCCTAAGTGGGCATTTTGACATCATAACTCTGCACTTGTCACTGAGGTGACAGACCCTTGTCTGTGATCTGCCTAAGGGGGCATTGTGACATCATAACACTGCACGTGTCACCGAGGTGACAGACCCTTCACTCTGATATGCCTAAGAGGGCATTGTGACAGCATAACTCTACACGGGTCAACCAGGTGACAGGCCCTAGTCTGTGATCTGCTAAAGGTGTCATTGTGACATCATAACTGTGCACTGGGCACCCAGGTGACAGTTCCTTTTCTGTGATCTGCCTAAGGGGGCATAGTGACATCATAACTCTAAACTGGGAACCCAGGGGACAGGCCCTTGTCTGTGATCTGCCTAAAGGAGCATTGTGATATCATAACTCTGCACTGGGCACCCAGGTGGAAAGCCCTTCCCTGTGATGTGCCTAAGGGGGCATTGTGACATTATGACTCTGCACTGGGCACACAGGTGCCATGCCCTTGACTGTGATCTCCCTATGGGGGCATAGTGTCATCATAACTCTGCACGGGTCTCCCAGGTGACAAGCACTTGTCTCTGATCTGCCCAAGGGCGCATTGTGAAATCATAACACTGCACGGGTCACCCAGGTCACAGGCCCTTGTCTGTGATCTGCCTAAGGAGGCATTGTGACATCATAACACTGCACGTGTCACCCAGGTGACAGACTCTTGTCTGTGATCTGCCTAAGGGGGCATTGTGACATCATAAAACTGCACTGGGCACCCAGGTGACACGCTCTTTTCTGTGATCTGCCTAAGGGGGCATTGTGACCTCATAACTCTGCACTGGGCTCCCAGGTGACAGGCCGTTGTCTGTGATGTGCCTAAGGGGCATTGTGACATTTTAACTCTGCACTGGGCACTCCGGTGACATGCCCTTGTCTTTGATCTGCCTAAGGGGGCTTTGTGACATCATAACTCTGCACTGGTCACGCAGGTGACAGGCCCTTGTCTGTGATCTACCTAAGGGGGCATTGTGACATCATAACTCTGCACGGGTCACCCAGGTGACCGGGCCTTGTCTGTGATGTGCCTAAGGGGCATTGTGACATCATAATTCTGCACTGCGAATCCAGGTGACAAGCCCTTGCCTGTGATCTGCCTAAGGGGTCGTTGTGACATTAAAACTCTTCACTGGGCACCGAGGTGACATACCATTGTCTGTGATCTGCCGAAGGGGGCATTGTGACATCATAACTCTGCACTGGGCACCCAGTGACAGGCCCCTGTGTGTGATCTGCCTAAGGGGGCATTGTGACATCACATCTCTGCACGGGTCACCCAAGTGACAGGCCCTTGTCTGTGAACTGCCTTAGGGGGCATTGTGACATCATAACTCTGCACAGGTCACCCAGGAGGCAGGCCCTTGTCTGTGATCTGCGAAAAGGGGCATTGTGACATCTTAACTCTGCACGGGTCCCCCAGGTGACACGACCATGCTGTGATCTGCTTAAGGGGAAATGGTGGCATCATAACTCAGCACTGGGCACAGAGGTGACAGGCCCTTGACTGTGATCTGCCTAAGGGGGCATTGTGACCTCATAACTCTGTACTGGGCACCAAGGTGACAGGCCCTTGTCTGTGATCTGCCTAAGGAGGCATTGTGACATTATAACTATGCACTGGGCACCCAGGTGAGAGGCCCTTGTCTGTGATGTGCCTAAGGGGCATTGTGACATCATAACACTGCACTGGTCACCGTGGTGACAGACCCTTGTCAGTGATGTACCTAAGGGGGCATTGTGACATCGTAAGACTGCAGGCATCACCCAGGTGGCAGACCCTTGTCTGTGATCTCCGTAAGGGGTCATTGTGACATCATAATTCCGCACTTGTCGCCCAGGTGACAGACCCTTGTCTGTGATCTTCCTAAGGGGGCATTGTGACATCATAACTCTACACTGGTCACCCAGGTGAGAGGGCCTTGTGTGTGATCTGCCTAAGGGGGCATTGTGACATCATAACTCTACTCTGGTCACCAAGGTGACAGACACTTGTCTGTGATCTGCCTAAGGGGGCATTGTGACATCATAACTCTGCACTGGTCACCCAGGTGACAGGCCCTTGTCTGTGATCTGCATAAGGGGGCGTTGTGACCATCATAACTCTGCAGTGGTCACCTAGGTGACAGGCCCTTGTGTTTGAATGGCCTCAGGGGTCATTATGACATCATAACTCTGCACTGGTCACCCAGGTGACAGGCCCTTGTCTTTGATCTGCCTATGGGGGCCTTGTGCCATCATAACTCTGCATGGGTCACCCAGGTGACAGTCCCTTGCTGTGATCTGCCTAATGGGGCATTGTGACATCATAACTCTGCAATGGGCACCCAGGTGACAGGCCCTTGTCTGTGATCTGCCTAAGAGGGCATTGTGGCATCATAACTCGGCACCGGTCACCCAGTTGACAGGCCATTCTCTGTCACCTGCCTAACGGGGGCATTGTGACACTATAACACTGCACTGTTCATTCAGGTGACAAACCCTTGTCTGTGATATGCCTAAGGGGGCATTGTGCCATCACAACTCTGCACGGGTCACTCAGGTGACATACCGTTGTCTGTGATCTGCCTAAGGGGGCAATGTGACATCATAACTCTGCACTGGTGATCCAGGTGACAAACCCTTGTCTGTGATCTGCCTCAGAGGGCATTGTGACATCATAACTAAACACTGGTCACCCTGGTGACAGGCCCTTGTCTGTGATCTTCTTAAGGGGGCATTGTGACATCGTAACCCTGCACTGGGCACTCAGGTGACAGGCCCTTGTCTGTGATCTGCCTGAGGGTGCATTGTGACATCATAACTCTGCACTGGGCACCCAGGTGACGTGCCTTTCTCTGTGAGCTGCCTAAGGGGATGTTGTGACATCATAACTCTGCACTGAGCGCCCAGATGACAGTCCCTTTTCTGTCATGTGCCTTAGGGGGCATTGTGACATTACAACTCTGCACTGGGCACCCAGGTGACAGGCCCTTATCTGTAATCTGCGTAAGGGTCATTGTGACATCATAACTCTGCACTGGGCACCCAGGTGTCAGGCCCTTTTCTGTTATGTGCCTAAGGGGTCGTTCTGAAATTATAACTCTGCATTGGGCACCCACCCAGGTGACAGGCCCTTGTCTGTGATCTGCTTAAGGGGGCATTGTGACATCATAACTCTGCACTGGACACCCCGGTGACAGGCCCTTGTCTGGGATCTGCCTAAGGGGAATTGCGACATCATAAGCCTGCATGGGTCACCCAGGTGCCAGACCATTGTCTGTGATCTGCCTAAGTTGTCAATGTGACATCATAACTCTGTACTGGGCACCCAGGTGACCGGCCCTTGTCTGTGATCTGCCTAAGGGGGCATTGTGAAATCTTAACTCTGCACAGGTCACCCTGGTGACAGGCCCTGGAATGTGATCTACCTAAGGGGGCATTGTGACATCATAACACTGCACGGGTCACCCACGTGACAGGCCCTTGTCTATGATCTGCCTAAGGTGGCATTGTAACATCATAAAACTGCAGTGGTCAGCCATGTGACAGGCCGTTGTCTGTGATCTGCCTATGTGGGCATTGTGATATCATAACTCGGCACTGCTCACCCAGGTGACAGGCCCCTGTCTGGGATCTGCCTAAGGGGGTATTGTGATATCATAACCTGGCACTGGGCACTCAGGTGACAGGCCCTTGTCTGTGATCTGTGTAAGGGCGCGTTGTGACATTATAAATCTGCACTGGGCACCCTGATGACAGGCCCTTGTCTGTGATGTGCCTAAGGGGGCATTGTGACATCATAAATCTGCACTGGCACGCATGCGACAGGCCCTTGTCTGTGATCTGCATAAGGGGGCATTGTGACATCGTAACCCCGCACTTGGTACTCCGGTGTCAGGCCCTTGTCTGTGATCTGCCTATGGGGTCAATGTGACATCATACCTCTGCACTGGGCACACAGGTGACATGACCTTCTCTGTGTTCTGCCTAACGGGGCATTATGACATCATAACTCTGTACCGGTCACCCTGGTGACAGGCCCTTGTCTGTGGTCTGCCTAAGGGGGCATTGTGACATCATAATTCTGCACTGGGCACGGAGGTGACAAGCCCCTGTTTGTGATCTGCCTACGGGGGCATTGTGACATCACAACTCTGCACTGGTCACCCAGGTGACAAGCCTCTGTCTGGGATCTGCCTAAGGGTACATTGTGACATCATAACCCTACACTGGGCTCCCAGGTGACAGGCCCTTGTCTGTGATCTGTGTAAGGGGGCATTGTGACATTATAACTCTGCACTGGGCACCCAGGTGTCAGGCCCTTGTCTGTGATCTGCCTAAGGGTGCATTGTGACATCATAACTCTGCACTGGGAACCCAGGTGACAGTCGCTTGTCTTTGATGGGCCTAAGGGTGCATTGTGACATCATAACTGTGCACTGGGCACCCAGGTGACATGCCCTTGTCTTTGATCTACCTAAAGGGGTATTGTGACATCATAACTCTGCACTGGGCACCCAGGTGACAGACCTTTGTCTGTGATGTGCCTCAGGGGGCATTGTGACAACATAACTCTGCACTGGGCACCTAGGTAACAGACCCTTGTCTGTGATCTGCCTAAGGGGGCATTGTGACATCATAACTCTGCACTGGCCACAGAGGTTACAAGCCCTTTTCTGTGGTCTGCCTTATGGGTCATTGTGACATCATAACTCTGCAGTTGCCACACAGGTGACAGGCCCTTTTCTTTGATCTGCCTAAGGGGGTATTGTGACATTGTAACCCTGCACTGGGCACCCAGGTGTCAGGCCCTAGTCTGTGATCTGCCTAAGAGGGCTTTGTGACATCATAACTCTGCACTGGGCACCAAAGTGACAGGCCCTTGTCTTTGATCTGCCTAAGGGGGTATTGTGACATCGTAACCCTGCACTGGGCACCCAGGTGTCAGGCCCTTGTCTGTGATCTGCCTAAGGGGGCATTGTGACATCATAACTCTGCATTGGGCACCCAGGTGACAGGCCCTTCTCTGTGATCTGCCTAAGGGGGCATTGTGACATCATAAATCTGTACTGGGCATGCAGGTGACAGACCCTTGCCTGTGATCTGCCTCAGGGGGCATTGTGACATCATAACTCTGCACTGTTCACCCAGGTGTCATACCATTGTCTCTGATCTGTGTCAGGGGGCATTGTGATATCATAACTCTGCACTGGTCACTCAGGTGACAGACCCTTGTCTGTGATCTGCCTAAGGGGGCATTGTGACATCATAACTGTGCACTGGGCACCCAGGTGACAGGCCCTTGCCTGTGATCTCCCTAAGGGGTCATTGTGACATCATAATTCTGCACGGTTCACACAGGTGACAGGCCCTGGGCTGTGATCTGCCTAAGGGGGCATTGTGACATCATAACACTGCACGGGTCACCCAGTTGGCAGGCCCTTAACTGTGATCTGCCTAAGGGGGTACGGTGACATCATAACATTTCACGTGTCCCAGGTGAAATACCCTTGTCTGCGATCTGCCTAAAGGGGCATTGTGACATCATAACTCTGCATGGGTCACCCAGGTGACAAGCCCTTGTCTGTGATCTACCTAAGGGGAATTGCGACATCATAAGCCTGCATGGGTCACCCAGGTGCCAGACCATTGTCTGTGATCTGCCTAAGGTTTCAATGTGACATCATTACTCTATACTGGGCACCCAGGTGACCGGCCCTTGCCTGTGATCTGCCTAAGGGGGCATTGTGAAATCTTAACTCTGCACAGGTCACCCTGGTGACAGGCCCTGGTATGTGATCTACCTAAGGGGGCATTGTGACATCATAACACTGCACGGGTCACCCACGTGACAGGCCCTTGTCTATGATCTGCCTAAGGTGGCATTGTAACATCATAACACTGCAGTGGTCAGTCATGTGACAGGCCGTTGTCTGTGATCTGCCTAAGTGGGCATTGTGATATCATAACTCTGCACTGCTCACCCTGGTGACAGGCCCCTGTCTGGGATCTGACTAAGGGGTTATTGTGATATCATAACCTTGCACTGGGCACTCAGGTGACAGGCCCTTGTCTGTGATCTCTGTAAGGGGGCCTTGTGACTTTATAAATCTGCACTGGGCACCCAGATGACAGGCCCTTGTCTGTGATGTGCCTAAGGGGGCATTGTGACATCGTAACCCTGCAATGGGCACCCAGGTGTCAGGCCCTTGTCTGTGATCTGCCTAAGGGGCCATTGTGACATCATAACTCTGCACTGGGAACCCAGGTGACAGGCCCTTGCCTGTGATTGCCCTAAGGGGGCATTGTGAATTCATAACTCTGAACGGGTCACCCAGGTGACAGGCCCTGGTGTGATATCTACCTAAGGGGGCATTGTGACATCATAACACTGCACGGGTCAGCCAGGTGACAGGCCGTTGTCTGTGATCTGCCTAAGGGGGCATTGTGACATCATAACACTGCACGGGTCATCCAGGTGACATTCCCTTGTCTGTGATCTGCCAAAGCGGTCATTATGACATCATAACAGAGCTCGGGTCACCCAGGTGACAGACCCTTGTCTGTGATCTGCCTAAGGGGGCAATGTGACATCTTAACTCTGTACTGGTCACCCAGGTGACAGACCCTTGGCTGTGATCTGCCTCTGGGGGCATTGTGAAATCGTAACCCTGCATTGGGCACCCAGGTTACAGGCCCTTCACTCTGATCTGCCTAAGGGGTCAATTTGACATCAAAACTCTGCACGGGGCACCCAGGTGACATGCCCTTCTCTGTGATTTGCCTAAGGGGGCATTGTGACATCATAACTCTGCACTGGGCTCCAACGTGACAGGCCCTTGTGTGTGATCTGTCTAAGGGTGCATTGTGACATTATAACTCTGCACTGGGCCCCTAGGTGACAGGCCCTTGTCTGTGATCTGCCTAAGGGGGCATTGTTACATCATAAGTCTGCACTGGGCACCAAGGTGACAGGCCCTTGTCTGTGGTATGCCTAATGGGGCATTGTGACATCGTAAGCCTGCCCTGGGCACCCAGGAGATAGGCCCTTGTCTGTGATCTGCCTAAGGGGTCAAGGTGACATCATAACTCCGCACGGGGCACCCAGGTGACATGCCCTTCTCTGTGATCTGCCTAAGGGGGCATTGTGACATCATAACTTTGCACTGGGCTCCCAGGTGACAGGCCCTTGTCTGTGATCTGCCTGCGGTTGCATTGTGCCATCATAACCCTGCACTGGTCACCCACGTGACAGGCCTTTGTCTGTGATCTGCCTTAGGTGGAATTGTGATATAACAACTCTGCAGTGGTCACCCAGGTGAGAGGCCCTGGTCTGTGATCTGCCTAAGGGGGCATTGTGACATCATAAGACTGCACGGGTCACCCATGTGACAGGCCCTTGTCTGTGTTCTGCCAAAGGGGGCATTATGACATCATAACTCTGCTCGGCTCACCCTGGTGACAGACCCTTGTCTGTGATCTGACTAAGGGGGCAATGTGACATCATAACTCTGCACTGGTCACCCAGGTGACAGACCCTTGCCTGTGATCTGCCTCAGGGGGCATTGTGACATCATAACTCTGCACTGGTCACCCAGGTGACAGGCCCTTGTCTGTGATCTCCCTAAGGTGGAATTGTGACATCATTATTCTGCAGTGGTCACCCAGCTGACAGGCCCTTGTCTGTGATCTGCCTAAGGGGGCATTGTGACATCATAATTCTGCACTGGGCACGCAGGTGACAGGCCCTTGCTTGTGATCTGCCTAAGGGGGCATTGTGACATCATAACTCTGCACGGGTCACCCAGGTGACAGGCCCTTGTCTGTGATCTGCCTAAGGGGGCATGTGACATCATAACACTGCATGTGTCACCCAGGTGACAGACCCTTGTCTGTGATATGCCTGAGGGGGCATTGTGACATCATAACTCTGCACGGCTCACCCAGGGTCCAGACCATTGTCTGTGATCTGCCTAAGGTGTCAATCTGACATCAAAACTCTGCACTGGTCTCCCAGGTGACACACCCTTGTCTGTGATGTGCCTCATGGGACATTGTGTAATCCTAACACTGCACTGGTCACCCCGGCGGCAGGCCCTTGTTTGTGATCTGCCTAAGGGGACATTGTGACATCATAACTCTGCAGTGTGCCCCCAGGTGACCGGCCCTTGTCTGTGATCTGCATAAGTGGGCATTGTGACATGAAAACACTGCACTGGGCTCCCAGATGTCATTCCCTTGTCTGTGATCTGCCAAAGGGGGCATTGTGACATCATAATTCTGCACTGGGCACCCAGGTGACAGTCTCTTGTCTGTGATCTGCCTAAGGGGGCATTGTGACATCACAATTCTGCACTGGGCACGCAGGTGACAGACCCTTGTCTATGATCAGCCTAAAGGGGCATTGTGACATCATAACCCTGCACTGGGCACCCACGTGACAGGCCCTTGTCTGTGATGTGCCTAAGGGGTAATTGTGACGTCATAACTCTGCACTGGGCACCCAGGTGACAGCCCCTTGTCTGTGATCTGCCTAATGGGGCATTGTGACATCATAACTCTGCACTGGGCACCCAGGTGACAGGCCCTTGCCTGTGATCGGCCTAAGGAGGCATTGTGAAATCATAACACTGAACGGGTCACCCAGGTGACATGCCCTGGTCTGTGATCCACCTAACGGGGCATTGTGACATCATAACACTGCACGGGTCACCCAGGTTACAGGCCCTTGGCTGTGATCTGCCTAAGGTGGCATTGTGACATCATAACACTGCAGTGGTCAGCCACGTGACAGGCCCTTGTATGTGATCTGCCTAAGGGGTCATTGTGACATCATAACTCTGCACTGTGCACCCAGGTGATAGGCCCTTGTCTGGGATCTGCCTAAGGGTGCATTGTGACATCATAACTGTGTACTGGGCACGCAGGTGACAGGCCCTTGTGTGTGATCTCTTTAAGGGGGCATTGTGACAATATCACTCTGCAATGGGCACCCAAGTGACAGGTCCTGGTCTGTGATCTGCCTAAGGGGGCATTGTGACATCATAACTCTGCACTGGTCACCCAAGTGACAGGCCCTTGTATGTGATCTGCCTAAGGAGGAATTGTTACATCATAACTCTGCAGTGGTCACCCAGGTGACAGGCCCTTGTCTGTGATCTGCCAAAGGGGGCATTGTGACATCATAACTCTGCACTGGGCACCCAGGTGACAGGCCCTTGCCTGTGATCGCCCTAAGGGGGCCTTGTGAATTCATAACTCTGAACGGGTCACCCAGGTGACAGGCCCAGTTGTGATATCTGCCTAAGGGTGCATTGTGATATCATAACACTGCACGGGTCACCCAGATGACAGAAACTTTTCTGTGATCTGCCTAAGGGGGCTTTGAAACATCATAACTCTGCATTGGGCACCCAGGTGACAGGCCCTGGTCTGTGATCTTCCTAAGGTGTCATTGTGACATCATATTTCTGCACTGGTCACCCAGGTGACAGGCCCTTGTCTGTGATCTGTCTAAGGGCCATTTGACATCATAACTCTGCACTGGGCACCCAGGTGACAGGCCATTTTCAGTGATCTCCCTAAGGGAGCATTGTGACATCATATCTCTGCACTGGGCACTCAGGTGACAGGCCCTTGTCTGCGATCTGCCTAAGGGGGCATTGTGACATCCTAACTCTGCAGTGAGCACCCAGATGACAGGCCCTTGTCTGTGATCTGCGTAAGGGGGCATTGTGACATCATATCCCTGCACTGGGCACCCAGGTGACATGCCCTGGTCTGTGATCCACCTAACGGGGCATTGTGACATCATAACACTGCACGGGTCACCCAGGTTACAGGCCCTTGGCTGTGATCTGCCTAAGGTGGCATTGTGACATCATAACACTGCAGTGGTCAGCCACGTGACAGGCCCTTGTATGTGATCTGCCTAAGGGGTCATTGTGACATCATAACTCTGCACTGTGCACCCAGGTGATAGGCCCTTGTCTGGGATCTGCCTAAGGGTGCATTGTGACATCATAACTGTGTACTGGGCACGCAGGTGACAGGCCCTTGTGTGTGATCTCTTTAAGGGGGCATTGTGACAATATCACTCTGCAATGGGCACCCAAGTGACAGGTCCCGGTCTGTGATCTGCCTAAGGGGGCATTGTGACATCATAACTCTGCACTGGTCACCCAAGTGACAGGCCCTTGTATGTGATCTGCCTAAGGAGGAATTGTTACATCATAACTCTGCAGTGGTCACCCAGGTGACAGGCCCTTGTCTGTGATCTGCCAAAGGGGGCATTGTGACATCATAACTCTGCACTGGGCACCCAGGTGACAGGCCCTTGCCTGTGATCGCCCTAAGGGGGCCTTGTGAATTCATAACTCTGAACGGGTCACCCAGGTGACAGGCCCAGTTGTGATATCTGCCTAAGGGTGCATTGTGATATCATAACACTGCACGGGTCACCCAGATGACAGAAACTTTTCTGTGATCTGCCTAAGGGGGCTTTGAAACATCATAACTCTGCATTGGGCACCCAGGTGACAGGCCCTGGTCTGTGATCTTCCTAAGGTGTCATTGTGACATCATATTTCTGCACTGGTCACCCAGGTGACAGGCCCTTGTCTGTGATCTGTCTAAGGGCCATTTGACATCATAACTCTGCACTGGGCACCCAGGTGACAGGCCATTTTCGGTGATCTCCCTAAGGGAGCATTGTGACATCATATCTCTGCACTGGGCACTCAGGTGACAGGCCCTTGTCTGCGATCTGCCTAAGGGGGCATTGTGACATCATAACTCTGCAGTGAGCACCCAGATGACAGGCCCTTGTCTGTGATCTGCGTAAGGGGGCATTGTGACATCATATCCCTGCACTGGGCACCCAGGTGACAGGCCCTTGTCTGTGATCTGCCTAAGGGGGCATTGTGACATTATAAATCTTCACTTTTCACCCAGGTGACAGGCCCTTGTCTGTGATCTGCCTAAGGGGGCATTGTGACATCATAACACTTCACTGGTCCCCCAGGTCACAGAACCTTGTCTCTGATCTGCCTAAGGGGGCATTGCAATATCATAACTTTCCACTGTTCACCCAGGTGACAGGCACTTGCCTGTGATCTGCCTAAGTGGGCATTGTGACATCATAATTCTGCACTGCTCACCCAGGTGACAGTCCCTTGTCTCTGATCTGCCTAAAGGGGCAATGTGACATCATCACTCTACACTGGTCACCAGGTGAGAGGCCCTTGTCTGTGATCTGCCTAAGCGGGTATTGTGACATCATAACTCTGCACCCGTAAACCAGGTGACAGGCCCCTGTCTGTGATCGGCCTAAGAGGGCATTGTGACAACATAACTGCAGCTTTCACCCAGGTGACATGCCCCTGTCTGTGGTCTGCCTAAGGGGGCATTGTAAAATCATAACTCTGCACTGGTCACCCAGGTTACAGGCCGTTTTCTGTGATCTACCTAAGGGTCCTTGTGACATGATAACTCTGCACTGGGCACCCAGGTGATAGGCCCTTGTCTTTGATCTGCCTAAGGGGGCATTGTGACATCATAACTCTGCACTGGTCACCCAGGTGACAGACCCATGTCTCTGATCTGCTTAAGGGGGCATTGTGCCATCATAACTCTCCACTGGTCACCCAGGTAACAGGCCTTTGTCTTTGATTTGCCTAAGGGGGCATTGTGACATCACAACACTGCACTGGTCTCCCAGGTGACAGACCCTTGTCTCTGATCTGCCTAAGGGGGCATTGTAACATTAGAACTCTGCACTGGTCACCCAGGTGACAGACCCTTGTCTGTGATCTGCCTAAGGGGGCATTGTGACATGATAACTCTACACTGGTCACCAGGTGAGAGGCCCATGTCTGTGATCTGCCTAAGGGGGTATTGTGACATCATAACTCTGCACCGGTAACCCAGGTGACAGGCCCCTGTCTGTGATCGGCCTAAGGGGGTATTGTGACATCATAACTGTGCAGCTTTCACCCAGGTGACATGCCCTTGTGTGTGATCAGCCTAATGGTGCATTGTGACATCACAACCCTACACTGGGCACCCAGGTGATAGACCCTTGTCTGTGATCTGCCTAAGGGGCCATTGTGACATCATAACTCTGTACTTGTCCCCCAGGTGACATGGCCTTCCCAGAGATTTGCCTCAGTTGGCATTGTGATATCAAAACTTTCAACTGTTCAGCCAGGTGACAGGCCCTTGTCTGTGATCTGCCTAAGTGTGCATTGTGACATCATAATTCTGCACTGGGCACCCAGGTGACAGTCTCTTGTCTGTGATCTGCCTAAGGGGGCATTGTGACATCACAATTCTGCACTGGGCACGCAGGTGACAGACCCTTGTCTATGATCAGCCTAAAGGGGCATTGTGACATCATAACCCTGCACTGGGCACCCACGTGACAGGCCCTTGTCTGAGATGTGCCTAAGGGGTAATTGTGACGTCATAACTCTGCACTGGGCACCCAGGTGACAGCCCCTTGTCTGTGATCTGCCTAATGGGGCATTGTGACATCATAACTCTGCACTGGGCACCCAGGTGACAGGCCCTTGCCTGTGATCGGCCTAAGGAGGCATTGTGAAATCATAACACTGAACGGGTCACCCAGGTGACATGCCCTGGTCTGTGATCCACCTAACGGGGCATTGTGACATCATAACACTGCACGGGTCACCCAGGTTACAGGCCCTTGGCTGTGATCTGCCTAAGGTGGCATTGTGACATCATAACACTGCAGTGGTCAGCCACGTGACAGGCCCTTGTATGTGATCTGCCTAAGGGGTCATTGTGACATCATAACTCTGCACTGTGCACCCAGGTGATAGGCCCTTGTCTGGGATCTGCCTAAGGGTGCATTGTGACATCATAACTGTGTACTGGGCACGCAGGTGACAGGCCCTTGTGTGTGATCTCTTTAAGGGGGCATTGTGACAATATCACTCTGCAATGGGCACCCAAGTGACAGGTCCTGGTCTGTGATCTGCCTAAGGGGGCATTGTGACATCATAACTCTGCACTGGTCACCCAAGTGACAGGCCCTTGTATGTGATCTGCCTAAGGAGGAATTGTTACATCATAACTCTGCAGTGGTCACCCAGGTGACAGGCCCTTGTCTGTGATCTGCCAAAGGGGGCATTGTGACATCATAACTCTGCACTGGGCACCCAGGTGACAGGCCCTTGCCTGTGATCGCCCTAAGGGGGCCTTGTGAATTCATAACTCTGAACGGGTCACCCAGGTGACAGGCCCAGTTGTGATATCTGCCTAAGGGTGCATTGTGATATCATAACACTGCACGGGTCACCCAGATGACAGAAACTTTTCTGTGATCTGCCTAAGGGGGCTTTGAAACATCATAACTCTGCATTGGGCACCCAGGTGACAGGCCCTGGTCTGTGATCTTCCTAAGGTGTCATTGTGACATCATATTTCTGCACTGGTCACCCAGGTGACAGGCCCTTGTCTGTGATCTGTCTAAGGGCCATTTGACATCATAACTCTGCACTGGGCACCCAGGTGACAGGCCATTTTCAGTGATCTCCCTAAGGGAGCATTGTGACATCATATCTCTGCACTGGGCACTCAGGTGACAGGCCCTTGTCTGCGATCTGCGTAAGGGGGCATTGTGACATCATAACTCTGCAGTGAGCACCCAGATGACAGGCCCTTGTCTGTGATCTGCGTAAGGGGGCATTGTGACATCATATCCCTGCACTGGGCACCCAGGTGACAGGCCCTTGTCTGTGATCTGCCTAAGGGGGCATTGTGACATTATAAATCTTCACTTTTCACCCAGGTGACAGGCCCTTGTCTGTGATCTGCCTAAGGGGGCATTGTGACATCATAACACTTCACTGGTCCCCCAGGTCACAGAACCTTGTCTCTGATCTGCCTAAGGGGGCATTGCAATATCATAACTTTCCACTGTTCACCCAGGTGACAGGCACTTGCCTGTGATCTGCCTAAGTGGGCATTGTGACATCATAATTCTGCACTGCTCACCCAGGTGACAGTCCCTTGTCTCTGATCTGCCTAAAGGGGCAATGTGACATCATCACTCTACACTGGTCACCAGGTGAGAGGCCCTTGTCTGTGATCTGCCTAAGCGGGTATTGTGACATCATAACTCTGCACCCGTAAACCAGGTGACAGGCCCCTGTCTGTGATCGGCCTAAGAGGGCATTGTGACAACATAACTGCAGCTTTCACCCAGGTGACATGCCCCTGTCTGTGGTCTGCCTAAGGGGGCATTGTAAAATCATAACTCTGCACTGGTCACCCAGGTTACAGGCCGTTTTCTGTGATCTACCTAAGGGTCCTTGTGACATGATAACTCTGCACTGGGCACCCAGGTGATAGGCCCTTGTCTTTGATCTGCCTAAGGGGGCATTGTGACATCATAACTCTGCACTGGTCACCCAGGTGACAGACCCATGTCTCTGATCTGCTTAAGGGGGCATTGTGCCATCATAACTCTCCACTGGTCACCCAGGTAACAGGCCTTTGTCTTTGATTTGCCTAAGGGGGCATTGTGACATCACAACACTGCACTGGTCTCCCAGGTGACAGACCCTTGTCTCTGATCTGCCTAAGGGGGCATTGTAACATTAGAACTCTGCACTGGTCACCCAAGTGACAGACCCTTGTCTGTGATCTGCCTAAGGGGGCATTGTGACATGATAACTCTACACTGGTCACCAGGTGAGAGGCCCATGTCTGTGATCTGCCTAAGGGGGTATTGTGACATCATAACTCTGCACCGGTAACCCAGGTGACAGGCCCCTGTCTGTGATCGGCCTAAGGGGGTATTGTGACATCATAACTGTGCAGCTTTCACCCAGGTGACATGCCCTTGTGTGTGATCAGCCTAATGGTGCATTGTGACATCACAACCCTACACTGGGCACCCAGGTGATAGACCCTTGTCTGTGATCTGCCTAAGGGGCCATTGTGACATCATAACTCTGTACTTGTCCCCCAGGTGACATGGCCTTCCCAGAGATTTGCCTCAGTTGGCATTGTGATATCAAAACTTTCAACTGTTCAGCCAGGTGACAGGCCCTTGTCTGTGATCTGCCTAAGTGTGCATTGTGACATCATAATTCTGCACTGGGCACCCAGGTGACAGTCCCTTGTCTGTGATCTGCCTAAGGGGGCATTGTGACATCATAACTCTACACTGGTCAGAAGTGACAGGCCCTTGTCTGTAATCTGCCTAAGGGGGCATTGTTACATCATAACTCTGCACTGGTCACCCAGGTGACAGGCCCTTGTCTGTGATCTGCCTAACGGAGCATTGTGACATCATAACCCTACACTGGGCACCCAGGTGACAGAGCCTTGTCTGTGATCTGCCTAAGGGGGCATTGTGACAATAAAAATCTGAACTGGTCACTCAGGTGACAGACCCTTGTCTGTGAACTCCCTAAGCGGGCATTGTGACTTCTTAACTCTGCACTGGTCACCCAGGTGAGAGGCCCTTGTCTGAGATCTGCCTAAGTGGACACTGTGACATCCCAACTTTCCACTGGCCACCCAGGTGACAGGCCCTTGTCTTTGATCTACCTAAGTTGGCATTGTGATATCCTAACTCTGCAATGGGCACCCAGGTGACAGGCCCTTGTCTCTGGTCTGCCTAAGGGGGCATTGGGAATTCATAACACAACACTGGTCACCCAGGTTACAGGCACTTGTCTGTGATCTGCCTAAGGGTGCATTGTGGCATCATAACTCTGCACCGGTAACCCAGGTGAGAGGCCTGTGACTGTGATCGGCCTAAGGGGGCACTGTCACATCATAACTCTGCACCGGTCATCCAGGTGACAGGCCCTTGTCTGTGATCTGCCTAAGGGGGCATTGTGAAATCAAAACTCTGCACTGGTCACCGAGGTGACAGGCCGTTGTCTGTGATTTACCTAAGGGGCCTTGAGACATCATAACTCTGCACTGGGCACTCAGGTGACAGGCCCTTGTCTGTGATCAGCCTAACGGGGCATTGTGACGTCATAAATCTGCACTGGTCACACAGGTGAAAGGCCCTTGTCTGTGATCTGCCTAAAGTGGCAGTGTGACATCGTAACTCTGCACTGGGCACCCAGATGATAGTCCCTTGTCTGTGATCTGCCTAAGGGGGCATTGTGACATATCTCTGAACTGGGCACCCAGGTGACAGTCTCGTGTCTGTGATGTGCCTAAGGGGACATTGTGACATCATAGCTCTCCACTGGTCACCCAGGTCACAGGCCCTTGTCTGTGATCTGCTAAGGGGGCATTGTGACATCATAATTCTGCACGGGTCTCCCAGGTGACAGACCCTTGTCTGTAATCTGCCCAAGGGGGCATTGTAACATCATAGCTCTCCACGGGTCACCCAGGTGCCAGATAATTGTCTGTGATCTGCCTAACGGGGCATTGTGACATCATAACTCTGAACGGGTCACCCAGGTGACAGACCCTTGTCTCTGATCTGCTTAAGGTTGCATTGTGACATCATAACTCTGCACTGCTCACCCACGTGACAGACCTTTGTCTGTGATATGCCTAGGGGGACATTGTGACATCATAACGTGGCACGGGTCATCCAGGTGACAGAGCCTTGGCTGTGATCTGCCTAAGGGGGCATTGTGACATCATAACTCTGCATGGGTCACACAGCTGACAGACCCTTGTCTGTGATCTGTCTAATGGGGCATTGTGACATGATACCTACGCACTGGTCACCCAGGTGACAAACCCTTGTCTGTGATCTGCTTAAGGGGGCATTGTGACATCATAACTTTCCACTGATCACCCAGGTGACAGGCCCCTGTCTGTGATCTGCATAAGGGGCATTGTGACATCGTAACTCTGCACTGGTCACCCAGATGACAGCCCCTTGTCGGTGATCTGCCTGTGTTGGCATTGTGATATCATAATTATTCAATGGGCATCCTGGTGACAGACCCTTGCCTCTGATCTGCCTAAGGGGGCATTGTGAAATCATAACTCTACACCGGTCACCCAGGTGGCAGGCCCTTGTCTGTGATCTGCCTAAGGGGGCATTGTGGGATCATAAGTCCGCACCGGTAAAGCAGGTGACAGGCCTGTGACTGTGATCGGCCTAAGGGGGTATTGTCACATCATAACTCTGCACCGGTCACCCAGGTGACAGGCCCTTGTCTGTGAACTGCCTAAGGGGTCATTGTGAAATCATAACTGTGCACTGGTCACCCAGGTGAGAGGCCGTGGTCTGTGATTTACCTAAGTGGCCTTGAGACATCTTAACTCAGCACTGGGCAGGCAGTTGACAGGCCCTTGTCTGTGATCTCCCTAAGGGGGCATTGTGACATCATAACCCTGCATTGGGCCCCTAGGTGACAGACCCATGCCTGTGATCTGCTTAAAGGGGCATTGTGACATCATAACTCTGCACTGGTCACCCAGGTGACAGGCCCTCCTCTCTGATCTGCCTAATTGGGCCTTGTGACATCATAACTATGCACTGGTCACCAAGCTGACAGGCCCTTGTCTGTGATCTGCCTAAGGGGCATTGTGACATCATAACTCTACACTGGTCACCCAGGAGACAGGCCCTTGGCTGTGATCTGCCTAAGGGGGCATTGTGATCTCATAACTCGGCACTGGTCACCCAGGTGACAGACCCTTGTCTATGATCTCTAAGGGGGCATTGTGACATCATAACCCAGCACGGGCCACCCAGGTGACAGACCCTTGTCTGTGATCTGCCTAAGGGGGCATTGTGACATCATACCTCTGCACGGGTCACCCAGGTGACAGGCCGTTGTCTGTGATCTTCCTAAGGGGGCTTTGTGACTTCACAAATCTGCACGGGTCTCCCAGGTGCCAGACCATTGTCTGTGATCTGCCTAAGGGGGCATTGTGACATCATAGCCCTGCACGGGTCGCCAAGGTGACAGACCCTTGTCTTTGATCTGCCTAAGGGAGCATTGTGACATCATAACACTGCACTGGTCACCGAAGTGACAGACCCTTGTCTCTGATCTGCCTAAGGGGGCATTGTGACATCATAACTCTACACTGGTCACTCAGGTGACAGACCCTTGTCTGTGATCTGCCTAAGGGGGCATTGAGACATCATAACACTGCGCGGGTCACCCTGGGGACAGAGTCTTGGCTGTGATCTGCCTAAGGGGGCATTGTGATATCATAACTCTGCACAGGTCATCCAGGTGACAGAACGTTGTCTGTGATCTGTCAAAGGGGGCATTGTGACATCATAACTCGGCACGGGCCACCCAGGTTACAGAACTTTGCCTGTGATCTGCCTAAGGTGGCAGTGTGGCATCATACCTCTGCACGGGTCACTCAGGTGACAGGCCCTTGTCTGTGATCTGCCTAAGGGGGTATTGTGACATCATAACACTTCACAGGTCACCGAGGGGCCAGACCATTTTCTGTGATCTGCCTAAGGGGGCATTGTGATATCATAACTCTGAACGGGTGACCCAGGTGACAGACCCTTGTCCGTGATCTGCCTAAGGGGTTATTGTGACATCGTAACTGTATACGGGTCACACAGAAGGGAGACCGTTGTCTGTGATCTGCCTAAGGGGGCATTGTGACATCATCACACTGCACGGGTCACCCAGGTAACAGACCATTTTCTCTGATCTGCCTAAGGGGGCATTGTGACATCATAACTCTGCACGGATCCCCGAGGTGACAGACCCTTCTCTTTGATCTGCCTAAGGGGCATTGTGAGATCATAACACTGCACTGGTCACCCAAGTGACAGACCCTTGTCTGTGATCTGCCTAAGGGGGCATTGTGACATAATAGTTCTGCACTGGTCAGCCAGGTGACAGGCCCTTGTCTGTGATCTGCCTAAGTTGGCATTGTGACATCATAATTGTGCAATGGTCACCCAGGTGACTGGCTCTTGTCTCTGATCTGCCTAAGGGGCCATTGTGAAATCATAACTTTACACCAGTCACCCAGGTGACAGGCCCTGGTCTGTGATCTGCCTAAGGAGGAATTGTGGCATCATAACACTGCACCGGTAACCCAGGTGACAGGCCTGTGACTGTGATCTGTCTAAGTGGGCGTTGTCACATCATAACTCTGCACGGGTCACCCAGGTGACTGGTCCTTGTCTGTGATCTGCCTAAGGGGGCATTGTGAAATCATAAATCTACACTGGTCACCCACGTGCCAGCCCTTGTCTGTGATCTGCTTAAGGGGGCATTGTGACATCATAATCCTGCACTGGACACCCAGGATATAATATATATTTGGTGAAATTTGATATTTCATGTACACTATATAATATGTATTTGGTGTACTTTGATATTTTATGTACAGTATATAATATATATTTGGTGTACTTTGATATTTTGTGTACAGTGTATAATATATAATTGGTGTTCTTTTATATTTTATGTACAATACAGAATTTATGCTTGGTGTACTTTCATGTTTTATGTACAGTATAAAATATATACTTGGTGTACTTTGACATTTTATGTACAGTATATAATATTTGGTGTACTTTTTATTTGTACTTTTTGTATTTTATCAAGAGTATACAATGTATATTTGGAGTACTTTTTGATATTTTATGTACAGTAAATAATATATATTTGATGATCTTTGATATTTTCAGTATAGTATATAACACAAGTGTGTTGTAGTATTTGATATTTTATATACAGTATATAATGTATATTTGGTGTAATTTTTCATATTTTATGTACAGTGTATAATATATACTGTAATTTTTGATATTTTATTTACAGTATATAATGTACATTTGGTGTAATTTTTCATATTTTATGTACAGTATATAATATATATACTGTAATTTTTGATATTTTATGTACAGTGTATAATATATATTCGGTGTCCTTTTTTTATTTTATGTACAGTATAAAATATAAATTGGATGTAGTTTTTGATATTTTATTTACACTATGTAACATATATATTCTGTATTTTTGATATTTCATGTACAGTATATAATGTATATTTTGTGTACTTTTTGGTATTTTATGTACAGTGTCTACTATATATTTGGTGTACTTTTTGATATATTTTGTATAGTAAATAATATATATTTGCTGCACTTTTTGGTATTTTATGTACAGTATATAATATATATTTGGTATACTTTTTGATATTTTATGTACAGTGTATAATATATATTTGCCAAAATATTTGATATTTCATGTAGAGTATATAATGTATATTTGGTGTTCTTTTTCATATTTTATGTACAGTATATAATATATATTTGGTGTACTTTCTCATATTTTATGTATAGTAAATAATATATATTTCCTGTACGTTTGATATTTTATGTACAGTAGAAACTATAAATTTGGAGTAATTTTTATATTTTGTTTATGATATATGATATATATTTGCTGTAATTTTTGATATTTCATATACAGTATATAAAGTATATTTTGTGTACTTTTTGATATTTTATGTACAGTATATAACAAATATTAGGTGTACTTATTGATATTTTATGTACAGTATACTATATATTTTTGCTGTACTTTTTGATATTTTACGTAAAGTTTATAATATATATTTGGTGTACTTTTTCACATATTATGTACAGTATATAATACATATTGGCTGTACTTTCTGATTATTCATGTACAGTATATAATGTATATTTGGTGTACTTTTTGATATTTTATGTACAGTATATAATACATATTTGGTGTATTTTTTGATATCTGAAGTACTGTACATAATATATATTTGCTGTAAATTTGAAATACTTTTACAGTATGTAATATATATTTGGTGGAATTTTGGATGATATTTTATGTGTACTATATCATATATACATGGTGTACAATTTTATATTTTCTGTACAGTACATAATATGTATTTGGTTTAATTTTTGATATTATGTATATAGTATATAATATACATTTGGTGTTCTTTTTGATATTTTATGTACAGCACATAATATATGTCTGCTGTATTTTTGATAGATTATGTAGGGTATATTATATATATAGGCTGTACTTTTTGATATATTATGTGCAGCATATAATGCACATTTGTTTTAATTTTTGATATTTCATTTACAGTATATAATGTATATTTGGTGTAATTTTCGATATTTTATGTAAAATAAATAATATATATTTGCTGTAGTTCTTGATGATTAATGTACAGAATATAAAATATATTTGCTGTAGTTTTTGATATTTTATGTAGAGTATATTATGTAAATTTGGTGTACTTTTGGATATTTTATGTACAGTGTATAATATATATTTGATCTACTTTTTCGCATTTTATGTACAATATATAATAGATATTTGTTGTAGTTTTTGATAATTTATGTACAGTATGTAATTGATATTTCGAGCACTTTTTAATATTTTATGTACAGTATATAAAGTATATTTGGTGTAATTTTTGATATTTTATATACAGTATACAATACATATTTGCTGTACATTTTGATATTTTATGCGCAGCATATAATGTATATTTGGTGTACTTTTATATACTTTATGTGCAATATGTAATATATATTTGTGGAACAATTTGATATTTAATATACAGTATATAATGTATATTTGGGGTACTTTTATATAATTTATGTACAGTATATAATATATACTTGGTGTATTTTTTGATATTTTATGTTCAGTATATATTTTTGGTGTACTTTTTGATATTTCATGTACAGTACATAACGTATATTTGGTGTACTCTTTGATAGTTTATACTCTACATTAAATGTCCAAAAGTACACCAGATATATATTATATACAGTACATAAAATATCAAACAGTACACCAAATATATATTTAATACTCTACATAAAATATCAAAAAGTACATGAAATATATATTATTAACTCTACATAAAATATCAAAAAGCACACCAAATATATAGTATATATTGTACATAAAGTATCAAAAAGAACAACCAATATCTATTATATACTATACATAAAATATCAAAAAGTACACCAAATATACAATATACACTGTACATGACATATCAAAAATACAGCAAATATTTATTATATACTCTACAAAAATATCAAAAAGTACACCAAATACACATTATATACTCTACATAAACTATCAAAATGTACTCAAAATATCTTTTATAAACTGTACATAAAACATCACAATGTACTGCAAATATATATTATATACTGTACATAAAATATCCTAAAGTGCACCAAATATACATAATATACTGTGCATAAAGTATCATATAGTACACCAAATATATATTATATACTTTACATGAAATAGCAAAAAATACATGAAATTTATATTATATAGTGTATCACAAATATCAAAAAGTACTGCAAGTATATATTAAATACTGTACATAAAATATCAAAAAGTACACAAAATATACATTATATACTCTACATAAAATATGAAATAGTACAGCAAACATATGATAATACTATACATAAAATATCAAAAGTTTCACCAAATATATATTATACACTGTACACAAAATATCAAAAAGTATGCCAAATATATATTATATACTGTATATGAAATAGCAAAAAGTACACCAAATATATATTGTATTCTCTGCATGAAATATACAAAATACATCAAATATATATTGTATACTGTACATAAAATATCAAACAGTACACCAAATATATATTATATACTGTACCTGAAATATCAAATAGTACAGCAAATATATTTTATATAATATACATAAAATATTAAAAATTCAAATATATATATTATATAGTGTACATAAAATATCAAAAAGAACACCAAATATATATTATATACCCTACATAAAATATCTAAAATTACAGCAAATATAAATTATATACTATACATAAAATGTCAAAAATTACACCAAATATGCATTATATACTGTACATGAAGTATCAAAAAGTACAGCAAATATACATTATATACAGTACATGAAATATCAAAATATACACCAGACTTATATTATATACTGTACATCAAATATAAAAAATTACAGCCAATATATATTATATACTGTACATAAAATATCAAAAAGTACACCAAATATACATTGTATAATGTACATGAAATATTATAAAGTACAGCAAATATAAATTATATACTGTACATGAAATACCAAAAATAACACCAAATATATATTATATACAGTACATAAAATATCAAAAAGTACAGAAAATATATGTTATATACTGTACATAAACTGTCAAAAATTACAGAAAATATATATTATTTACAATACATAAAATATCAAAAGTACACCAAATATATAATATATACTCTACATAAAATATCGAAAAGTACACAAAATATACATTATATACTGTACATGAAATATCAAAATGTACAAGTATATATTATATAATGTACATAAAATATGAAAAAGAACACCAAATATATATTATATACTGTACATAAAATATCAAAAATTACAGCAAATATATACTAAATACTCTACACAAAATATCAAAAAGTACAAAAATATGTATTATATACTTTACATAAAATATCAAAAATACACCAAATATACATTATATACTGTACATGAAATATCAAAAAGTACAGCAAATATATATTATAAACTGTACATAAAATATCAAAAAGTACTCAAAATATATATTATATATTGTACATAAACTATAAAAAAGTACACCAAATATATATTGTGTACTGTACATTGAATATCAAAAACTACAGCAAATATATATTATATACTGTACATACAATATTGAAAAGTACACGAAATATACATTATATACTCTACATAAAATATCAAAGACTACAGCACATATATGTTACATACTATACATAATATATCAGGAAGTTCAACAAATACATATTATACACTGTAGATAAAATATCAAAAATTACACCTTATGTATATTATATACTCTACTTAAAATATACAAAATACACCAAATATATATTATATACTGTACATAAAATATCAAACAGTACACCAAAAATGTATTCTACACTGTACATTAAATATCAAAAAGATCTGCAAATATACAATATTTACTCTACAAAAAATATCAAAAAGTACACCAAATATATATTATATACTGTACATAAAATATGAAAAATTACACCAAATATCTATTATATACTGTATATAAAATATCAATAACTACACAAAATATACATTATATACTCTACATGAAATATCAAAAAGTACAACAAGTATATATTATATACTGGACATTAAATATCAAAAACAACACAAAATATATATTATATACTGTACATAAAATATCAAAAATACAGCAAATATAAACTATTTACCCTCCATTAAATATCAAAAATTACACCAAATATCTATTATATAGTGTACATAATATATCAAATAGTACAGCAAACATACATTATATACTGTATATGAAATGTGAAAAAGTACAGTAAATATATATGATATAGTGTACATAAAAAATCTTAAAGTACACCAAATATATATTATATACTGTACATAAAATATCAAAACGTACAACAAATATATATTATAGACTGTACATAAAATATCAAATAGTACACCAAATATATGTTATATATTCTACATAAACTATCAAAATGTACAGCAAATATGTATTATTTACTCTACATAAAATATCAAAAGTACACCAAATATATATTATATACTGTACAAAAAATATCAAAAAGTACACCAAATATTCATTATATACACTATAAGAAATATCAAAAACTATAGCACATATATATTATATGCTGTACATGAAATATCAAAAATTACCCCAAGTATATATTCTATACTGTACATAAAATATCAAAAAGTACACCAATTATACATTATATACTGTACATGAAATATCAAAAGGTACAGCAAATATGTATTATGTAGTGTACATAAAATATCGAAAATTACACCAAATATGTATTATATACAGTACATAAAATATAAAAAAGTACAGAAATTATATACTATATACTGTACATAAAATATAAAAGTACACTAAATATACATTATATATTGTACATAAAATATCAAATAGTACAGCAAACATATGCAATATACTATACATAAAATATCAGGAAGTTCACCAGATTTATATTATATACTGTACAAAAATATTGAAAAGTACACCATATATACTATATACCCTACATAAAATATTCAAAATTATACAAAATATATTTTATATTCTGTACATAAAATGTCAAACAGTACACCAAATATATATGATATACTTTACATATGTCAAAAAGTTCACCAAATATCTTTTATATACTGTACATAAAATATCAAAAAGGATGCCAAATATATATTATATACTGTACATAAAATATCAAAAATTACACCAAATATCAATTATATACTCTACATAAAATATCAAATTATATAAAAATATCTATAATATACAGTACTTAAAATATGAAAAAGTACAGCAAATATATATTATATACTGTACATAATAAATCAAAAAGTACACCAAATATACATTATACACTGTACATAATATAAAAAGTACCGCAAATATATTTTATATACTGTACATAAAATATCAAAAATTACACCAGATGTATATTGTATACTGTAGATAAAATAACAAAAAGTTCAGCAAATATATATTATTTACTCTACATAAAATATCAAAATTTACACCAAATATATATTATATATTGTCCATAAAATATTAAAAAGTACACCAAATATACATTATATATTGTACATGAAATATAAAAAATAAATGCATATATATATTATATAGTGTACATAAAATATCATATATTACACCAAATATACATTTTACACTGTACATAAAATATTAAATAATACAACAAATATATGTTATATACTGTACATAAAATATCAAAAATTTCACCAAATATATATTATATAGTGTACATAAAGTATCAAGAAGTACACCATTTATATATTATATACTCTACATAAAATATCCAAAAGTACACCAAGTATATATTATATACCATATATAAAATATCAAAATGTACACCAAATATATGTTATATACTGTACATAAAATATCAAAGTGCACCAAATATATAATATACTGTACATAAAGTATAAAAGGACACCTAATATACATTATATACTGTACATAAAACATAAAAGTATAGCAAATATATATTGCATACTGCATATAAAATATCAAATTACACCCTACATATTATATACTCTACATAAAATATCAAAGTATGCCAAATATATATTATATAGTGTACATTAAGTATCAAAGTACACAAAATATATATTCTATACTCTGCATAAAATATCTAAGTACACCAAATATATATTATATAGTGTAGATAAAATATCAAAGTACAACAAATATATATTTTATACTGTACATAAAATATAAAAATACACCAAATATATATTATAGAGTGTACAAAAAATATCAAAGTACACAACATATATATTATATACTGTACATAAAATATCAAAGTACAGCAAATATATGTTACATACTGTACATAAAATACAAAATTACATCAAATATATATTATGTACTGTAAATAAAATGTCAAACTACACCAAATATATATTTTGTACTGTATAGAAAATAGCAATGTACACCAACTATATATTATATACTGTACATAAAATATTAAAGTACACCAAATATATATTATATACTGTACAAAAATTATCAAACTACGGAAAATATATATTATAAACTGTACATAAAATATCAACATACACCAAATATATATTATATAATGTACATAAAATATCAAAGTATACCTGATATATATTATATACTGTCCATAAAATATCACAGTACACCAAAAATATATTATGTAGTGTACATACAGTATCAGAGTACACAAAATATATATTATATACCGTACAAAAAATACCAAACTACCCAAAATATATATTCTATACTGTACATAAAATATCAAAGTACAACAAATGAATATTATATACTGTACCTAAAATATCAAAATAAACCAAATATATATTAAATACTGTAAATAAAATAACAGAGTACATGAAATATATATTATATTTGGGACATAATATATCAAAGTACACAAAATATATATTATACACTGTACATAAATTATCAAATTACAGCAAACATATATTATATACTCTACATAAAATATCAAAGTTCACCAAATATATATTGTATACTGTACATAAAATATCAAATTACACCAAATATATATTATATACCTCATATAAAATATCAAAGTAAACCAAAGTTATATTATATACTCTACGTAAAACTTCAAAGTACACCAAATATTTATTATATACTGTACAAAAAATATCAAAGTAACCCAAATATATATTATATACTTCATATAAAATATTAAAGTGCACCAAATATATATTTTATACTGTACATAAAATATGAAAATATACCAAATATATCTTATATACTGTACATAAAATTTCAAAGTACACAATGTATATAATATATACTGCAAATAAAATATCAAAGTACACCATATATAATATACTGTACGTAAAATATCAAAACACACAAAATATATTATATACTATACATAATATTTCAAAGTACATCAAATATATATTATATACTGTAAATAAAATATCAAAGTGCACCAAATATATATTATATACTGTACTTAAAATATAAAAGTACACCAAATATATATTACATACGGTACATAAACTATAAAAATACACAAAATATATATTATATACTGTACATAAAATATCAAACTACACAAAATAGATATTACATACTGCACATAAAATGTCAAAGTACATCAAATATATATTATGTACTGTACATAAAACATCAAAGTACACGAAATATATGTTATATACTGTATATAAAATATCAAAGTCCACCAATTATATATTATATACTATACATAACATATCAAAGTACACCAAATATATATTATATACTGTACATAAAATATGAAAGTACACCAAATGTATATTATATACTGTACACAAAATATCAAAGTACACCTAATAAATATTATTTACTGTACAAAAAAATCAATGTGCACAAAATATATATTGTACTGTACATAAAGTATCAAAGTACACCAAATATATACTATGTACTGTGCATAATATATAAACTTACACGAAATACATCCTATATAGTGTACATGAAATATTAAATTTCACCAAATATGTATTATATACTGGGTGCCCAGTGCAGGGTTATGATGTTACAATTCCTCTTAGGCAGATCAAAGGCCTGTGCCTGTCACCTCGGTGACCAGTGCAGAGTTATGAGGTCACAATTAACCCTTAGGCAGATCAAAGACAAGGTCCTGTCACATGGGTGACCAGAGCAGAGTTGTGATGTCCCAGTGCGCCCTTAGGCAGATCAAAGACAAGGGCCTGTCATCTGGATGACCAGTGAAGACTTATGATGTCACAATGCCCCCTAAGCAGATCAAAGACAAGGGCCTGTCACCTGGCAGACCAGTGTTGAGTTATGGTGTCAAAATGCACCCTTAGGCAGATCAAAGTAAAGGGTCTGTCACCTGGGTGTCCACTGCAGAGATATGATGTCACAATGCCCCCTTAGGCAGATCACAGACAAGCGCATGTCACCTGGGTGACCAGTGCAGAGTTATGATGTCACAATGACCCCTTAGGCAGATCACAGACAAAGGCCTGTCACGTGGGTGCCCAGTGCAGAATTATGACGTCTCAATGCACCCTTAGGCAGATCACAGAAAAGGGACTGTCATCTGTGTGAACTGTGCAGAGCTATGATGTCACAATGGCCCCTTAGTCAGATCACAGACAAGGGCCTGTCAAATGAGTGTCCAGTGCAGAGTTATGATGTCACAATGCCCCATTAGGCATATCACAGACAATGGTCTGGCACCTGGGTGACCCGTGCAGTGTTATGATGTCACAATGCCCCCTTAGGCAGATCACAGACAAGGGCCTGTCACCTGGGTGACCCGTGCAGAGTTATGATGTCACAATGCCCCCTTACCAGATCACAGACAAGGGCCTGTGACCTGGGTGACCTGTGCAGTGTGATGATGTCACAACGCCCCCTTCAGCACATCACAGACAAAGGTCTGTCACCTGGGTGACCCGTGCAGTGTTATGATGTCACAATGCCCCCTTTTGCAGATCACAGACAAGGGTCTGTCACCTGGGTGACACGTGCAGAATTATGACGTCACCATGCCCCCTTAGGCAGATCAGAGACAAGGGTCTGTCACCTGGGTGACCCGTGCAGATTTAAGATGTCACAATAGCCTCTTAGGCAGATCATAGACAAGGGCCTGTCACCTGGGTGACCCGTGCAGAGTTGTGATGTCACAATGACCCCTTAGGCAGATCACAGACAAGGGTCTGTCACCTGGGTGCCCAGTGCAGAGATATTATGTCACAATGCCCCCTTAAACAGATCACAGATAAAGGCCTGTCACCTGGGTGACCAGTGCAGAGATATGATGTCTCAATGCACCATTAGGCAGATCACAGACATGGGTCTGTCACCTGGGTGACCAGTGCAGAGTTATGATGTCACAAAGACCCCGTAGATCACAGAAAAGGGTCTGCAACCTTGGTGACCAGTGCAAAGCTGTAATGTCAAAATGCCCCCTTAAGCAGATCACAGACAGGGGCCTGTCACCTGGGTGACCAGTGCAGAGTTATGATGTCACAATGCCCCCTTTGGCAGGTCACAGACAAGGGTCTGTCACCTGGGTGACCAGTATAAAATTAAGATGTCACAATGCCCCCTTAGGCAGATCACAGACAATGGTCCGTCACTTGGGTGACAAGTACGGAATTATGATTTCACAATGACCCCTTTGGCAGATCACAGAAAAGGGTCTGTCACCTTGGTGACCAGTACAGAGCTATGATGTCACAATCCCCCTTAGGCAAATCAAACACAACACTCTGTCCCCTGGGTGACCAGTGCAGGGTCATGATGTCACAATGCACCCTTAAGCAGATCTAAGAACAGGGTCTGTGACCTGGGTCACCTGTGCAGAATTATGGTGTCACAATACCCCCTAAGATGGATCAAAGACCAGGGTCTGTCATTTGGGAGACCAGTGCAGAGTTGTGATGTCACAACACACCCTTAGGCAGATCACACACAAGGGCCTGTCACCTGGGTGACCCGTGCAGTGTTATGATGTCACAATGCCCGCTTAGGCAGATCACAGACAATGGCCTGTCACGTGGGAGATCAGTGCAGAGTTATGATGTCACATTGCCCCCTCAGGCAGATCAAAAGAAGGGTCTGTCACCAGGGTGACCCGTGCATTGTTGTGATGTCACAATGCCCCCTTAGGGAGATCACAGTTAAGGGTCTGTCACCTGGGTTACGAGTACAGAGTTATGATGTCACAATGCCCCCTTAGGCAGATCAGAGACAAGGGCCTGTCATCTGGGTGACCAGTGCAGTGTTATGATGTCACAATGCCCCCTAAGGCAGATCAAATACAGGGGTCTCTCACCTGGGTGGCCTGTGTCGAGTTATGATTTCCCAATGCCCTCTTAGGCAGATCACAGACAAGGGTCTGTCACCTGGGTGACAGGGAGGAGTTATGATGTCACAAAGCCCCCTTAGGCAGATCAAAGACAAGGACCTGACATCTGGGTGACCCGTGCGGAGTTATGATGTCACAATGACCCGTTAGGCAGATCACAGACAAGGGACTGTCATCTGGGTGCCCAGAGCTGAGTTATGATATCACAATGCCCCCATAGGCAGATCACAGACAAGGGCCTGTCATCTGGGTGCGCAGTGCAGAGTTATGATGTCACAATGCCTCCTTAGGCAGATCACAGTCAAGGGCCTGTCACCTGGCTGCCCAGTGCAGAGATATGAAGTCACAATGCCCCCTTAGGCAGATCCCAGACAAGGACCTGTCACCTGGGTGACCAGTGCAGAGTTATGATGTCACATGGTCCCTTAGGCAGTTCACAGACTAGGGCCTATCACCTGGGTGACCAGTGCAGAGTTATGATGCCACAATGCGCACTTAGGCAGATCACAGACAAGGGTCTGTTACCTATGTGACCAGTGCCGAGTTATGATGTCACAATGCCCCTTTAGGCAGACGAAAGACAACGGTCAGTCACCTGGGTGACCAGTGCCATGTTATGAAGTCACAATGCCCCCTTAGGCAGATCAAAGACAAGGGTGTCTCACCTGGGTGGTCCGTCTTCAGTTATGATGTCACAATGTCCCCTTAGACAGATCACAGACAAGTGCCTGTAACCTGGTTGTCCAGTGCAGAGTTAAGATGTCAGATGCCCCCTTAGGCAGATGACGGACAAGGTCCTGTCACCTGGGTGATCAGTGCAGGTTTATGATGTCAAATGCCCCCTTAGGCAGTTCACAGACAAGGGCCTGTCACCTGGGTGACGAGTGCAGAGTTGTGATGTCACAATGCCCCCTTAGGGAGATCATAGACTAGGGTCTGTCACCTGGGTGACCGCGAAGAGTTATGATGTCACAGGGCATCCTTAGGCAGATCACAGTCAAGGGCCTGTCACCTGGGTGTCCAGTGCAGAGTTATCATGTCACAATGCCCCCTTAGGCATATCACAGACAAGGGTCTGTCATTTGGGTAAACAGTGCAGAGTTACGATGTCACAATGCCCCCTTCGGCAAATCACAGACAAGGGCCTCACACCTGGGTGACCCGTGCAGAGTTATGATGAGACAATGCCCCCTTAGACGGATCACACGAAAGGGCCTGTCATCTAGGTGCCCAGTGCAGAGTTATGATGTCACAATCCCCCCTTAGGAAGATCACAGACAAGGGCCTGTGACCTGGGTGACCAGTGGAGAGTTATGATGTCACAATGCCTCTTAAGCAGATCACAGACAAGGTCCTGACACCTGGGTGCCCAGTGCAGAGATAAGATGTCACAATGACCCCTTAGGCAGATCACAAACAAAGGCCTGTCACCTGGGTGACCAGTGCACAGTTATGATGACACAATGCCCCGTAGGCAGATCACAGACAAGAGTCTGTCACAATGGTGAACAGTGCAGAGTCATTATTTCACAATGCCCCCTTAGGCATATCACAGACAGGGGTCTGTCACCTCGGTGACCAGTAGAGAGTTATGATGTCACAATGCCCCCTTAGGCAGATCACAGACAGGGGTCTGTCACCTGGATGACCAGCGCAGAGTTATGATGTCACAATGCCCCATTAGGCAGATCACAGTCAAGGGTCTGTCACCTGGGTGACCAGTGCAGCGTTATGAAGTCACAATGCCCCCTTAGGCAGATCAGAGATAAGGATCTGTCACCTGGGTGACCAGTGCAGGGATATCATGTCACAATGAACCCATAGGCAGATCACGGACAAGGCTCTGTCACCAGGGTGACCAGTGCAGAGGTATAAGGTCACAATGCCCACTTAGGCAGATCAATGACAAGGGTCTGTCACCTGTGTGACCAGTGCAGAGTTATGATGTCACAATGCCCCCTTAGGCAGATCACAGTCAAGGCTCTTTCGTCTTGTGACCCCTGCAGAATTATGATGTCACAATGCCCCCTTAGGCAGATGACAGTCAAGGGTCTGTCAACTGCGTCACCAGTGCTCAGTTATGATGTCACGATGCTCCCTCAGGCAGATCACAGACAATGGTTTGTCACCACAGTGACCAGTGCAGAGATATGATGTCACAATGTCCCTTAGGCAGATCACAGAGAAGGGTCAGTCACCTGGGTGACCAGTGCAGAGTTATGATGTCACAATGCCCCCTTAGGCAGATCACAGACAAGGGTCTGTCACCTGGGGGAACAGTGCAGGTTCATGATGACACAATGCCCCCTTAGGCAGATCAGAGACAAGGGTCTTTCACCTGGGTCACCAGTGCGGAGGTGTGATGTCACAATACCCCCTTAGGCAGATCACAGCAAAGGTCTGTCACCTGGGTGACCAGTGCAGGTTTGTGATTTCACAATGCCCCCTTAGGCGGCCACAGACAAGGGTCTTTCACCTGGGTGACCAGTGCAGAGGTATGATGTCACAATGCCTCCTTAGGCAGATCACAGGCAAGGGACCGTCACCTGGGTGACCAGTGCACAGTTATGATGACACAATGTCCCTTAGGCAGATCACAGACAAGGGGCTGTCACAACGGTGACCAGTGCAGAGTTATTATTTCACAATGCCCCCTTAGGCAGATCACAGACTGGGGTCTGTCACCACGGTGACCAGTGCAGAGTTATGATGTCACAATGTCCCCTTAGGCAGATCACAGACAAGAGTCTGTCACCTGGGTGACCAACACAGAGTTACGATGTCACAATGCCCCCTTAGGCAGATCACAGACAAGGGTCTGTCACCTCGGTGACCAGTGCGGGTTTTGATGTCACAATGCCCCCTTAGGCGGATCGGAGACAAGGGTCTGTCACCTGGGTGAGCAGTGCAGGGTTATGATGTCACAATGCCCCCTTAGGCAGATGACAGACAAGGGTCTGTCAACTGGGTCAGCAGTGCACAGTTATGTTGTCACAATGCCCCCTTAGGAAGATCACAGACAAGGGTCTCTCACCATGGTGACCAGTGCACTGATATGATGTCACAATGCCCCCTTAAGCAGATGACAGTGAAGGGTCTGTCAACTGGGTCAGCATTGCACAGTTATGTTGTCACAATGCCCCCTTAGGAAGATCACAGACAAGGGTCTCTCACCATGGTGACCAGTGCATTGATATGATGTCACAATGCCCCCTTAGGCAGATCACAGTGAAGGGTCTGTCACTTGAGTGACCAGTGCAGAGTTATGATGTCACAATGCCCTCTTAGGCAGATCACAGACAAGGGTCTGTCACCTGGGTGACCAGTGCAGGGTTTTGATGTCACAATTCCCCGTTAGGCAGAATAGAGACCAGGGTCTGTCACCTGGCTGTCCAGTGCAGAGTTATGATGTCACAATGCCCCGTTAGGCAGATCACGGACAATAGTCTGCCACCAGGGTGAGCAGTACAGAATTATGATGTCACAATGCCCCCTTAGGCAAATCACAGACAAGTTTCTGTCAACTGAGTGAACACTGCAGAGTTATGATATCACAATGCCCGCTTAAGCAGATCACTGACAAGGGCATCTAACCTGGGTGACCAGTGTGGAGTTATGATGTCACAATGCCCCTTAGCAGATAAAAGACAAGGGTCTGTCAGCTGAGTGTCCAGTGCAGAGTTATGATGTCACAACGACCCGTTAGGCAGATCACAGACAAGGATCTGTCATCTGGGTGACCAGCGCAGAGGTATGATGTCACAATGCCCCCTTAGGCACATGACACACAAGGGTCTGTCCACTGGGTGACCAGTGCACAGGTATGATGTCACAATGCCCCCTTAGGCAGATCACAGACAAGGGTCTGTCACCTGAGTGACCAGTACAGAGTTATGATGTTACAAAGCCCCCTTAGGCATATCACAGACATGGGTCTGTCACCTGGGTGACCAGTGTACAGTTATGATGTCACTATGGCCCCATAAGCAGATCACAGACAAGGGTCTGTCACCACGGTGATCAGTGCAGAGTTATCATGTCCCAATGACCCCTTAGGCAGATCACAGACAAGGGCCTTTCACCTGGGTGACCAGTGCAGAGTTATTATGTCACAATGCCCCCTTAGGCAGATCACAGTCAAGGGTCTGTCACCTGGGTGACCAGTGCAGAATTATGATGACACTATGCCCCCTTAGGCAGATCACAGACAAGGGTCTATCACCTGGGTGACCCGTGCAGTGTTATGATGTCACAATAATGCCTTAGGCAGATAACGGACAAGGATCTGTCACCAGGGTTACCAGTGCAGAGTTATGATGTCACAATGACGACTTAAGCAGATCAAAGACAAGGGTCTGTCATCAGGGTGACACGCGTAGAGTTATGATGTGACAATGCGCCCTTAGGCAGTTCACAGACAAGGGTCTGTCACCTCGGTGACCCTTGCAGAGTTATGATGTCACAATTCTCACTTAGGCAGATCACAGACAAGGGTGTGTCACTAGGGTGACCAGTGAAGAGTTTTGATGTCACAATGCCCCCTTAGGCAGATCACAGACATGGATCTGTCACCTGGGTGAACAGTGCAGGGTTACAATGTCACTATGTCCCCTTAGGCAGATCAGAGACAACGGACTGTCACCTGGGTGACCCGTCCGTAGTTATGATGTCACAATGCCCCCTAAGGCAGATCACGGACAAGGGTCAGTCACCAGGGTGACCATTCAGTGTTATGATGTCTGAATGCCCCCTTAGGCAGATCACGGATAAGGGTCTGTCACCTGGTTGACCAGTGCAGAGTTATGATCTCACAATGCCCCCTTAGGCAGATCACAGACAAGGGTCTGTCACCTGGGTGACCCGTGTAGAATTATGATGTCACAATGCCCCCTTAGACAGATCACAGACAAGGGTCTGTCACCTTGGTGACCAGTGCAGAGTTATGATGTCACAATGCCCTCTTAGGCAGATCACAGTCAAGAGTCTTTCACCTGGGTGACCAGTGCAGAGTTATGATGTCGCAAAGCTCCCTTAGGCGTATCACGGACAAGGGTCTGTCACCTGGGTGACCAATGCAGAGTTATGATGTCACTATGGCCCCTTAAGCAGATCACAGACAAGGGTCTGTCACCACGGTGACCAGTGCAGAGTTATCATGTCTCAATGACCACTTAGACTGACCACAGACAAGGGTCTTTCACCTGGGTGACCAGTGCAGAGGTATGATGTCACAATGCCTCCTTAGGCAGATCACAGACAACAGTCTGTCACCTTGGTGACCAGTGCAGAGTTATTATGTCCCAATGACCCCTTAGGCAGATCACAGACAAGGGTCTTTCACCTGGGTGACCAGTGCAGAGGTATGATGTCACAATGCCTCCTTAGGCAGATCACAGACAAGGGTCCAGCACCTGGGTGACCAGTGCACAGTTATGATGACACAATGCCCCGTAGGCAGATCACAGACAAGAGTCTGTCACAATGGTGACCAGTGCAGAGTCATTATTTCACACTGCCCCCTTAGGCAGATCACAGACAGGGGTCTGTCACCACGGTGACCAGTACAGAGTTATGATGTCACAATGCCCCCTTAGGCAGATCACAGACAGGGGTCTTTCACCTGGGTGACCAGCACAGAGTTATGATGTCACAGTGCCCCCTTAGGAAGATCAAAGTCAAGGGTCTGTCACCTGAGTGACCAGTGCAAGGTTATGATATCAGAATGCCCCCTTTGGAAGATCAGAGATAAGGGTCTGTCACCTGGGTGGCCAGCACAGAATTATGATGTCACAATGCCCCCTTAGGCAGACCACAGACAAGGGCCAGTTACCTTTGTGCCCAGTGCATAGATATGATGTCCCAATGCTCCTTTAGGCAGATCAAAGTCAAGGACCTGTCACCTGGGTGCCCAGTGCAGAGTTATGATGTCACAATACCCATTGAGGCAGATCATAGACAAGGGCCTGTCCCTTGTGTGACCAGTGCAGAGTTATGATGTTACAATGCCCCATTAGGCAGATCACAGAAAAGGGCCTGTTACCTGGGTGCCCAGTGCAGAGTTTTGATGTCACAATGCCCCGTCAGGCAGATCACAGACAAGGGCCTGCTACCTGGGTGACCAGTGCAGGGTTATGATGTCACAATGCCTCCTTAGGCAGATCACAGACAAGGGCCTGTCACCTGGTTGACGAGTGCAGAGTTAGGATGTCACTATGCCCCTTTAGGCAGATCACAGACGAGGTTCTTTCTCCTCGGTGACCATTAAAGAGTTACGATGTCACAATGCCCCATTAGGAAGACTGAAGACAAGGGACTGTCACCTGGGTGCCCAGTGAAGAGATATAATGTCACAATGCCCCCTTAGGCAGATTAAAGACAAGGGTCTGTCACCTGGTTGACCAGTGCCGAGTTATGATGTCACAATGTCCTCTTAGGCAGATGAAAGACATGGGCCTGTCACGTGGTTGCCCAGTGCAGAGATTTGATGTCACAATGCCGCCTTAGGCAGATGAAAGACCAGGGCCTGTCACCTGGGAGCCCAGTGCAGAGTTATGATGTCACAATCCCACTTAGGCTGATCACAGACAAGGGCCTGTCACATGGGTGTCCAGTGCAGAGTTATTATGTCAAAATACCCCCTAAGGCAGATAACAGACAAGGGTCTTTCACCTGGTTGACCAGTGCAGAATTATGATGTCACAATGCCTCCTTAGGCAGATCACAGACAAGGGTCTGTCACCTGGGTGCCCAGTGCAGAGTTGTGATGTCACAATGCAGCCTTAGGCAGATCACAGTCTAGTGTCTCTCACCTTAGTGACCAGTGCAGTGTTATGATGTCACAATGCCCCCTTAAGCAGACCACAGACAAGGGACAGTCACCTGGGTTCCCAGTACGGAGATATGATGTCACAATGCCCCCTTAGGCAGATCATAGACAACGGCCTGTCACCTGGGTGCCCAGTGCAGAGTTTTGATGTCACAATGCACCCTTAGGCAGATCACAGAAAAGGGTCTTTCAAGTGGGTGACCAGTGCAGAGGTATGATGTCACAATGCCTCCTTAGGCAGATCACAGACAACGGTCTGTCACCTTGGTGACCAGTGCAGAGTTATCATGTCCCAATGACCCCTTTGGCAGATCACAGACAAGGGTCTTTCACCTGGGTGACCAGTGCAGAGGTATGATGTCACAATGCCTCCTTAGGCAGATCACAGACAAGTGTCCAGCACCTGGGTGACCAGTGCCCAGTTATGATGACACAATGCCTCTTAGGCAGATCACAAACAAGAATCTTTCACAACGGTGACCAGTACAGAATTATGATGTCACAATGCACCCTTAGGCAGATCACAGACAGGGGTCTGTCACCTGGGTGAGCAGCACAGAGTTATGATGTCACAGTGCCCCCTTAGAAAGATCAAAGTCAAGCGTCTTTCACCTGGGTGCCCAGTGCAGAGATAAGATGTCACAATGACGCCTTAGGCAGATCACAAACAAAGGCCTGTCACCTGGGTGACCAGTGCACAGTTATGATGACACAATGCCCCGTAGGCAGATCACAGACAAGAGTCTGTCACAACGGTGAAGAGTGCAGAGTCATTATTTCACAATGCCCCCTTAGGCATATCACAGACAGGGGTCTGTCACCTCGGTGACCAGTACAGAGTTATGATGTCACAATGCCCCCTTAGGCAGAGCACAGACAGGGGTCTGTCACCAGCGTGTCCATTGCAGAGTTATGATGTCACAATGCCACCTTAGGAAGACCGGAGACAAGGATATGTCACCTGGGTTCCAGTGCAGATTTATGATGTCATAGTGCCCCCTTAGGGAGATCATAGACAAGGCTCTGTCTCCTGGATGACCTGTGCAGAGTTATGATGTCACAATGCCCACTTAGTCAGATGAAAGACAAGGGCTTGTCACCCGGGTGCCCAGTGCAGAGTTATGATGTAACAATACCCCCTTAGGCTGATCACAGGAAAGGGCCAGTCACATGGGTGCCCAGTGCAGAGTTATTATGTCACAATGCCCCCTAAGGCAGATCACAGACAAGGTTCTTTCACCTGGGTGACCAGTGCAGAGTTATGATGTCACAGTGCCCCTATAGGCAGATCACAGACAAGGGTCTGTCAACTGGGTGCCCAGTGCAGAGTTGTGATGTCACAATGCACCCTTAGGCTGATCACACACAAGTGTCTCTCACCTTAGTGACCAGTGCAGTGTTATGATGTTACAATGCCCCCTTAGGCAGACCACAGAAAAGGGACAGTCACCTGGGTGCCCAGTTCGGAGATATGATGTCACAATGCCCCCTTGGGCAGATCAAAGACAGGGGCCTGTCACCTGGGTGCCCAGTGCAGTGTTATGATGTCACAATTCCACCTTAGGCAGATCACAGACAAGGGCCTGTCACCTGGGTGACCAGTGCAGGGTTATAATGTCACAATGCCCTCTCAGGAATATCAAAGTCTAGGGTCTGTCACCTGGGTGACCAGTGAAGAATTATGATGTCACAATGCCAGCTTAGGCAGATCACAGACAAGGGTCTTTCACCTGGGTGACCAGTGCAGAGTTATGATGTCACAATGCGACCTTAGGAAGACCAGAGACAAGGGTCTGTCCCCTGGGTTCCAGTGCAGATTTATGATGTCATAGTGCCCCCTTAGGGAGATCATAGACGGGGTCTGTCTCCTGGGTGACCTGTGCAGAGTTATGATGTCACAATATCGCCTTAGGCAGATCACAGAGAAGAGTCTGTCACCTGGGTGACCAGTGTAGAGTTATGATGTCACAATGCCCCTTAGGCAGATAAAGGACAAGGGCCTGTCACCGGGGTGCCCAGTTCAGAGTTATGATGTCACACTGCCCCCTTAGGCAGATTACAGACAAGGGCCTGTCACCTGGGTGACCAGTGCAGAGTAATGATGTCGCAATGCCACCTTAAGCAGATCAGAGACAAGGGTCTGTCACCTCGGTGTCCAGCGCAGCGTTATGATGTCAGAATGCCCCCTTAGGCAGATCACAGACAAGGGCCTGTCATCTGGGTGCCCAGTGTAGAGTTATGAAATCACAATACCCACTGAGGCAGATCACAGACAAGGTCCTGTCACCTGGGTGCCCAGTGTAGAGTTGTGATGTCACAAGGCCCCTTAGGCAGATGACAGACAAGGGCTGGTCAGCTGGGTGACCAGTGCAGAGTTATGATGTCCCAATACCCCCTTAGGCAGATCACAGACAAGGGCCTGTCACATTGGTGACCAGTGCACACTTAAGATATCACAATGCCCACTTAGGCAGATCACAGACAAGGGCCTCTCACCTGAGAGACCCGTGCAGGGTTATGATGTCGCAATGCCCCCTTAGGCAGATCACAGACAAGGCCCTGCCACCTGGGTGACCAGTGTAGATTTACGATGTCACAATAAGTCCTGAGGCAGATCACAGACAAGGGCCTGTCACCTGGGTGCCCAGTGCAGGGTTATGATGTCACAATGCCCTCTTAGGCAGATCACAGACAAGGGCCTGTCACTTGGGTGACCAGTGCAGGGTTATGATGTCACAATGCCACCTTAGTCAGATCACAGACAGGGGCCTGTCACCTGGGTGCCCAGTGCAGAGTTATGATGCCATAATGCCACCTTAGGCAGATCACTCACAGGGGCCTGTTGCCTGGGTGCCCAGTGCAGAGTTATGATGTCACCATGCCCACTTAAGCAGATCAAGGAGAAGGGTCTGTCACCTGGGTGACCAGTGCAGAATTGTGATGTCACAACTCCTCCTTAGGTAGTTCACAGTCATGGGTCCGTCACCTGGGTGACCAGCGCAGGGTTATGATGTCACAATAACCCCTTAGGCAGATCACAGACAAGCGCCTGTCACCTGCGTGCCCAGTGCAGGGTTATCACGTCACAATGCTCCCTTAGGCAGATCAGAGACAAGGGCCTGTCACCAGGGTGACCAGTGTAGAGTTATGATGTCACAATGCCCCGTTAGGTAGATCACAGACAAGGGCCTGTCACTTGGGTGCCCAGTGCAGAGTTATGATGTCACAATGCCCCCTTAGGCAGGGCACACACAAGGACCTGTTACGTGGGTGGCCAGTGCAGAGTTATGATGTCACAATGCCCCTTTAGGCAGATCACAGACAAGCGTCTTTCCCCTGGGTGACCAGTGCAGAGTTATGATGTCACTACGCCCCCTTAGGCAGAGCACAGACAAGGGTCTGTCACCAGGGTGTCCATTGCAGAGTTATGATGTCACAATGCCACCTTAGGAAGACCAGAGTGAAGGATATGTCACCTGGGTTCCAGTGCAGATTTATGATGTCATAGTGCCCCCTTAGGGAGATCGTAGACAAGGGTCTGTCTCCTCGATGACCTGTGCAGAGTTATGATGTCACAATGCCCACTTAGTCAGATGAAAGACAAGGGCTTGTCACCTGGGTGCCCAGTGCAGAGTTATGATGTAACAATACCCCCTTAGGCTGATCACAGTAAAGGGCCAGTCACATGGGTGCCCAGTGCAGAGTTATGATGTCACAATGCCCCCTAAGGCAGATCACAGACAAGGGTCTTTCACCTGGTTGACCAGTGCAGAGTTATGATGTCACAATGCCCCTATAGGCAGATCACAGACAAGGGTCTGTCACCTGGGTGCCCAGTGCAGAGTTGTGATGTCACAATGCATCCTTAGGCAGACCACAGACAAGTGTCTCTCACTTTAGGGACCAGTGCAGTGTTATAATGTCACAATGCCCCCTTAGGCAGACCACAGAAAAGGGACAGTCACCTGGGTGCCCAGTTTGGAGATATGATGTCACAATGCCCCCTTGGGCAGATCAAAGACAGGGGCCTGTCACCTGGGTGCCCAGTGCAGTGTTATGATGTCACAATGCCACCTTAGGCAGATCACAGACAAGGGCTTCTCACCTGGGTGACCAGTGCAGGGTTATGATGTCACAATGCCCTCTCAGGAATATCAAAGTCTAGGGTCTGTCACCTGGGTGACCATCGAAGAATTATGATGTCACAATGCCCGCTTAGGCAGATCACAGACAAGGGTCTTTCACCTGGGTGACCAGTGCAGAGTTATGATGTCACAATGCCACCTTAGGAAGACCAGAGACAAGGGTCTGTCTCCTGGGTTCCAGTGCAGATTTATGATGTCATAGTGCCCTCATAGGGAGATCATTGAGAGGGGTCTGTCTCCTGGGTGACCTGTGCAGATTTATAATATCACAATGCCACCTTAGGCAGATCACAGAGAAGAGTCTGTCACCTGGGAGACCAGTGTAGAGTTATGATGTCACAATGCCCCCTTAGGCAGATCAAGGACAAGGGCCTGTCACTTGGGTTCCCAGTGCAGAGATTTGATGTCACAATGCCGCCTTAGTCAGATCACAGACTAGGGCCTGTCACCTGAGTGCCCAGTTCAGAGTTATGATGTCACACTGCCCCCTTAGGCACACCACAGACAAGGGTCTGTCACCTTGGTTACAGTGCAGATTTATGATGTAACAATGCCCCATTAGGGAGATCACAGACAAGGGTCGGTCTCCTGGGTGTTCTGTGCAGAGTTATGATGTCACAATGCCCCCTTAGGCAGATCACAGACAAAGTTCTGTTTCCTGGGTGACCAGTGTCGAGTTCTGATGTCACAATGCCCCCTTAGGCAGATCACAGACAAGGGCCTGTCACCTGGCTGGCCAGTGCAGAGTTATGATGTCACAATGCCCCCTGAGGCAGATCACAGACAATGGCCTGCTACGTGGGTGACCAGTGCAGAGTTATGATGTCACAATGCCCCCTTAGGCAGATGAAATACAAGGGCCTGTTACCTGGGTGCCCAGTGCAGAGACATGATATCACAATGCCCCCTTAGGCAGATCACAGACAAGGGCCTGTCATCTGGGTGCCCAGTGTAGAGTTATGAAATCACAATACCCACTGAGGCAGATCACAGACAAGGTCCTGTCACCTGGGTGCCCAGTGTAGAGTTGTGATGTCACAAGGCCCCTTAGGCAGATGACAGACAAGGGCTGGTCAGCTGGGTGACCAGTGCAGAGTTATGATGTCCCAATACCCCCTTAGGCAGATCGCAGACAAGGGCCTGTCACATTGGTGACCAGTGCACACTTAAGATATCACATTGCCCCCTTAGGCAGATCACAGACAAGGGCCTCTCACCTGTGAGACCCGTGCAGGGTTATGATGTCACAATGCCCCCTTAGGCAGATCACAGACAGGGGCCTGTCACCTGGGTGACCAGTGTAGAATTATAATGTCACAATGCCCCCGTAGGCAGATCACAAACAAGGGCCTGTCACCTGGGTGACCAGTGCAGGGTTATGATGTCATAATGCCCCCTTAGGCAGATCACAGACAAGGGCCTGTCACCTGGGTGCCCAGTGTAGAGTAATGAAATCGCAATGCCCCCTGAGGCAGATCACACACAAGGTCCTGTCACCTGTGTGCCCATTGTAGAGTTGTGATGTCACAAGGCCCCTTAGGCAGATGAGAGACAAGGGCCGGTCAGCTGGGTGACCAGTGTAGTGTTATGATGTTTACAAAACCCTCTTAGGCAGATCACAGACAAGGGCCTGTCACATTGGTGACCAGTGCACAGTTAAGCTATCACAATGCCCCCTTACGCAGATCACAGACAAGGGCCTCTCACCTGGGAGACCAGTGCAGGGTTATCATATCCCAATGCCCCTTTACGCAGATCACAAACAAAGTCCTGTCACTTGGGTGCCCAGTGCAGAGTTATGATGTCAAAATTCCCCTTTAGGCACATCACAGACAAGGGCTTTTCACCTGGCTGACCAGTACAGAGTTATGATGTCACAATGCCCCCTTAGGCAGATCACAAACAAGGGCCTGTCACCTGGGTGACCAGTGCAGAGTTAAGATGTCACAATGCCCCCTTAGGCATTTCAAAGACAAGGGTCGTTCACCTGCGTGACCAGTGCAGATTTATGATGCACAATGTCCCCGTAGGAAGATCACAGACAAGGGTCTGTCACCAGGGTGAACAGTGCAGAGTTATGATGTGACAATGCCATCGTAGGCAGATCACAAACATGGGTCTGTCACCTGGCTTGCCAGTGCAGATTTATGATGTCACAATGCCCCCTTAAGGAGATCACACACAAGGGCCTGTCACCTGGGGGACCAGTGCAGAGTTATGGAGTCACAATGCCCCCTTAGGCAGATGAAAGAAAATTGTCTGTCACCTGGGTGACCAGTGCAGAGTTATGATGTCACAAGGCCTCCTTAGGATGATCACAGACCATGGCCTGTCACCTGGGTGACCAGTGCAGAGTTATGATGTCTCAATGCCCCCTTAGGCAGATCACAGTAAAGGGCCTGTCACCTGGGTGCCCAGTGCAGAGTTATGATGTCACAATGCCCCCTTAGGCAGATCACAGAAAAGGCCCTGTCACCTGGGTGACCAGTGTAGATTTATGATGTCACAATGCGACCTTAGGCAGATCACAGACAAGGGCCTGTCACCTGGGTGCCCAGTGCAGGGTTATGATGTCACAATGCCCCCTTAGGCAGATCACAGACAAGGGCCTGTCACTTGGGTGACCAGTGCAGGGTTATGATGTCACAATGCCCCCTTAGGCAGATCACAGACTGGGACCTGTCACCTGGGTGACCAGTGTAGAGTTATAATGTCACAATGCCCCCTTAGGCAGATCACAGACATGGGCCTGTCACCTGGGTGCCCAGTGTACAGTTATGATGTCACAATGGCCTCTTAGGCAGATCGCAGACAAAGGCCTGTCACGTGAGTGCCCAGGGCAGAGTTATGATGTCACAATGCCCCCTTAGGCAGATCACAGACAAGGGCCTGTTACCTGTGTGACCAGTGCAGAGTTATGATGTCACAATGCCCCCTAAGGCATATCACAGACAAGCGCCTGTCACCTGCGTGCCTAATGCAGAGTTATGATGTCACAATGCACCCTTAGGCATATCACACACAAGGGCCTGTCACTTGGGTGACCAGTGCAGAGTTATGATGTCACAATGCCCCCTTAGGGAAATCATAGACAAGGGCCTGTCACCTGCATGCCCAGTGCAAAGTTATGATGTCACAATGCACCTTTAGGCAGATCACAGACAAGGGCCTGTCACTTGGTTGACCAGAGGGGAGTTATGATGTCACAATGCCCCTTTAGGCAGTTCACAGACAAGGGCCTGTCACCTGGGTGCCCATTGCAGAGTTATGATGTCACAATGCCCCCTTAGGCAGATCAAAGACAAGGGCCTGACACCTGGGTGCCCAGTGAAGAGATTTGATGTCACAATGCCCCCTTAGTCAGATGTAAGACAAGGTTCTGTCACCTGGGTGACCAGTGCCGAGTTATGATGTTACAATGCCCCCTTAGGCAGATCACAGACAAGGGTCTGTCACATGGGTGCCCAGTTCAGAGTTGTGGTGTCACAATGCTCCCTTAGGCAGATCACAGACAAGGGCCTGTCACCTGGGTGACCTGTGCAGAGTTATGATGTCACAATGCCCCCTTAGACAGAAGACAGACAAGGGCCAGTCACCTGGGTGGCCAGTGCATAGATATGATGTCACAATTCACCTTTAGGCAGATCAAAGACAAGGGCCTGTCACCTGTGTGCCGAGTGCAGAGTTATGATGTCACAATGCCCCCTTAGGCAGATCACAAACAAGGGCCTGTCGCTTGGTTGACCAGTGCAGAGTTATGATGTTACAGTGCCCCCTTAGGCAGATCACAGACAGGGGCCTGTCACCTGGGTGCCCAGTGCAGAGTTATGATGTCACAATGCCCCCTTAGGCAGATCACACACAAGGGCCTGTTACCTGGGTGACCAGTGCAGAGTTATGATGTTACAATGACCCCTTAGGAAGATCACAGACAAGCGGCTGTCACCTGCGTGTCCGGTGGAGAGTTATGATGTCACAATGCTCCCTTAGGCAGATCACAGACAAGGGTCTGTCACCTGGGTGTGAAAAGAGCCGGGCACATTCCTCAGCCCTGGTCTCAAAACAGACAAGCCCAGTACAAACACATCCCATCCTCCCATCCCACCACATATCACCATATATCTCTTAAACTTCCTCTGGGCTCAAAACAAGCAAGCCCAATAGAAACACCACCTGGAAAGTCTCCGATAAGGGGACAGATGAGAGGACAGCCGTTCAAAGTTTTACTGAAAGAGCGTGAACCAAAAGAATTCCTTTGTTCCCCTGTAACTTTCAGGCTATAAAAAAGCAAACACTCGCATTGTTCGGGGCCCTCTTGTATGCGGTGGAATGGAGGGACCATGTTCGAACTTGTAGTAAAGATCCTTGCCGCTTGGCTTTGACTCTGGACTCTGGTGGTCTTCTTTGGGGAACAAACGGTCTGGGCATGACATCTGGGGCCCCGTCCGGGATTCCCCAAGCCCACCAGACCCCTGGTCAACGGATCTGCTAGGATCGATCTACTGATAGGTGCGCTGGCTCGTCTCCGTTTGTCTGTCCGTGTCTGTTCTGAATCCGAATCTGTGACTCGTGAGGTCTGAAACTGGAGCTGGCACAGTCCTGGCGGACGTGCTATAGGACGGCCAGCGGAGACCGGTGGGAGACGTCCCCTGGCTCTCATCTGATCTATATTGCGATCTGAGCTGCCCCGGTTTGGCAGGAAGCAGCCGTATCTGAGCTGCCCGGTTGGGCGGGCAGCAGCTGTCTCTGATCTGAGCTGCCCCGATTTGGCGGGCAGCATCTGTCTCTGATCTGAGCTGCCCCGGTTTGGCGGGCAGCAGCCGTATTTGAGTTGCCCCAGTTTGGCGGGCAGCAGCCGTATCTGAGCTGCCCGGTTGATTGGGCAGCATCTGTCTCTGATCTGAGCTGCCCCGGTTTGGCGGGCAGCAGCCGTATCTGAGCTGCCCGGTTGGGCAGGCAGCAGCTGTCTCTGATCTGAGCTGCCCCGGTTTGGCAGGCAGCATCTGTCTCTGATCTGAGCTGCCCCAGTTTGGCGGGCAGCAGCCGTATCTGAGCTGCCCGGTTGGGCGGGCAGCAGCTGTCTCTTATCTGGGCTGCCCCAGCACGACCGCGATCCAGGCTGCTAACTCTGACCCAGGCTTCCGGTGCACGCTTGCTATCTGAGCTGCCCCGGTTTGGCGGGCAGCAGCTGTCTGTAATCTGGGCTGCCCCAGCGTGACCACGATCCAGGCAGCTAACTCTGACCCGGGCTTCTGGTGCACGCTTGCGATCTGAGCTGCCCCGGTTTGGCGGGCAGCAGCCGTATCTGAGCTGCCCGGTTGATCGGGCAGCGTTTGTCTCTGATCTGAGCTGCCCCAGTTTGGCGGGCAGCAGCTGTCTCTAATTTGGGCTGCCCCAGCATGACCGCGATCCAGGCAGCTAACTCTGACCTGGGCTTCTGGTGCGCGCTTGCGATCTGAACTGCCCCAGTTTGGCAGGCAGCAGCTGCCTCTGACCAGGGCTGCCAAAGTGCGCCTGCGATTAGATATCATTAAAAAGTCAGATCAGATTTCCTTTACAGGGATTCAAACCCACATTCCTTTACAGGAAGAGACTACAAATTATTACAGGATGGGTAATACCCAGAGCACTCCTCTATCTCTCCTTACGAGTAATTTCAAAGAAGTTAGAGCAAGGGGCCATGATCTTGGTATAGAAATCAGGAAAGGAAAGCTAATTACTCTGTGTCGCTCCGAATGGCCTGCCTTTGATGTGGGGTGGCCGCCCGAAGGGACCTTCCGACTTGCTGTCATCACTAGGGTAAAGTCCAAGATTTTCCTACCTGGGCGTGGGGGCCACTTAGATCAAATCCCATATATCCTCATATGGCAGGACCTTGTTGAGAACTCGCCTCCTTGGCTGTCCCCTTTCCAATTGGCCTCTGAACCCTGTAAGGCACTAGTTGCTCGACCACTAAAATCCAAGCAACCAACTGCCCCCCCCCATCCTGTTCTACCTGACAGCGGGGACCCACTGTTCACAGAACCCCCTCCGTACCCCTCCGGGCCCCAGGCCCCAGCCCCCCTGGCTGAGCTGCGGGAGGGAGCAGGCGGACGGGAGGCGGCCGGCACACACGGGCCCGCTGAAAGGGAAAGTAACTTTGAAGGGCCGGCGGGGAGGACATGAGGGCGCACTTCGCGGACTAGCACCCCTCAGCCGCCTGACTCCACGGTGGCTTTACCCCTTTGGGAAATAGGACCCCCAGATGACACAGGAATCCCCAGGCTCCAGTACTGGCCATTCTCCACCAGTGATCTGTATAACTGGAAAACTCAGAGTGCTCGGTTTTCAGACAACCCCAAAGATTTACTGGCTTTACTAGATAGTGTCATGTTCACCCACCAGCCCACTTGGGATGATTGTCAGCAGCTCCTCCGAATTTTGTTCACCATGGAAGAGCGAGAGAGAATACAGATAGAAGCTAGAAAGCTGGTCCCGGGGGACGACGGTCAACCGACTGCCAACCCCGACCTCATAAACGCAACCTTTCCTCTGACCAGGCCTGCGTGGGACTACAACACGGCAGAAGGTAGGGGACGGCTACACCTTTATCGCCAGACTCTAATGGCGGGTCTCCGGACAGCTGCTCGCAAGCCCACTAATTTGGCTAAAGTATATTCTATTCTGCAGGGAAAGACAGAGAGCCCAGCTACCTACTTAGAAAGATTAATGGAAGCTTTTAGACAGTACACCCCCATAGATCCAGAGGCTCCAGGAAGTCAGGCAGCTATTGTAATGTCTTTCGTAAATCAGGCAGCCCCAGATATTAAGAGAAAACTCCAGAAATTAGAAGACTTGGAGGGAAAGCGGATTCAGGACCTCCTTCAGATAGCCCAGTGGGTTTACAATAACAGAGACACTCCAGAGGAAAAGCAATCTAAGGCCACTAAAAAAAAATGACCAAGGTCCTGGCAGCAGTGGTACAGAAAGAGCATCTACAGCCAGAGGTAACATATCTAGGGTACCTGCTTAAGGGAGGGCAGCGCTGGATAACAGACGCCCGGAAACAAACTGTTCTGCAGATCCCCAGGCCACAATCCACCCGACAAGTGAGAGAATTCCTGGGGTCGGCGGGATTTTGCAGACTATGAATACCTGGGTTCACAGAACTGGCTAAACCCTTATACCAGGCAACACGGGGGCAACAGCCATTTAATTGGACAGACGAAGCCAAGTTGGCCTTCCAACAGATTAAAACCGCCCTACTCTCTGCGCCTGCACCAGGACTACCTGATGTTACCAAGCCCTTCCACTTATACGTGGATGAGAATAAGGGTGTCGCCAAGGCGGTAATAACTCAGAACTTAGGCCCCTGGCGGAGGCCAGTTGCCTACCTGTCAAAGAAGTTAGACCCAGTAGCTGCCGGGTGGCCCCCTTGTCTCCGAATGGTTGCGGCCACGGCTCTGATGGTGCAAGATGCTCATAAACTTGTCATGGGGCAAGAATTGCGGGTCGTTACTCCACATGCCATCGAAGGTGTACTCAAACAGCCACCTAATCGATGGATGAGTAACGCCCGGCTCACCCACTACAAAGGACTACTACTACTAAATCCTCTCAGGATAATTTTCCTGCCCCCAACGACCTTAAACCCTGCCTCGCTGCTGCCGAACCCAGACCTGGACGCCCCACTCCATGACTGCACCAAGATACTAGCTCAGGTGCACGGAGTTCGAGAAGACCTGCAGGACAGCCCACGTCCTGACGCTGACCTCGTCTGGTTCACTGATGGGAGCAGCTTCATGCATCAAGGCCAGAGGTATGCTGGAGCGGCAGTAACTTCAGAGACTGAGGTAATCTGGGCAGAACCCCGGCCCCTGGGGACATCGGCCCAGAAGGCCGAACTGATAGCGCTCACCCAAGCTCTTACCTTAGGGGCGGGGAAAAAGCTGACAGTATATACAGACAGCCAATATGCTTTTGCAACAGTGCATATACATGGGGCCATTTACAGGGAACGAGGGTTACTGACGGCTGAAGGAAAAGAGATAAAAAACAAGCAAGAGATCCTAGCCCTGCTAACAGCCCTATGGAGGCCAGAAAAATTAGCCATTTTACATTGCCCAGGGCATCAGAAACTAACTACTCCAACTGCTCAAGGCAACTTTCTGGCAGACCAAACTGCAAGGAATGTGGCGAAGGCTCCCAGCCAACTCCTTGCACTCCAGCTCCCTGACCCGGGCCCCTGCGACTTGCCATATTTCCCTGAATATTCAGAACAAGATCTCCAGTGGATTGACAAACTTCCCCTGAAACAAATCAAGAATGGGTGGTGGACTGATACTAATGACCAAACCATCCTACCAAAAAAATTAGGACAACAGGTGTTAGAACACATCCACCGAACCACCCACCTGGGGGCCCGGCGGATGATAGACCTGATCAGACGCTCCAAGCTCAAAATCAGACATATAGCTGAGACGGCCAGCAGTATCGTGACAAGTTGCAAAGTCTGCCAACTTAACAACGCATACCCCCAATCTCAAGCTGCAACAGGAACAAGGCTCAGGGGAACCAGGACCGGTATCTACTGGGAAGTAGATTTTACTGAAATAAAGCCAGGAAAGTACGGGTACCAGTACTTACTTGTCTTTGTAGATACTTTTTCAGGGTGGACTGAAGCATTCCCAACCAAAAGAGAAACTGCTCAGGTCGTAGCAAAGAAAATTCTGGAAGATATCCTTCCCAGGTATGGCTTCCCCATCCAGATAGGGTCAGATAATGGGCCCGCTTTCGTCGCTAAGGTAAGTCAGGACTTGGCTTCCATCCTTGGGGCAAATTGGAAACTACATTGCGCTTACAGGCCCCAGAGTTCAGGACAGGAAGAAAGGATGAATCGGACCTTAAAAGAGACCTCAACTAAATTGACTATAGAGACTGGCACTAATTGGGTAGTCCTTCTCCCCTATGCTCTGTTCCGGGCCCGTAATACCCCTTACAAACTGGGCCTCACCCCTTACAAAATCATGTATGGCAGACCGCCACCCCTGGTTCCTAGCTTAAAAGATGACCTGCTTAAGTCTGAAACAGAAAATGTCTCTGAATTCTTATTTTCCTTACAAGCCTTACAGAAAATTCACCAAGAAATCTGGCCCAAGCTGAGAGAGCTATATGAGACCAGTCCCCCACCGACACCCCATCCGTACCAGCCGGGAGACTGCATCCTGGTTAAGTGACACCGACAAGAGACCCTAGAGTCCAGGTGGAAAGGACCACTCCAAGTACTCCTGACCACACCCACCGCCCTGAAGGTAGAAGGCATTGTGTCGTGGATCCACTACACCCACATCAAGCCAGTGGACCCAACCTCCGACCTTCTGGGGCCAATCACGGTGGTGGCGGCTGAAGCACCGGACACGTGGACTGTGGACAGAGCTAAGAACAACCCCTTAAAACTCACCCTGCGCCGGCAGCATAACTCACTGCAAACATGCAGTTAGGTAGTCTAACTGTAACATTAGTCGCCCTAGTGGCCGCTGGGGAAAACATAAAGCCAGCTCCTAATCCCTTTGTCTGGAGATTCTGGCTTTATGAAAACCAAACCCACCCTGGGCAACCTCATAAGCCCGGGAAATTAGTGGCCAGTGCAGATTGCCCCTCCTCAGGGTGCAATAGCCCAATTTTACTGAATTTTACCGATTTCCCAGTAGCCAAACCAGTGGCACCAATAATATGCTTCGAGTATGATCAGACTGAATACAATTGTAAGCACTATTGGTGGCACCAAAGTGCCGGCTGTCCTTATAACTATTGTAACATCCATAAATACCAATGGTGGGGTGGAGAAGAACAGATAGATCCCAGATGGCCCTTCCATCGCAGACGAGATAGAGACCTTTCATATACATGGATAGTTAGAGACCCCTGGAACTCCCGCTGGACCACGCCTCAACACGAGGCTGTATACTACTCCTCCGCCTCCACATGGCCTAGCAGTCACCTCTATCTGTGGTGGGGTCTAGTGCAGGTACGGCCCCTGGTCCATGGAAATATCCAGCGACAAGAAAACTGCCTGACACAAGATTTACGTCCTTTTTCCTGGTTAAAATTATTGCAAGAAGGATTAGAACTTGACAACCTTAAAGGACTTCACAGCCTGTCTGGCTGCTTTCTATGTGCCACTCTAGGGCGTCCACCGCTAACTGCTGTCCCCCTGCCATGGGGATCATCGAACTCTGCCCAAGCTAACAACCACCAAAACCTCTCATATGCCCCTATCCCAAACGTGCCACTATACCTAAACCCCAGTCAAGAGAAGTTTCCCTACTGTTTCTCAGGAACTAATTCCAGCCTCTCCAACATCACTGCAACGCCCCCTAACATCACCTTAAGGGCTCCGTCAGGCATATTCTTCTGGTGTAATGGAACATTATCTAAAAACCTATCAAGCCACTCTGTTACCAACGTACTGTGTCTTCCTGTCACATTAGTTCCCCGGTTAACTCTACTTACTGCCGGCGAGTTCCTAGGGTATACCGGTAACTGGACTAGTGCTGCCCCTTAGGCAGATCACACACAAGTGCCTGATACCTGGGTGACCAGTGCAGAGTTATGATGTCACAATGACCCCTTAGGCAGATCACAGACAAGCGCCTGTAACCTGCGTGCCCAGTAATGAGTTATGATGTCACAATGCTCCCTTAGGCAGATCACAGACAAGGGCCTGTCACCAGGGTGACCAGTGCAGAGTTATGATGTCACAATGTACCCTTAGGCAGATCACAGACAAGGGCCTGTCACCTGGGTGTCCAGTGCAGTGTTATGATGTCACAATGCCCCCTTAGGCAGACCACAGACAAGGGCAAGTTACCTGGGTGCCCAGTGCAGGGATATGATGTCCCAATGCTCCCTTAGGCAGATGAAAGAAAAGGGCCTGGCACCTGGGTGCCCAGTGCAGAGTTATCGTGTCACAATACCCACTGAGGCAGATCACAGACAAGGGCTTGTCACTTGGGTGACCAGTGAAGAGTTATGATGTTACAATGCCCCATTAGGCAGATCACACACAAGGGCCTGTTACCTGGGTGACCAGTGCAGAGTTATGATGTCACAATGACCGTTTAGGAAGATCACAGACAAGTGACTGTAAACTGCGTGCCCAGTGCAGAGTTATGATGTCACAATGCTCCCTTAGGCAGATCAAAGACAGGGGCCTGTCACCTGGGTGACCACAGCATGGTTATGATGTCACAATGCCCCTAAGGCAGATCACAGACAAGGGTCTGTCACCGGAGTGACCAGTGCAGACTTACGATGTCACAATGCCCCCTTAGGAAGATCGAAGACAAGGGCCTGTCACCTGGGTGCCCAGTGCAGAGATATGATGTCACAATGCCTCCTTAGGCAGATGAAAGACAAGGGCCTGTCACCTGGGTGCCTAGTGCAGAGTTATGATGTCACAGTGCCCCCTCAGTCAGAACACATACAAGGGCCGGTTACGTGGGTGACCAGTGCAGAGTTATGATGTCACAATGCCCCCTTAGGCAAATGAAAGCCAAGGGTCTCTCACCTGGTTGACGAGTGCAGAGTTATGATGTCACAATGCCTCCTTAGGCAGATGAAAGACAAGGGCCTGTCACCTGGGTGCCCAGTGCAGAGTTATGATGTCACAATGCCCCCTTAGGCTGATCACAGACAAGGGCCTGTCACATGGGTGTCCAGTGCAGAGTCATGATGTCACAATGCCCCCTAAGGCAGATCACAGACAAGGGTCTGTCACCTGGGTGAACAGTGCGGAGTTATGATGTCATAATGCCCCCTTAGGCAGATCACAGACAAGGGTCTGTCACCTCGGTGCCCAGTGCAGAGTTGTGATGTCACAATGCACCCTTAGGCAGATCACACAAAAGTGTCTCTCACCTTAGTGGCCAGTGCAGTGTTACGATGTCACAATGCCCCCTTAGGCAGACCACAGACAAGGGACATTCATCTGGGTTCCCAGTACGGAGATATGAAGTCACAATGCCCCTTTAGGCAGATCAAAGACAAGGGACTGTCACCTGGGTGCCCAGTGCAGAGTTACAATGTCACAATGCCCCCTTAGGCAGATCACAGACAAGGGTCTGTCACCTGGGTGACCAGTTCAGAGTTATGATGTCACAATGCCCCTTTAGGCAGATCAAAGACAAGGGACTGTCACCTGGGTTCCCAGTGCAGAGTTACGATGTCACAATGCCACCTTAGGCAGATCACAGACAAGGGCCTGTCGCCTGGGTGACCAGTGCAAAGTTACGATGTCACAATGCCCCCTTAGGAAGATCACAGACAAGGGCCTCTCACATGGGTGACCAGTGCAGAGTTATGGTGTCACAATGCACCCTTAGGCAGATCACGACAAGGGCCTGACACCTGGGTGACCCGTGCAGGGTTATGATGTCACAATGCCCTCTCAGGCATGTCAAAGTCTAGGGTCTGTCACATGGGTAACTAGTGAAGAATTATGATGTCACAATGCCCCCTTAGGCAGATCACAGTCAAGGGGCTTTCACCTGGGTGACCAGTGCAGAGTTATGATGTCACAATGTCACCTTAGGAAGACCAGAGACAAGGGTGTGTCACCTGGGTTCCGTGCAGATTTATGATGTCATAGTGCCCCCTTAGGGTGATCATAGACAAGGGTCTGTCTCCTGGGTGACCTGTGCAGAGTTATGATGTCACAATGCAATCTTAGGTAGATCACAGACAAGGGTCTGTCACCTGGGTGACCGGTGTAGAGTTATGATGTCACAATGCCCCCTTAGGCAGATCAAAGACAAGCGCTAGACACTTGGGTGCCCAGTGCAGAGATTTGATGTCACAATGCCCCCTAACTCAGGTCACAGACAAGGACCTGTCACCTGGGTGCCCACTTGAGAGTTATGATGTCACACTGCCCCCTTAGGCAGATCACAGACAAGGGCCTGTCACCTGAGTGACCAGTGCAGAGTAATGATGTCACATTGCCCCCTTAAGCAGGTGAAAGAAAAGGGTCTGTCACCTCGGTGTTCATTGCACAGTTATGATGTCACAATGCCCCCTTAGGCAGATCACAGACAAGGTTCTGTCACCTAGGTGACCAGCGCAAAATTATGATGTCACTATGTCCCCTTAGGCAGATCACACGCAGGGGTCTGTCACCTGGGTAACCAGTGCAGAGTTATGATGTCACAATGCCCTCTTAGGGAGATCATAGACAAGGGCCTGTCACCTGGGTGACCAGTGCAGAGTTATGATGTCACAATGCCCGGTTAGGCAGATCACAGTCAAGGGTCTGTCACCTGGCTGACCAGTGCAGAGTTATGATGTCACAATGCCCACTTAAGCCGATCAAGGACAAGGGTTTGTCACCTGGGTGAACAGTGCAGAAGTATGATGTCACAATTCCCCTGTAGGTAGATCACAGGCATGGATCTGTCATCTGGGTGACCAGTGCACAGTTATGTTGTCACAATGACCCCTTAGGCAAGTCACAGACAAGGGTCTGTCACCTGGGTGACAAGTGCAGTGTGATGATATCACAATGCCCCCTTAGGGAGATGACAGAGAAGCGCCTGTCACCTGCGTTCCCAGTGCAGAGTTATGATGTCACAATGCACCCTTAGGCAGATCACAGACAAGGGCCTGTCGCTTGGTTGATCAGTGCAGAGTTGTGATGTCACAGTTCCCCCTTAGGCAGTTCACAGACAACGGCCTGTCACCTGGGTGACCAGTGCAGAGTTATGATGTCACAGTGCCCCCTTAGGCAAATAAAAGACAAGGGTCTTTCACCTGGGTGACCAGTGTAGAGTTATGGTGTCACAATGCCCCGTTACGCAGATCACAAACAAGGGCCTGTAACCTGGGTGCCCAGTGCAGAGTTATGATGTCACCATGACCCCTTTGGCAGCTCACAGCCAAGGGTCTATTACCTGGGTGACCCGTGCCGTGTTATGATGTCACAATGCCCCCTTAAGCAGATCAGAGAGAGGGGTCTGTCACCTGGGTGACCAGTGCAGAGTTATGATGTCACAATGCCCCCTTAGGCAGATCAGAGTCAAGGGTCTGTCACCTGGGTGACCAGTGCAGTGTTATGATGTCACAATACCCACTTAGGCAGATCAAAGACAAGGGTCTGTCACATGGGTTTCCCGTGCAGAATTGTGATGTCACAATGCCCCCTTAGGCAGATCACAGACAATGGTCTGTCTCCTGTGTGACCCGTGCAGCGTGGTGATGTCACAATGCCCGCTTAGGCAGATCAAAGACAGGGGTCTGTCTCCTGGGTGACTCGTGTACATTTACGATGTCACAATACCACCTTAGGCAGATCACACCCAAGGGCCTGTCACCTGGGTGACCAGTGGAGAGTGATGATGTCACAATGCCCCCTTAGGCAGATCACAGACAAGGTTCTGTCACCTGGGTGCCCAGTGTAGGGTTATGATGTCACAATGACCCAGTAGGCAGATCACAGACAAGGGTCTGTCACCTGGGTTACAGGTGCAGAGTTATGATGTCACAATGCACCCTTAGGCAGACTACAGACAAGGGACTGTCACCTCGTGACCAGTGTAGAGTTATGATATCAAAATTCCCCCTTAGGCAAATCAGAGACAAGGGACTGTCAGCTGGGTGCCCAGTGCAGAATTATGATGTCAAAATGAGACCTTAGGCATATCACTGACAAGGGCCTGTCACCTGGGTGCCCAGTGCAGAATTATGATGTCTCAAGGCCCCCTTAGGGAGATCACCGAAAAGTTTCTGCCATCTTGGTATACTGTGCAGAGTTATAATGTCACAATGCTCCTTAGGCAGATCACAGAAAAGGGTCTGTCACCTGTGTGACCCGTGCAGAATTATGATGTCACAATGCCCCCTTAGGCAGATCACAGACAAGGGTCTGTCACCTGGGTGACCAGTGCAGAGTTATGATGTCTCAATGCCCCCTTAGGCAGATCAGAAACAACGGTCTGTCACCTGGGTGATCAGTGCAGTGATATGATGTCAGAATGCCCCCTTAGGCAGTTCACAGACAAGGGTCTGTCTCCTGGGTGACCCGTGTACAGTTACGATGTCACAATACCCCCTTAGGCAGATCACAGACAGGGGTCTGTCACCTGGGTGACCCGTTCAGAGTGATGATGTTACAATGCCCCCTTAGGCAGATCACACACAAAGGTCTGGCACCTGGGTGACCCGTTCAGGGTTATGATGTCACAATACCCCCTTAGGCAGATCACAGGCAAGGGCCTGACACCTGGGTGACTCGTGCAGAGGTATGATGTCACAATGCCCCCTTAGCAGATCACAGAAAAGGGCCTGAGACCTGGGTGAGCAGAGGAGAGTTATGATGTCACAATGTCCCCTTAGGCAGATCACAGACAAGGGCCTGTCACCTGGGTGCCCAGTGCAGAGATATGATGTCAAAATGCCCCCTTAGGCATATCACAGACAAGGGTCTGTCACTTCGGTGACCAGTGCAGTGTTATGATGTCACAATGCCCCTGTACGCAGGTCAAAGACAAGGGTCTGTCACCTCGATGACCCGTCAAGAGTTACGATGTCACAATGCGCCCTAAGGCAGATCACAGACAATGGTCTGACACCTCGGTGACCCGTGCAGTGTGATGCTGTCACAATGTCCCCTTAGGCAGATCACAGACAGGGGTCTGTCACCTGGGTGTCCCTTGTACAGTTACGATGTCACAATGTCCCCTTAGCCAGATCACAGACAATGGTCTGTCACCTGGGTATCCCTTGTACAGTTATGATGTCACAATGCCACCTTAGGCAGACCACAGACAAGGGCGTGTCACCTGGGTGACCGGTGCCGAGTTATGATGAGACAATGCTCCCTTAGGCCGATCACAGTCACAGGCCTGTCACCTGGTTTACCGGTGCGGAGTTATGATGCCACAATGCCCCCTTAGGCGGATCACAGACAAGGGCATGTCACCTGGGTGACCGGTGTAGAGTTATGATTTCACAATGCCCCTTTAGGCAGATCAGAGACAAGGGCCTGTCCCATGGATGCCCACTGCATAATCATGGTGTCACAATGCCAACTCAGGCAGATCACAGACAAAGGCCTGTCATCCGGGTGACCAGTGCAGAGTTACGATGTCACAATGCCCCTTATGCAGATCACAGACAAGGGACTGTCACCTGGGTGACCAGTGGAAAGTTATGATGTCACAATGTCCCCTTAGGCAGATGACAGACAAGGGCCTGTCACCTGGGTGACCAGTGCGGAGGTATCATGTCACAATGCCCCCTAAGGCAAAAAACAGACAAGGATCTATCAACTTGGTGGCCTGTGCCAAGTTATGATGTTACAATGCCCCCTTAGACAGATCGCAGACAAGGGTCTGTCACCTGTGTGAGCCGTGCAGAGTTATGATGTCCCAATGCCCCCTTAGGCAGATCACAGACAATGGTCTGTCACCTGGGTGACCCGTGCAGTGTGAAGGTGTCACAATGCTCCGTTAAGCAGATCAAAGACAAGGGTCTGTCACCTGGGTGACCCGTATACAGTTACGAAGTCACAATACGCCCTTCGCAGATCACAGACAACGTTCTGTCACGTGGGTGACCGGTTCAGAGTTATGATGTCACAATGTCCCCTTAGGCAGATCACAGACAATTATCTGGCACCTGGGTGACCTGTGCAGAGCTATGATGTCACAATGCCCCCTCAGGCAGATCACAGAAAAGGGCCTGTCACCTGGGTGACCCGTGCAGACTTATGATGACACAATGCCCCCTTAGGCAGATCACAGAAAAGGGCCTGTCATCTGGGTGCCCAGTGGAGAGTTATGATGTCACAATGCCCCCATAGGCAGATCACAGACAACGGCCTTTGACCTGGGTGACCAGTGGAGAGTTATGATGTCACAATGCCCCCTTAGGCAGATCACAGACAAGGGCCTGAAACTTGGGTGCCCAGTGCAGAGAAACGATGTCACAATGCCCCCTTAGGCAGATCACAGAAAAGGGCCTGTCACCTGGGTTCCAGTGCAGAGTTATGATGTCAAATGCCCCCTTAGACAGATCACAGACAAGGGCCTGTCACCTGGGTGACCAGTGCAGACTTATGATGTCACAATGCCCCCTTAGGGGGATCGCCAACGAGGGCCTGTCACCTGGGTGCCCAGTGCAGAATTATGATGTCGCAATGCCCCCTTAGGCAGATCACAGACAAGGGCCAGTCTCCTGGGTGCCCCATGCAGAGTAATGATGTCACAATGCCCTCTCAGGCAGATCAAAGACAAGGGTCTGTCACCTGGTTGACCCGTGCACTGTTATGATTTCACAATTCCCCCTTAGGCAGATCACAGACAAGGGCCTGTCTCCTGGGTGCCCCATGCTGAGTAATGATGTCACAACGTACCCTCAGGCAGATCAACGACAAGGGTCTGTCACCTGGTTGACCCGTACAGTGTTATGATGTCACAATGCCCCCTTAGGCAGATCACAGACAAGGACCTTTCACCTGGGTGACCAGTGCAGAGTTATAATGTCACAATGCCCCCTTACGCAGATCACAGACAAGTTCCTGTCACCTGGGTGCCTAGTGCAAACTTATGATATCACAATGCCCCCTTAGGCTGATTAAAGGCAAGTGTCTCTCACCTGGGTGGCCCGTGTCGAGTTATGATGTCACAATGCTCCCTTAGAGAGATCACAGACAATGGTCTGTCACCTGGGTGACCCGTGCAGAGTTATGATGTCACAATGCCCCCTTAGCCAAATCACAAACAAGGGTCTGTCACCTGGGTGACCCGTGCAGAATTATGATATCACAATGACCACTTAGGAAGATCACAAACACGGGCCTGTCACCTGGGTGACCTATGCAGAATTATGATGTCACAATGCCCCCTTAGGCAGATGAAATACAAGGGCCTGTTACCTGGGTGCCCAGTGCAGAGACATGATGTCACAATGGCCCCTGAGGTAGATCACTGGCAAGGGCCTCTCCCTTGGGTGCCGAGCGCAGAGTTATGATGTCACAATGCCCCCTTAGGCACATCACAAACCAGGCCCTGTCACCTGGGTGACCAGTGCAGGGTTATGATGTCACAATGCCCCCTTAGGCAGATGAAAGACAAGGGCCTGTCACCTGGGTGCCCAGCGCAGTGTTATGATGTCACAATGCCCCCTTAGGCAGATCACAGACAAGGGCCTGTCATCTGGGTGCCCAGTGTAGAGTTATGAAATCACAATACCCACTGAGGCAGATCACAGACAATGTCCTGTCACCTGGGTGCCCAGTGTAGAGTTGTGATGTCACAAGGCCCCTTAGGCAGATGACAGACAAGGGCTGGTCAGCTGGGTGACCAGTGCAGAGTTATGATGTCCCAATACCCCCTTAGGCAGATCACAGACAAGGGCCTGTCACATTGGTGACCAGTGCACAGTTAAGATATCACAATGCCCATTTAGGCAGATCACAGACAAGGGCCTCTCACCTGAGAGACCCGTGCAGGGTTATGATGTCGCAATGCCCCCTTAGGCAGACCACAGACAAGGCCCTGCCACCTGGGTGACCAGTGTAGATTTATGATGTCACAATAAGTCCTGAGGCAGATCACAGACAAGGGCCTGTCACCTGGGTGCCCAGTGCAGGGTTATGATGTCACAATGCCCTCTTAGGCAGATCACCGACAAGGGCCTGTCACTTGGGTGACCAGTGCAGGGTTATGATGTCACAATGCCACCTTAGTCAGATCACAGACAAGGGCCTGTCACCTGGGTGCCCAGTGCAGAGTTATGATGTCATAATGCCACCTTAGGCAGATCACTCACAAGGGCCTGTTACCTGGGTGCCCAGTGAAGAGTTATGATGTCACCATGCCCACTTAAGCAGATCAAGGAGAAGGGTCTGTCACCTGGGTGACCAATGCAGAATTGTGATGTCACAACTCCTCCTTAGGTAGTTCACAGTCATGGGTCCGTCACCTGGGTGACCAGCGCAGGGTTATGATGTCACAACAACCCCTTAGGCAGATCACAGACAAGCGCCTGTCACCTGCGTGCCCAGTGCAGGGTTATCACGTCACAATGCTCCCTTAGGCAGATCAGAGACAAGGGCCTGTCACCAGGGTGACCAGTGTAGAGTTATGATGTCACAATGCCCCGTTAGGTAGATCACAGACAAGGGCCTGTCACTTGGGTGCCCAGTGCAGAGTTATGATGTCACAATGCCCCCTTAGGCAGGGCACACACAAGGACCTGTTACGTGGGTGGCCAGTGCAGAGTTATGATGTCACAATGCCCCTTTAGGCAGATCACAGACAAGTGTCTTTCCCCTGGGTGACCAGTGCAGAGTTATGATGTCACTACGCCCCCTTAGGCAGAGCACAGACAAGGGTCTGTCACCAGGGTGTCCATTGCAGAGTTATGATGTCACAATGCCACCTTAGGAAGACCAGAGTGAAGGATATGTCACCTGGGTTCCAGTGCAGATTTATGATGTCATAGTGCCCTCTTAGGGAGATCGTAGACAAGGGTCTGTCTCCTCGATGACCTGTGCAGAGTTATGATGTCACAATGCCCACTTAGTCAGATGAAAGACAAGGGCTTGTCACCTGGGTGCCCAGTGCAGAGTTATGATGTAACAATACCCCCTTAGGCTGATCACAGTAAAGGGCCAGTCACATGGGTGCCCAGTGCAGAGTTATGATGTCACAATGCCCCCTAAGGCAGATCACAGACAATGGTCTTTCACCTGGTTGACCAGTGCAGAGTTATGATGTCACAATGCCCCTATAGGCAGATCACAGACAAGGGTCTGTCACCTGGGTGCCCAGTGCAGAGTTGTGATGTCACAATGCACCCTTAGGCAGACCACAGACAAGTGTCTCTCACCTTAGGGACCAGTGCAGTGTTATGATGTCACAATGCCACCTTAGGCAGACCACAGAAAAGGGACAGTCACCTGGGTGCCCAGTTCGGAGATATGATGTCACAATGCCCCCTTGGGCAGATCAAAGACAGGGGCCTGTCACCTGGGTGCCCAGTGCTGTGTTATGATGTCACAATGCCACCTTAGGCAGATCACAGACAAGGGCTTCTCACCTGGGTGACCAGTGCAGGGTTATGATGTCACAATGCCCTCTCAGGAATATCAAAGTCTAGGGTCTGTCACCTGGGTGACCATCGAAGAATTATGATGTCACAATGCCCGCTTAGGCAGATCACAGACAAGGGTCTTTCACCTGGGTGACCAGTGCAGAGTTATGATGTCACAATGCCACCTTAGGAAGACCAGAGACAAGGGTCTGTCTCCTGGGTTCCAGTGCAGATTTATGATGTCATAGTGCCCTCATAGGGAGATCATTGAGAGGGGTCTGTCTCCTGGGTGACCTGTGCAGATTTATAATATCACAATGCCACCTTAGGCAGATCACAGAGAAGAGTCTGTCACCTGGGAGACCAGTGTAGAGTTATGATGTCACAATGCCCCCTTAGGCAGATCAAGGACAAGGGCCTGTCACTTGGGTTCCCAGTGCAGAGATTTGATGTCACAATGCCGCCTTAGTCAGATCACAGACTAGGGCCTGTCACCTGAGTGCCCAGTTCAGAGTTATGATGTCACACTGCCCCCTTAGGCACACCACAGACAAGGGTCTGTCACCTTGGTTACAGTGCAGATTTATGATGTAACAATGCCCCATTAGGGAGATCACAGACAAGGGTCGGTCTCCTGGGTGTCCTGTGCAGAGTTATGATGTCACAGTGCCCCCTTAGGCAGATCACAGACAAAGTTCTGTTTCCTGGGTGACCATTGCAGAGTTATGATGTCTCAATGCCCCATTAGGCAGATCACAGACAAGGGTCTGTCACCTGGGTGACCAGTGCTGGGTTATGATGTCACAATGCTCCCTCAGGCAGATCACAGACACGAGTGTTTCACCTGGGTGACCAGTGCCGAGTTCTGATGTCACAATGCCCCCTTAGGCAGATCACAGACAAGGGCCTGTCACCTGGCTGGCCAGTGCAGATTTATGATGTCACAATGCCCCCTGAGGCAGATCACAGACAGTGGCCTGCTACGTGGGTGACCAGTGCAGGGTTATGATGTCACAATGCCCCCTTAGGCAGATGAAATACAAGGGCCTGTTACCTGGGTGCCCAGTGCAGAGACATGATGTCACAATGCCCCCTTAGGCAGATCACAGACAAGGGCCTGTCATCTGGGTGCCCAGTGTAGAGTTATGAAATTACAATGCCCACTGAGGCAGATCACAGACAAGGTCCTGTCACCTGGGTGCCCAGTGTAGAGTTGTGATGTCACAAGGCCCCTTAGGCAGATGACAGACAAGGGCTGGTCAGCTGGGTGACCAGTGCAGAGTTATGATGTCCCAATACCCCCTTAGGCAGATCGCAGACAAGGGCCTGTCACATTGGTGACCAGTGCACACTTAAGATATCACATTGCCCCCTTAGGCAGATCACAGACAAGGGCCTCTCACCTGTGAGACCCGTGCAGGGTTATGATGTCACAATGCCCCCTTAGGCAGATCACAGACAAGGCCCTGCCACCTGGGTGACCAGTGTAGATTTATGATGTCACAAGGCCCCTTAGGCAGATGACAGACAAGGGCTGGTCAGCTGGGTGACCAGTGCAGAGTTATGATGTCCCAATACCCCCTTAGGCAGATCGCAGACAAGGGCCTGTCACATTGGTGACCAGTGCACACTTAAGATATCACATTGCCCCCTTAGGCAGATCACAGACAAGGGCCTCTCACCTGTGAGACCCGTGCAGGGTTATGATGTCACAATGCCCCCTTAGGCAGATCACAGACAAGGCCCTGCCACCTGGGTGACCAGTGTAGATTTATGATGTCACAATAAGTCCTTAGGGAGATCACAGACAAGGGCCTGTCACCTGGTTGCCCAGTGCACGGTTATGATATCACAATGCCCTCTTAGGCAGATCACAGACAAGGGCCTGTCACTTGGGTGACCAGTGCAGGGTTATGATGTCACAATGCCCCCTTTGGCAGATCACAGACAGGGGCCTGTCACCTGGGTGACCAGTGTAGAATTATAATGTCACAATGCCCCCGTAGGCAGATCACAAACAAGGGCCTGTCACCTGGGTGACCAGTGCAGGGTTATGATGTCATAATGCCCCCTTAGGCAGATCACAGACAAGGGCCTGTCACCTGGGTGCCCAGTGTAGAGTAATGAAATCACAATGCCCCCTGAGGCAGATCACACACAAGGTCCTGTCACCTGGGTGCCCATTGTAGAGTTGTGATGTCACAAGGCCCCTTAGGCAGATGAGAGACAAGGGCCGGTCAGCTGGGTGACCAGTGTAGAGTTATGATGTTTACAAAACCCCCTTAGGCAGATCACAGACAAGGGCCTGTCACATTGGTGACCAGTGCACAGTTAAGCTATCACAATGCCCCCTTACACAGATCACAGACAAGGGCCTCTCACCTGGGAGACCAGTGCAGGGTTATCATGTCCCAATGCCGCTTTACGCAGATCACAAACAAAGTCCTGTCACTTGGGTGCCCAGTGCAGAATTATGATGTCAAAATTCCCCTTTAGTCACATCACAGACAAGGGCTTTTCACCTGGCTGACCAGTACAGAGTTATGATGTCACAATGCCCCCTTAGGCAGATCACAAACAAGGGCCTGTCACCTGGGTGACCAGTGCAGAGTTAAGATGTCACAATGCCCCCTTAGGCATTTCAAAGACAAGGGTCGTTCACCTGCGTGACCAGTGCAGATTTATGATGCACAATGTCCCCGTAGGAAGATCACAGACAAGGGTCTGTCACCAGGGTGAACAGTGCAGAGTTATGATGTGACAATGCCACCGTAGGCAGATCACAAACATGGGTCTGTCACCTGGCTTGTCAGTGCAGATTTATGATGTCACAATGCCCCCTTAAGGAGATCACACACAAGGGCCTGTCACCTGGGGGACCAGTGCAGAGTTATGGAGTCACAATGCCCCCTTAGGCAGATGAAAGAAAATTGTCTGTCACCTGGGTGACCAGTGCAGAGTTATGATGTCACAAGGCCTCCTTAGGATGATCACAGACCATGGCCTGTCACCTGGGTGACCAGTGCAGAGTTATGATGTCTCAATGCCCCCTTAGGCAGATCACATTAAAGGGCCTGTCACCTGGGTGCCCAGTGCAGAGTTATGATGTCACAATGCCCCCTTAGGCAGATCACAGAAAAGGCCCTGTCACCTGGGTGACCAGTGTAGATTTATGATGTCACAATGCGACCTTAGGCAGATCACAGACAAGGGCCTGTCACCTGGGTACCCAGTGCATGGTTATGATGTCACAATGCCCCCTTAGGCAGATCACAGACAAGGGCCTGTCACTTGGGTGACCAGTGCAGGGTTATGATGTCACAATGCCCCCTTAGGCAGATCACAGACTGGGACCTGTCACCTGGGTGACCAGTGTAGAGTTATAATGTCACAATGACCCCTTAGGCAGATCACAGACATGGGCCTGTCACCTGGGTGCCCAGTGTACAGTTATGATGTCACAATGGCCTCTTAGGCAGATCACAGACAAAGGCCTGTCACGTGAGTGCCCAGGGCAGAGTTATGATGTCACAATGCCCACTTAGGCATATCACAGACAAGCGCCTGTCACCTGCGTGCCTAATGCAGAGTTATGATGTCACAATGCACCCTTAGGCATATCACACACAAGGGCCTGTCACTTGGGTGACCAGTGCATAGTTATGATGTCACAATGCCCCCTTAGGGAAATCACAGACAAGGGCCTGTCACCTGCATGCCCAGTGCAAAGTTATGATGTCACAATGCACCTTTAGGCAGATCACAGACAAGGGCCTGTCACTTGGTTGACCAGAGGGGAGTTATGATGTCACAATGCCCCTTTAGGCAGTTCACAGACAAGGGCCTGTCACCTGGGTGCCCATTGCAGAGTTATGATGTCACAATGCCCCCTTAGGCAGATCAAAGACAAGGGCCTGACACCTGGGTGCCCAGTGAAGAGATTTGATGTCACAATGCCCCCTTAGTCAGATGTAAGACAAGGTTCTGTCACCTGGGTGACCAGTGCCGAGTTATGATGTTACAATGCCCCCTTAGGCAGATCACAGACAAGGGTCTGTCACATGGGTGCCCAGTTCAGAGTTGTGGTGTCACAATGCTCCCTTAGGCAGATCACAGACAAGGGCCTGTCACCTGGGTGACCTGTGCAGAGTTATGATGTCACAATGCCCCCTTAGACAGAAGACAGACAAGGGCCAGTCACCTGGGTGGCCAGTGCAGAGATATGATGTCACAATTCACCTTTAGGCAGATCAAAGACAAGGGCCTGTCACCTGTGTGCCGAGTGCAGAGTTATGATGTCACAATGCCCCCTTAGGCAGATCACAAACAAGGGCCTGTCGCTTGGTTGACCAGTGCAGAGTTATGATGTTCCAATGCCCCCTTAGGCAGATCACAGACAAGGCCCTGTCACCTGGGTGCCCAGTGCAGAGTAATGATGTCACAATGTCCCCTTAGACAGATCACAGACAAGTGTTTGTAACCTGGGTGCCCAGTGCACATTTAAGATGTCAAATGCCCCCTTAGGCAGATAACAGACAAGGTCCTGTCACCTGAGTGACCGGTGCAGAGTTATGATGTTAAATGCCCCCTTAGGCAGTTCACAGACAAGGGTCTGTCACCCGGGTCACTGGGAAGAGTTATGATGTCACAATGCCCCCGTAGGAAGATCACAGACAAGGGCCTGTCACCTGGGTAAACCGTGCAGACTTATGATGACACAATGCCCCCTTAGGCAGATCACAGAAAAGGGCCTGTCATCTGGGTGCCCAGTGGAGAGTTATGATGTCACAATGCCCCCATAGGCAGATCACAGACAACGGCCTGTGACCTGGGTGACCAGTGGAGAGTTAAGATGTCACAATACACCCTTAGGCAGATCACAGACAAGGGCCTGACACTTGGGTGCCCAGTGCAGAGATACGATGTCACAATGCCCCCTTAGGCAGATCACAGAAAAGGGCCTGTCACCTGGGTTCCAGTGCAGAGTTATGATGTCAAATGCCCCCTTAGACAGATCACAGACAAGGGCCTGTCACCTGGGTGACCAGTGCAGACTTATGATGTCACAATGCCCCCTTAGGGGGATCGCAAACGAGGGCCTGTCACCTGGGTGCCCAGTGCAGAATTATGATGTCGCAATGCCCCCTTAGGCAGATCACAGACAAGGGCCAGTCTCCTGGGTGCCCCATGCAGAGTAATGATGTCACAATGCCCTCTCAGGCAGATCAAAGACAAGGGTCTGTCATCTGGTTGACACGTGCAGTGTTATGATTTCACAATGCCCCCCTTAGGCAGATCACAGACAAGGGCCTGTCTCCTGGGTGCCCCATGCTGAGTAATGATGTCACAATGTACCCTCAGGCAGATCAACGACAAGGGTCTGTCACCTGGTTGACCCGTACAGTGTTATGATGTCACAATGCCCCCTGAGGCAGATCACAGACAAGGACCTTTCACCTGGGTGACCAGTGCAGAGTTACAATGTCACAATGCCCCCTTACGCAGATCACAGACAAGTTCCTGTCACCTGGGTGCCTAGTGCAAACTTATGATGTCACAATGCCCCCTTAGGCTGATTAAAGGCAAGTGTCTCTCACCTGGGTGGCCCGTGTCGAGTTATGATGTCACAATGCTCCCTTAGAGAGATCACAGACAATGGTCTGTCACCTGGGTGACCCGTGCAGAGTTATGATGTCACAATGCCCCCTTAGCCAAATCACAAACAAGGGTCTGTCACCTGGGTGACCCGTGCAGAATTATGATGTCACAATGCCCACTTAGGCAGATCACAGACAAGGGCCTGTCATCTGGGTGCCGAGTGCAGAGTTATGATGTCACAATGCCCCCTTAAGCAGATAAAAGACAAGGGCCTGTGACCTGGGTGAAAAGTGGAGAGTTATGATGTCGCAATGTCCCCTTAGGCAGATCACAGACAAGGGCCTGTTACCTGGGTGCCCAGTGAAGAGATATGATGTCACAATGTCCCCTTAGGCAGATCACAGTAAGGGGCCTGTCACATGGGTGCCCAGTGTAGACGTATAATGTCAAATGCCCTCTTAGGCAGATCACACACAAGGGCCTGTCACCTGGGTGACCAGTGCAGAGTTATGATGCGTCGAAGCCTCCTTAGGCAGATCACAGACATGTGCCTGTCAACTGGGTGCCCAGGGCAGAAATATGATATCACAATGCCCACTTAGGCAGATCACAGACAAGGCCCTGTCACTTGGGTGACCAGTGCAGGTTTATGATATCACAATGACCCATTAGGAAGATCACAGACAAGGGCTTGTCTCCTAGGTGACCAGTGCAGAGTCATGATGTCACAATGTCCCCTTAGGGAGATCACAGACCCGGGCCTGTCACCTGGGTGACCCGTGCAGGGTTATGATGTCACAATGCCCACTTAGGCAAATCACAGACAAGGGTCTGTCACCTGACTGCCCAGTGCAGAGATATGATGTCACAATGCCCCCTTAGGCAGATCAAAGACAACGGTCTGACACGTGGGTGACCAGTGCCGAGTTATGAAGTCACAATGCCCCCTTAGGCAGATCAAAGACAACGGTGTCTCACCAGGGTGGCCCGTGTTCAGTTATGATGTCACAATGTCCCCTTAGACAGATCACAGACAAGTGTTTGTAACCTGGGTGCCCAGTGCAGAGTTAAGATGTCAAATGCCCCCTTAGGCAGATAACAGACAAGGTCCTGTCACCTGAGTGACCAGTGCAGAGTTATGATGTTAAATGCCCCCTTAGGCAGTTCACAGACAAGGGTCTGTCACCCGGGTCACCGGGAAGAGTTATGATGTCACAATGCCCCCGTAGGCAGATCACAGACAAGGGCCTGTCACCTGGGTGACCCGTGCAGACTTATGATGATGCAATGCCCCCTTAGGCAGATCACAGAAAAGGGCCTGTCATCTGGGTGCCCAGTGGAGAGTTATGATGTCACAATGCCCCCATAGGCAGATCACAGACAACGGCCTGTGACCTGGGTGACCAGTGGAGAGTTAAGATGTCACAATGCCCCCTTAGGCAGATCACAGACAAGGGCCTGACACTTGGGTGCCCAGTGCAGAGATACGATGTCACAATGCCCCCTTAGGCAGATCACAGAAAAGGGCCTGTCACCTGGGTTCCAGTGCAGAGTTATGATGTCAAATGCCCCCTTAGACAGATCACAGACAAGGGCCTGTCACCTGGGTGACCAGTGCAGACTTATGATGTCACAATGCCCCCTTAGGGGGATCGCCAACGAGGGCCTGTCACCTGGGTGCCCAGTGCAGAATTATGATGTCGCAATGCCCCCTTAGGCAGATCACAGACAAGGGCCAGTCTCCTGGGTGCCCCATGCAGAGTAATGATGTCACAATGCCCTCTCAGGCAGATCAAAGACAAGGGTCTGTCACCTGGGTGACCAGTGCAGAGTTATAATGTCACAATGCCCCCTTAGGCAGATCACAGACAAGGGCCTGTCACCGGGTTGCCCAGTGCAGACTTATGATGTCACAATGCCCCCTTAGGCTGATCAAAGACAAGTGTTTCTCACCTAGGTGGCCCGTGTCGAGTTATGATGTCACAATGCTCCCTCAGACAGATCACAGAAAATGGTCTGTCACCTGGGTGACCAGTGCAGAGTTATGATGTCACAATGCCCCCTTACGCAAATCACAAACAACGGTCTGTCACCTGGGTGACCTATGCAGAATTATGATATCACAAAGTCTCCTTAGGAAGATCACAAACACGGGCCAGTCACCTGCGTGACCCGTGCAGAACTCTGATGTCACAATTCCCCCTTAGGCAGATCACAGACAAGGGCCTGTCATCTGGGTGCCGAGTGCAGAGTTATGATGTCACATTACCCGCTTAAGCAGATCAAAGACAAGGGCCTGTGACCTGCGTGACCAGTGGAGAGTTACGATGTCACAAAGCCTCCACAGGCAGATCACAGAGAAGGGCCTGTCACCTGTGTTCCCAGGGCATAGATATGATGTCACAACGACCCCTTAGGCAGATCACAGACAAGGGCCTGTCACCTGGGTGACTAATGCAGCGTTATGATGTCAAATGCCCCCTTAGGCAGATCACAGACAAGGGCCTGTCACCTGTTGTCCAGTGCAGAGTTATGATGCCACAATGCCGACTTAGGCAGATCACACACAAGGGTCTGTCTCCTGGGTGCAAAGTGCCGAGTTATGATGTCACAATGACCCCTTAGGCAGATCACAGACAAGGGTCTCTCACCTGGATGGCCCGTGTCGAGTTATGATGTCCGAATGCCCCCTTAGGCAGATCACAGACTAGGGTCTGTCACCTGGGTGACCGGGAAGAGTTATGATGTCACAATGCCCCCTTAGGCATATCACAGTCAAGGGTCTGTCACCTGGGTGACACGTGGAGAGTTACAATATCACAATGCACCCTTAGGCAGATCATAGACAGTGGTCTGTCACCTGGCTGACCAGTGCAGAGTTATGATGTCACAGTGCCCCCTTAGGCAGATCAAAGACAAGGACCTGACACCTGGGTGACGCGTGCGCAGTTAGGATGTCACAATGACCCATTAGGCAGATCACAGACAAGGGTCTGTCACCTGGGTGATCCGTGCAGAGTTATGATGTCACAATACTGCCTTAGGCAGATCACAGACAAGGGCCTGTCACATGGGTGACCCGTACGGAGTTATGATGTCACAGTGCCCCCTTAGGCAGACCACAAACAAGGGCCTTTCATCAGGGTGCCCAGTGCAGTGTTATTATGTCACAATGCCCCCTTAGGCAGATCACAGAAAAGGACCTGACACCTTGGTGACCCGTGCAGAGTTATGAGGCCACAATGACCACTTAGGCAGAGCACAGACAGGGGTCTGTCACCTGGGTGACAAGTGCCGAGTTATGATGTCACAATGCCCCCTTAAGCAGATCACAGAAAAGGGTCTGTCACCTGGGTGACCAGTGCCGAGTTATGATGTCACAATACTCCCTTAGGCAGATCAAATACAAGGGTCTCTCACCTGGGTGGCCCGTGTCGAGTTATGATGTCCCAATGCCCCCTTAGGCAGATCACAGACAAGGGTCTGTCCCCTGGGTGACCGGGAAGAGTTATGATGTCACAATGCCCCCTTAGGCATATCACAGTCAAGGGTCTGTCACCCGGGTGACCCGTGGAGCGTTACGATGTCACAATGCACCCTTAGGCAGATCATAGACAATGGTCTGTCACCTGGCTGACCAGTGCAGAGTTATGATGTCACAATGCCCACTTAGGAGGATCTAAGACAAGGACCTGACACCTGGGTGACCCATGCGCAGTTATCATGTCAAAATGACCCGTTAGGCAGATCACAGACAAGGGAGAGTCATCTGGGTGCCCAGAGCTGAGTTATGATATCACAATGCCCCCATAGGCAGATCACAGACAAGGTCCGGTCACCTGGGTGCCCAGTGCAGAGTTATGATGTCACAATGCCTCCTTAGGCGGATCACAGTCAAGGGCATGTCACCCGGGTGCCCAGTGCAGAGATATGATGTCACAATGCCCATTAGGGAGATCATAGACAACGGTCTGTCACCTGGGTGACCAGTGCCGAGTTATTTAGTTACAATGCACCCTTAGGCAAATCAAAACAAGGGTGTCTCACCTGGGTGGCCCGTGTTCAGTTATGATGTCACAATGTCCCCTTAGACAGATCACAGACTAGTGTTTGTAACCTGGGTGCCCAGTGCAGAGTTGAGATGTCAAATGCCCCCTTAGGCAGATCACAGACAAGGTCCTGTCACCTGAGTGACCAGTGCAGAATTATGATGTCAAATGCCCCCTTAGGAATTTCACAGACAAGGGCCTGTAAAGAGATATGATGTCAAAATGACCCCTTAGCAGATCACAGACAGGGGCCTGTCTGCTAGGTGACCAGAGCAGAGTCAGGATGACACAATGCCCCCTTAGGCAGATCACAGACAAGGGCCTGTAACCTGGGTGACCAGTACAGACTTATGATGTCACAATGCCCCCTTAGGCAGATCACAAACGAGGGCCTGTCACCTGGGTGCCCAGTGCAGAATTATAATGTCACAATGCCCCCTTAGGCAGATCACAGACCAGGGCCAGTCTCTTGGTTACCCCATGCAGAGTAATGATGTCACAATGCCCCCTGAGGCAGATCAAAGACAAGGTTCTGTCACCTGGTTGACCCGTGCAGTGTAATGATGTCACAATGCCCCCTTAGGCAGATCACAGAAAAGGGCCTGACACCTGGGTGACCAGTGCAGGGTTATAATGTCATAATGCCCCCTTATGCAGATCACAGACAAGGGCCTGTCACCTGGGTGTACACTGCAGGCTTATGATGTCACAATGCCCGCTTAGGATGATCAAAGACAAGTGTCTCTCACCTGCGCGGCCCGTGTCGAGTTATGATATCACAGTGCTCCCTTAGACAGATCACAGACAATGATCTGTCACCTGGGTGACCAGTGCAGAGTTATGATGTCACAATGCCCCCTTAGGCAGATCAGAGATGCGGGCCTGTCACTTGGGTGATGCGTGCGGAATTATGAAGTCACAATGCCCCGTTAGGCAGACCACAGACAAGGGCCTGTCATCTGAGTGCCCAGAGCAGAGTTATGATATCACAATGCCCCCATAGGCAGATCACAGACAAGGGCCTGTCACCTGGGTGCCCAGTGCAGAGTAATGATTTCACAATGGACCCTTAGGCATATCACACTCAAGGGCCTGTCACCTGGGTGCCCAGTGCGGAGATATGATGTCACAATGTCCCCTTAGGCAGATCACTGACAAGGGCCTGTCACATGGGTGCCCACTGCAGACTTATGATGTCAAATGCCCCCTTAGGCAGATCACACACAAGGGCCTGTCACCTCTGTGACCAGTGCAGAGTTATGATGTCACAAAGCCTCCTTAGGCAGATCACAGAGAAGGGTCTGTCAACTGGGTGCCCAGGGCAGAAATATGATGTCACAATGCCCCCTTAGGCAGATCACAGACAAGGGCCTGTCACCTGGGTGACCATTGCAGAGTTATAATGTCACAATGCCCCCTTAGGCAGATCACAGACAAGGGTCTGTCACCTGGGTGCCCAGTGCAGACTTATGATGTCACAATGTCCCCTTAGGAAGATCACAAACACGGGCTTGTCACCTGGGTGACCCGTGCATAGTTATGATGTCACAATGACCCCTTAAGCAGATGAAAGACAAGGGACTGTGACCTGGGTGACCAGTGGAGAGTTATGATGTCATAATGTCCCCTTAGGCAGATCACAGGCAAGGGCGTTTCACCTGATTGCCCAGTGAAGAGATATGATGTCACAGTATCCCCTTAGGCAGATTATAGACAAGGGCCTGTCACCTGGGTGACCAGTGCAGAGTTATGATATCACAATGACCCCTTAGACAGATCACAGACAAGGGCCTGTCTGCTAAGTGACCAGTGAAGAGTAATGATGTCACAATGCCCCTTTAGGCAGATCACAGACCAGGGCCTGTCACCTGGGTGACCCGTGCAGAGTTATGATGTCACAATGCCCACTTAGGCAAATCACAGACAACGGTCTGTCACCTGGGTGATCCGTGAAGAGTTATGATGTCACAATACTCCCTTAAGCAGATCACAGACAAGGGCCTGTCACGTGGGTGACCCGTGCAGAATTATGATGTCATAATGCCCCCTGAGACATATCACAGATAAGGGCCTTTCATCAGGGTGCCCAGTGCAGACTTATTATGTCACAATGCCCCCTTAGGCAGATCACAGACAAGGGTCTGTCAGTTGGGTGACCTGTGCAGAGTTATGATGTCACAATACCCCCTTAGGCAGATCACAGACAGGGGCCTGTCACCTGGGTGACCCGTGAAGAGGTATGATGTCACAATGCACCCTTAGGCAGATCAAAGACAAGGACGTGACACCTGGGTGACCTGTGCAGAGTTATGATGTCACAATGCCCCCTTAGGCAGATCAGAGACACGGGCCTGTCACTTGGGTGATGCGTGCGGCATTATGAAGTCCCAATAACCCGTTAGGCAGACCACCGACAAGGGTCTGTCATCTGAGTGCCCAGAGCAGAGTTATGATATCACAATGCCCCAATAGGCAGATCGCAGAAAAGGGTCTGTCACCTGGGTGACCAGTGAAGAGTAATGATGTCAAATGCCCCCTTAGGAATTTCACAGACAAGGGCCTGTCACCTGGGTGACCGGGAAGAGTTATGATGTCACAATGCCCCCTTAGGCAGATCAAAGACAAGGACCTGACACCTGGGTGACTCGTGCGCAGTTATCATGTCAAAATGACCCGTTAGGCAGATCACAGACAAGGGACAGTCATCTTGGTGCCCAGAGCTGACTTATGATATCACAATGCCCCCGTATGCAGATTACAGACAAGGTCCTGTCACCTGGGTGCCCAGTGCAGATTTATGATGTCACAATGCCTCCTTAGGCGGATCACAGTCAAGGGCCTGTCACCCGGGTGCCCAGTGCAGTGATATGATATCACAATGCCCCTTGGGCAGATCACAGACAACGGTCTGTCACCTTGGTGACCAGTGCCGAGTTATGAATTTACAATGCACCCTTAGGCAAATCAAAGACAAGGGTGTCTCACCTGGGTGGCCCGTGTTCAGTTATGATGTCAAAATGTCCCCTTAGACAGATCACAGACTAGTTTTTGTAACCTGGGTGCCCAGTGCAGAGTTAAGATGTCAAATGCCCCCTTAGGCAGATCACAGACAAGGTCCTGTCACCTGAGTGACCAGTGCAGAGTTATGATGTCAAATGCCCCCTTAGGAAATTCACAGACAAGGGCCTGTCACCTGGGTGACCAGTGCAAAGTTATGATGTCAAATGCCCCCTTAGGCAGATCACAGACAAGGGCCTGTGACCTGGGTGACCAGTGGAGGGTTATGATGTCAGAATGCCCCCTTAGGCAGATCACAGACAAGGGCCTGACACCTGGGTGCCAAGTAAAGAGATATGATGTCACAATGACCCCTTAGCAGATCACAGACAAGGGCCGGTCTGCTAGGTGACCAGTGCAGAGTCATGATGACACAATGCCCCCTTAAGCAGATCACAGACCAGGGCCTGTCACCTGGGTGACCCGTGCAGAGTTATGATGTCACAATGCCCACTTAGGCAAATCACAGACAAGGGTCTGTCACCTGGGTGATCCGTGAAGAGTTATGATGTCACAATACCACCTTAGGCAGATCAACTACAAGGGTCTCTCACCTGGGTGGCCCGTGTCGAGTTATGATGTCCCAAAGCCCACTTAGGCAGGTCAGAGACAAGGGTCTCTCACCTGGGTGACCGGGAAGAGTTATGATGTCACAATGCCCCCTTAGGCAGATCAAAGACAAGGGTCTGTCACTTGGTTGACCCGTGCAGTGTTATGATTTCACAATGCCCCCTTAGGCAGATCACAGACAAGGGCCTGTCACCTGGGTGACCAGTGCAGATTTATAATGTCACAATGCCCCCTTAAGCAGATCACAGACAAGGGCTTTTCACCTGGGTGCCCAGTGCAGACTTATGATATCACAGTGCCCCCTTAGGCTGATCAAAGACAAGTGTCTCTCACCTGGGTGGCCCGTGTCGAGTTATGATGTCACAATGGTCTCTTAGATCACAGACAATGGTCTGTCACCTGGGTGACCAGTGCAGAGTTATGATGTCACAATGCCCCACTAGGCAAATCACAAACAACGGTCTGTCACCTGGGTGACCCGTGCAGAATTATGATATCACAAAGCTCCCTTAGGAAGATCACAAACACGGACCTGTCACCTGGGTGACCCTTGCAGAATTATCATGTCACAAGGCCCCTTAGGAAGACCACAGACAAGGGCCTGTCATCTGGTTGTCGAGTGCAGAGTTAAGCTGTCACAACGCCCCCTTAAGCAGATCAAAGACAAGGGCCTGTGACCTGGGTGACCAGTGGAGAGTTATGATGTCACAATGTCCCCTTAGGCAGGTCACAGAAAACGGCCTGTCACCTGGGTGCCCAGTGAAGAAATATGATGTCACAATGTCCCCTTAGGCAGATCACTGACAGGGGCCTGTCACATGGGTGCCTACTGCAGACTTATGATGTCAAATGCCCCCTTAGGCAGATCACACACAAGGGCCTGTCACCTGGGTGACCAGTGTAGAGTTATGATTTCACAAAACCTCCTTAGGCAGATGACAGAGAAGGGTCTGTCAACTGGGTGCCCAGGGCAGAAATATGATGTCACAATGCCCCCTTACGCAGATCACAGACAAGGACCTGTCACCTGGGTGACCCGTGCAGAGTTATGATGTCACAATGCCCACTTAGGGAAATCACAGACAAGGGTCTGTCACCTGGGTGATCCGTGAAGAGTTATGATGTCACAATACTCCCTTAAGCAGATCACAGACAAGGGCCTGTCACGTGGGTGACCCGTGCAGAGTTATGATGTCATAATGCCCCCTTAGACATATCACAGACAAGGGCCTTTCATCAGGGTGCCCAGTGCAGACTTTTTATGTCACAATGCCCCCTTAGGCAGACCACAGACAAGGGCCTGTCATCTGAGTGCCCAGAGCAGAGTTATGATATCACAATACCCCAATTGGCATATCACAGAAAAGGGCCTGCCACCTGGGTGACCAGTGCAGAGTAATGATGTCACAATGCCCCCTTAGGCATATCACAGTCAAGGGTCTGTCAGCTGGGTGACCCGTGGAGCGTTACAATGTCACAATGCACCCTTAGGCAGATCATAGACAATGGTCTGTCACCTGGCTGACCAGTGCAGAGTTATGATGTCACAATGCCCACTTAGGCAGATCAAAGACAAGGACCTGACACCTGGGTGACCCGTGCGCAGTTATCATGTCAAAATGACCCGTTAGGCAGATCACAGACAAGGGACTGTCATCTGGGTGCCCAGAGCTGAGTTATGATATCACCATGCCCGCATAGGCAGTTCACAGACAAGGTCCTGTCACTTGGGTGCCGAGTGCTGAGATATGATGTCACAATGCCTCCTTAGGCAGATCACAGTCAAGGACCTGTCACCCGGGTGCCCAGTGCAGAGATATGATGTCACAATGCCCCCTTAGGCAGATCACAGACAACGGTCTGTCACCTGGGTGACCAGTGCCGAGTTATGAAGTTACAATGCACCCTTAGGCAGATCAAAGACAAGGGTGTCTCACCTGGGTGGCCCGTGTTCAGTTATGATGTCACAATGTCCCCTTAGACAGATCACAGACTAGTGTTTGTAACCTGGGTGCCCAGTGCAGAGTTAAGATGGCAAATGCCCCCTTAGGCAGATCACAGACAAGGTCCTGTCACCTGAGTGACCAGTGCAGAGTTATGATGTCAAATGCCCCCTTAGGAAGTTCACAGACAAGGGCCTGTCACCTGGGTAACCAGTGCAGAGTTATGATGTCAAATGCCCGCTTAGGCAGATCACCCACAAGGGCCTGTGACCTGGGTGACCAGTGGAGGGTTATGATGTCACAATGCCCCCTTAGGCAGATCACAGACAAGGGCCTGACACCTGGGTGCCCAGTGCAGAGATATGATGTCACAATGCCCCCTTAGGCAGATCACAGACAAGGGCCTGTCACCTCTGTTCCCAGTGCAGAGTTTTGAGGTCAAATGCGCCCTTAGGCAGATCACAGACAAGGGCCTGTCACCTGGCTGACCAGTGCAGACTTATGCTGTCACAATGCCCCCTTAGGCAGATCACAGACAAGGGCCTGTATCTTGGTTACCCCATGCAAAGTAATGATGTCACAATGCCCCATGAGGCAGATCAAAGACAAGGGTCTGTCACCTGGTTGACCCATGCAGTGTAATGATATCACAATGCCCCCTTAGGCAGATCACAGACAAGGGCCTGACACCTGGGTGACAAGTGCAGAGTTATAATGTCCTAATGCCCCCTTAGGCAGGTCACAGACAAGGGCCTGTCACCTGGTTGTAAAGTGCAGGCTTACGATGTCACAATGCCCGCTTAGGCTGATCAAAGACAAGTGTCTCTCACCTGGGTGGCCCGTGTCGAGTTATGATGTCACAATGCTCCCTTAGACAGATCACAGACAATGGTCTATCACCTGGGTGACCAGTGCAGAGTTATGATGTCACAACGCCCCATTAGGCAAATCACAAACAACGGTCTGTCACCTGGGTGACCCGTGCAGAATTATGATATCACAAAGCCCCCTTAGGAAGATCACCAACACGGGCCTGTCACCTGGGTGACCCGTGCAGAATTATCATGTCACAAGGCCCCTTAGGCAGACCACAGACAAGGGCCTGTCATCTGGTTGTCAAGTGCAGAGTTATGATGTCACAACGCCCCCTTAAGCAGATCAAAGACAAGGGCCTGTCCTGGGTGACCAGTGGATGGTTATGATGTCACAATGTTCCCTTAGGCAGATGACAGAAAAAGGCCTGTCACCGGGGTGCCCAGTGAAGAGATATGATGTCATTAAGTCCCTTTAGGCAGATCACTGACAAGGGCCTGTCACATGGGTGCCCACTGCAGACTTATAATGTCAAATGCCCCCTTAGGCAGATCACACACAAGGGCCTGTCACTTGGGTGACCAGTGCAGAGTTATAATGTCACAAAGCCTCCTTAGGCAGATGACAGAGAAGGGTCTGTCAACTGGGTGCCCAGGGCAGAAATATGATGTCACAATGTCCCCTTAGGCAGATCACAGACAAGGGCCTGTCACCTGGGTGACCATTGCAGAGTTATAATGTCACAATTCCCCCTTAGGCAGATCACTGACAAGGGCCTGTCACCTGGGTGCCCAGTGCAGACTTATGATGTCACAATGCCCCCTTAGGACGATCACAAACACGGGCTTGTCACCTGGGTGACCCGTGCAGAGTTATGATGTCACAATGCCCCCTTAAGCAGATCAAAGGCAAGGGACTGTGACCTGGGTGACCAGTGGAGAGTTATGATGTCACAATGTCCCCTTAGGCAGATCACAGGCAAGGTCCTGTCACCTGAGTGCCCAGTGAAGAGATAGGATGTCACAATATACCCTTAGGCAGATCACAGACAAGGGCCTGTCACCTGGATGACCAGTGCAGAGTTATGATAACACAATGACCCCTTAGACAGCTCACAGACAAGGGCCTGTCTGCTAAGTGACCAGTGCAGAGTCATGATGTCACAATGCCCCTTTAGGCAGATCACAGACCAGGGCCGGTCACCTGGGTGACCCGTGCAGAGTTATGATGTCACAATGCCCACTTAGGCAAATCACAGACAAGGGTCTGTCACCTGGGTTATCCGTGAAGAGTTATGATGTCACAATACTCTCTTAAGCAGATCACAGACAAGGGTCTGTCACGTGGGTGACCCGTGCAGATTTATGATGTCATAATGCCCCCTGAGACATATCACAGACAAGGGCCTTTCATCAGGGTGACCAGTGCAGACTTATTATGTCACAATGCCCCCATAGGCAGATCACAGAGAAGGGTCTGTCACTTGGGTGACCCGTGCAGAGTTATGATGTCACAATGCCCCCTTAGGCAGATCACAGACAAGGGCCTGTCACCTGGGTGACCCTTGAAGAGGAATGATGTCACAATGCCACCTTAGGCAGATCACAGACAACGGTCTGTCACCTGGGTGACCAGTGCCGAGTTATGAAGTTACAATGCACCCTTAGGCAGATCAAAGACAAGGGTGTCTCACCTGGGTGGCCCGTGTTCAGTTATGATGTCACAATGTCCCCTTAGACAGATCACAGACTAGTGTTTGTAGCCTGGGTACCCAGTGCAGAGTTAAGATGTCAAATGCCCTCTTAGGCAGATCACAGACAAGGGCATGTCACCAGCGTGCCCCGTGCAGAGTTATGATTTCAGTATGCCCCCTTAGGCACATCACCGACAAGGGCCTGTCACCTGGGTGACCAGTGCAGAGTTATGATGTCACAATGCCACCTTAGGCAGATCACAGACAAGGGCATGTCACCTGGTTTCCCAGTGCAGAGTTATAATGTCACAATGACCCCTTAGGAACATCACAGAAGAGGGCCAGTCACCTGGGTGCCCAGTGCAGAGTTATGATGTCACAATGCCCCCTTAGGCAATTCAGAGACAAGGGACTGTCAGCTGGGTGACCAGTGTGGAGTTATGATGTTACAATGCCCCCTTAGGCAGATCACAGACAAGGGCCGGTCAGCTGGGTGACCAGTGCAGAGTTATGATGTCACATTGCCCACTTAGGCAGATCACAGACAGCAGTCTGTCACTTGGGTCACCCGGGCAGAGTTATGATGTCACAATGCCCCCTTAGGCAGATCACAGACAAGGGAATGTCACCTGGTTGACCCATGAAGTGTTATGATGTCACAATGCCCCCTTAGGCAGATCACAGACAAGGGCATGCCACCTGGGTTCCCAGTGCAGAGTTATAATGTCACAACGACCTCTTAGGCACATCACAGACAAGGGCCAGTCACCTGGGTGCCCAGTGGAGAGTTATGATGTCACAATGCCCCCTTAGGCAGATCACAGACAAGGGCCTGTCACCAGCGTGCCCCATGCAGGGTTATGATTTCACTATGCCCCCTTAGGCAGATCACCGACAAGGGCCTGTCACCTGGGTGCCCAGTGCAGAGTTATGATGTCACAATGCTACTTGAGGCAGATCACAGACAAGGGCATGTCACCTGGTCTCCCAGTGCAGAGTTATGGTGTCACAATGCCTCCTTAGGCAGATCAAAGACAAGAGCATGACACCTAGGTGCCCATTTCAGAGTTATGCTGTCACAATGCCCCCTGACGCCGATCACAGGCACGAGTATGTCAGCTGTGTGACCAGTGAAGTTATGATGTCACAATGCCCCCTTAGGCAGATCACAGACAAGGGCCGGTCAGCTGGGTGACCAGTGCAGAGTTATGATGTCACATTGCCCACTTAGGCAGATCACAGACAGCAGTCTGTCACTTGGGTCACCCGGGCAGAGTTATGATGTCACAATGCCCCCTTAGGCAGATCACAGACAAGGGAATGTCACCTGGTTGACCCATGAAGTGTTATGATGTCACAATGCCCCCTTAGGCAGATCACAGACAAGGGCATGCCACCTGGGTTCCCAGTGCAGAGTTATGATGTCACAACGACCTCTTAGGCACATCACAGACAAGGGCCAGTCACCTGGGTGCCCAGTGGAGAGTTATGATGTCACAATGCCCCCTTAGGCAGATCACAGACAAGGGCCTGTCACCAGCGTGCCCCATGCAGGGTTATGATTTCACTATGCCCCCTTAGGCAGATCACCGACAAGGGCCTGTCACCTGGGTGCCCAGTGCAGAGTTATGATGTCACAATGCCACTTGAGGCAGATCACAGACAAGGGCATGTCACCTGGTCTCCCAGTGCAGAGTTATGATGTCACAATGCCTCCTTAGGCAGATCAAAGACAAGAGCATGACACCTAGGTGCCCATTTCAGAGTTATGCTGTCACAATGCCCCCTGACGCCGATCACAGGCACGAGCATGTCAGCTGTGTGACCAGTGAAGTTATGATGTCACAATGCCCCCTTAGGCAGATCACAGACAAGGGCCTGTCACCTGGGTGCCCAGTGCAGAGTACGATGTCACAATGCCCCCTTAGTCAGATCACAGACAAGGGCCTGTCACCTGGGTGACCAGTGCAGAGTTATGATGTCACAATGCCCCGTTAGGCAGATCACAGACCAGGGTCTGTCACCTGGGTGACCAGTGAAGAGTTATGATGTCACATTGCCCCCATAGGCAGATCACAGACAAGAGTCTGTCACTTGGGTCACCCGAGCAGAGTTATGATGTCATAGTGCCCCTTTAGGCAGATCACAGACAAGGGAATGTCACCTGGATGACCCATGCAGTGTTATGACGTCAAAATGCCCCCTTAGGCAGATCAGAGGCAAGGGCGTCTCACCTGGTTTCCCAGTGCAGAGTTATAATTTCACAATGACCTCTTAGGCACATCACAGACAAGGGCCAGTCACCTGTGTGCCCAGTGCAGAGTTATGATGTCACAATGCCCCCTTAGGCAGATCACAGACAAGGGCCTGTCACCTGCGTGCCCAGTGCTGAGTTATGATGTCACAATGCCCCCTTAGTCAGATCACAGTCAAGGGCCTGTCACCTGGGTGACCAGTGCAGAGTTATGATGTCACATTACCCCCTCAGACAGATCACAGACAAGACTCTGTCACTTGGGTCACCCGAGGAGAGTTATGATGTCATAATGCCCCCTTAGGCAGATGACAGAGAAGGGAATGTCACCTGGATAACCCATGCAGTGTTATGGTGTCACAATGCCCCCTTAGGCAGATCACAGACAATGGCCTGTCACCTGGGTGACCCGTGCATTGTTATTATGTCACAATGCCTCCTTAGGCAGATCACAGACCAGGGCCTGTCACCTGTGTACCCGTGCAGAATTATAATGTCACAATGACCTCTTAGGCACATCACAGACAAGGGCCTGTAACCTGGCTGCCCAGTGCAGAGCTATGATGTCACAATGCCACCTTAGGCAGATCACAGACAAGGGCCTGTCAACTCGGTGACCCGTGCAAAGTTATGATGTCACACTGCCCCCTTAGGCAGAACACAGACAAGGGACTGTCACCTGGGTGACCCGAGCAGAGTTATGATGTCACAATGCCCCCTTAGGCAGATCACAGACAAGGGTATGTCACCTGGGACACGTGCAATGCTATCATGTCACCATGCCCCCTTAGGCAGATCACAGACAAGGGCCTGCCACCTCGGTGACCCGTGCTGTGTTATAATGTCAGAATGCCCACTTAGGCAGATCACAGACAAGGGCCTGTCACCTGTGTGAACTGTGCAGAGTTATGATGTCACAATGACCCCTGATGCAGATCAGAGACAAGGGTATGTCACCTGGGGTCCAGTGCAGAGTTATGATGTCACAGTGCTCCCTGAGACAGATAACAGGCAAGGCTCTGTCACCTGGGTGCCCAGTGCAGAACTGTGATGTCACAGTGCTCCCTTAGGCTGATCACAGACAAGGGACTGTCAACTGGGTGACCGGTGGACAGTTATGATGTCACAAGACCCCCTTAGGCAGATCACAGACAAGGGCCTGTCACCACCGTGCCCCGTGCAGAATTATGATTTCACTATGCCCCCTTAGGCAGATCACAGACAAGGGCATGTCACCTGGTTTCCCATTGCAGAGTTATAATGTCACCATGACCCCTTAGGAACATCACAGACAAGGGCCAGTCACCTGGGTGCCCAGTGCAGCGTTATGATGTCACAATGCCCCCTTAGGCAGATCACAGACAAGGGCCTGTTAGCTCGGTGACCAGTGCAGAGTTGTGATGTCACAATGCCCCCTTATGCAGATCACAGACAAGGACCTGTCAGCTGGGTGACCAGTGAAGAGTTATGGTGTCCCAATGCCCCCTTAGGCAGATCACAGACAAGGGTCTGTCAATTGTGTCTCCCAAGCAGAGTTATGATGTCATAATGCAACCTTAGGCAGATCACAGAAAAGGGAATGTCACCTGGATCACCCATGCAGTGTTATGATGTCACAATGCCCCTTTAGGCAGATCACAGACAAGGGCCTGTCACCTGCGTGCCCAGTGCAGAGTTAGGATGTGACAATGCCCCCTTAGACAGATCAAAGACAAGGGCCTGACACCTGGGTGACCACTGCAGAGTTGTGATGTCACAATTCCACCTTAGGCAGATCACAGACAATGGCCTGTCACCTGGTTGACCAGTGCAGAGATATGATGTCACAACGACACCTTAGGCAGGTCACAGACAAGGGACTGTCACCTGGGAGCCCAGTGCACAGTTATGATGTCACAATGCCCCCTTTTCAGATCACAGAGAAGGGCATGTCACCTGGGTGCCCAGTGCAGAATTATGATGTCACAATGCCCCCTTAGCCAGATCACAGACAAGGGACTGTCAACTGGGTGACTGGTGGAGAGTTATGATGTCACAATGCTCCCTTAGGCAGATCACCGACAAGGGTCTGTCATCTGGGTGACCAGTGAATAGTTATGATATCACAATGCCACCTTAGGCAGATCACGGACAAGGGCATGTCACCTGGGTTCCCAGTGCAGAGTTATAATGTCACAATGACCTCTTAGGCACATCACAGACAAGGGCCAGTCACCTCGGTGCCCAGTGGAGATTTATGAAGTCACAATGCCCCCTTAGGCAGATCACAGACAAGGGCCTATCACCAGCGCGCCCCGTGCAGAGTTATGATTTCACTATGCCCCCTTAGGCAGATCACAGACAAGGGCATGTCACCTGGTTTCCAAGTGCAGAGTTATAATGTCACAATGACCCCTTAGGAATATCACAGACAAGGTCCAGTCACCTGGGTGCCCATTGCAGAGGTATGATGTCACAATGCCCCCTTAGGCAGATCACCGAAAAGGGCGTGTCAGCTTGGTGACCAGTGCGGAGTTATGATGTCACAATGCCCCCTTAGGCAGATCACAGACAAGAGTATGTCACCTGGGTGACCAGTGCAGAGTTATGATGTCACAATGCCCCCTGACACAGATCAGAGACAAGGGTATGTCACCTGGAGGACCAGTGCAGAGTTATGATGTCACAATGCTCCCTGAGATAGATCACAGGCATCGGTCTGTCACCTGGCTGCCCAGTGCAGATTTATGATGTCACAATGCCCCCTTAGGCAGATCACAGACAAGGGCCTGTCACCTGGGTGACCAGTGCAGAGTTATGATGTCACAATGCCCCCTTAGGCAGATCACAAACAAGGGCCTGTCACCTCGGTGACCAGTGCAGAGTTATGATGTCACATTAACCCCGTAGGGAGATCACAGAAAAGACTCTGTCACTTGGGTCACCCGAGCAGAGTTAAGATGTCATAATGCCCCCTTAGGCAGATTACAGACAAGGGAATGTCAATTGGATGACACATGCAGTGTTATGGTGTCACAATGCCCCCTTAGGCAGACCACAGACAAGGGCCTGTCACCTGGGTGACCCGTGCAGTGTTATTATGTCACAATGCCCCCTTAGGCAGATCACAGATCATGGCCTGTAACCTGGTTGCCCACTGCAGAGTTATGATGTCGCAATGCCCCCTTAGGCAGATCACAGACAAGAGCATGACACCTAGGTGCCCAGTGCAGAGTTATGATGTCACAATGCCCCCTGACGCCGATCACAGTCAAGGGTATGTCACCTGGGAGACCAGTGCAGTTATGATGTCACAATGCCCCCTGAGGCAGTTCAGAGGCAAGGGTCTGTCACCTGGGTGCCCAATGCAGAATTATGATGTCACAATGGCCCCTTAGGCACATCAGAGACAAGGGCCTGTCACCTGGGTGGCCAGTGCAGATTTATGATATCACAATGCCCCTTTAGGCAGATCAGAGACAAGGGCCTGTCACCTGGGTGCCCAGTGCAGAATTATGATGTCACAATGCCCCCTGAGGCAGATCACAGATAAGGGCCTGTCACGTTGGTGCCCACGGCAGAGTTATGATGTCACAATGCCCCCTTAGGAAGATCGCAGACAAGGGCCTGTCACCTCGGTAACCCGTGCAGAGTTATGATGTCACACTGTCCCCTTAGGCAGATCACAGACAAGGGCCTGTCACCTGGGTGACCCGTGCAGAGTTATGATGTCACAATGGCCCCTTAGGCAGATCACAGACAAGGGTATGTCACCTGGGACATGTGCAATGCTATGATGTCAGAATGCCCCCATAGGCAGATCACAGACAAAGGCCTGCCACCTTGGTGACCCGTGCTGTGTTATAGTGTCACAATGCCCACTTAGGCAGATCACAGACCACGGCCTGTCACCTTTAGTGAACCATGCAGAGTTATGATGTCACAATGCCCCCTTAGGGAGATCACAGGCAAAGGCCTGTCACCTGGGTGCCCAGTGCTGAGTTATAATGTCACAATGCCTCCTTAGGGAGATCACAGGCAGGGGCATGTCACCTGGGTGCTCAGTGCAAATTTATACTGTCAAAATGACCCCTTAGGCACATCACCGAAAAGGGCCTGTCACCTGGGTGCCCATTGAAGAGTTATAATGTCAGAATGATCCTTTAGGAACATCACAGACAAGGGCCAGTTACCTGGGTGCCCAGTGCAGAGTTATGATGTCACCATGCCCCCTTAGGCAGATCACAGACAAGGGCCTGTTAGCTGGGTGACCAGTGCAGAGTTATGAAGTCAAAATGCCCCCTAAGGCAGATCACAGCCAAGGGCCTGTCAGCTGGGTGACCAGTGCAGAGTTATGGTGTCACAATGCCCCCTTAGGCAGATCACAGACAAGGATCTGTCACTTGGGTCACCCAAGGAGAGTTATGATGCCATAATGCAACCTTAGGCAGATCACAGAAAACGGAATGTCACCTGGATCACCCATGCAGTGTTATGATGTCACAATGCCCCCTTAGGCAGATTACAGACAAGGGCCTGTCACCTGCGTGCCCAGTGCAGAGTTATGATGTCACAATGCCCCCTTAGGCAGATCAAAGACAAGGGCCTTACACCTGGGTGACCGCTGCAGAGTTGTGATGTCACAATTCCACCTTAGGCAGATCACAGACAAGGGCCTGTCACCTGGGTGACCAGTGCAAAGTTACGATGTCACAACGACCCCTTAGGCAGATCACAGACAAGGGCCTGTCACCTGGGAGCCCAGTGCAGAGTTATGATGTCCCAATGCCCCTTATTCAGATCACAGAGAAGGGCTTGTCACCTGGGAGCCCAGTGCAGAATTATGATGTCACAATTCCCCCTTAGGCAGATCACAGACAAGGGTCTGTCACCTGGGTGACCAGTGCAGAATTATGATGTCACAATGCCCCCTGACGCTGATCATAGGCTAGGGTATGTCACCTGAGTGACCAGGGCAGTTATGATGTCACAATGCCCCCTGAGGCAGTTCACAGGAAAGGGTCTGTCACCTGGGTGACCAGTGCAGAGTTATGATGTCACAATGCCCCCTTAGGCAGATCACAAACAAGGGCATGACACCGGGGTGCCCAATGCAGAGTTATGATATCACAATACCCCCTTAGTCACATCACAGAAAAGGGCCTGTCACCTGGGTGCCCAGTGCAGAGTTATGATGTCACAATGCCCCCTTTGGCAGATCAGAGACAAGGGCCTGTCATCTGGGTGCCCAGTGCAGAGTTATGATGTCACAATGCCCCCTTAGGCAGATCACAGACAAGGGCATGACACCGGGGTGCTCAATGCAGAGCTATGATGTCACGATGCCCCCTTAGTCACATCAGAGGAAAGGGCCTGTCACCTGGGTGCCCAGTGGAGAGTTATGATGTCACAATGCCCCCTTAGGCAGATCACAGACAAGGGCCTGTCACCAGGGTGCCCAGTGCAGATTTATGATTTCACAATGACCCCTTAGGCAGAGCACAGACAAGGGCCTGTCACCAGGGTGCCCAGTGCAGAGTTATGATGTCACATTGCCTCCATAGGCAGATCACAGACAGGAATCTGTCACTTGGGTCACCCGAGCAGAGTTATGATGTCATAATGCCCCCTTAGGCAGATCACAGGCAACGGTCTGTCACCTGGGTGCCTAGTGCAGATTTATGATGTCACAATGCCCCCTTAGGCAGATCACAGACAAGCGCCTGTCACCTGGGTGCGCAGTGAAGAGTTATGATGTCACAATTCCCCCTTAGTCAGATCACAGACAAGAGTCTGTCACTTGCGTCACCCGGGCAGAGTTATGATGTGATAATGCCCCCTTAGGCAGATCACAGACAAGGGAATGTCACCTGGATGACCCATGCAGTGTTATGATGTAACAATGCCCCTTTAGACAGATCACCGACAAGGGCCTGTCACCTGGGTGACCCGTGCAGTGTTATGATGTCACAATGCCCCCTTAGGCAGATCACAGACAAGGGCCTGTCACCTGGGTGACCCGTGCAGAGTTATAATGTCACAATGCCCCCTTAGGAACATCACAGACCAGGGCTTGTAACCTGGCTGCCCAGAGCAGAGTTATGATGTCACAATGCCCCCCTAGGCAGATCACAGACAAGGGTATGACAACTGGATGCCCAGTGCAGAGTTATGATGTCACATTGACCCCTTAGTCACATCACAGAAAGCGGCCTGTCAGCTGGGTTCCCAGTGCAGAGTTATGATGTCACAATGCCCCCATAGCCTGAACACGGACAAGGGTCTGTCAACTGGGTGACTGGTGGAGAGTTGTGATGTCACAATGCTCCCTTAGGCAGATCACCGACAAGGGTCTCTCACCTGGGTGACCGGTGAAGAGTTATGATATCACAATGCCACCTTAGGCAGATCACAGACAAGGGCATGTCACCTGGGTTCCCAGTGCAGAGTTATAATGTAACAATGACCTCTTAGGCACATCACAGACAAGGGCCAGTCACCTCGGTGCCCAGTGGAGAGTTATGATGTCACAAGGCCCCCTTAGGCTGATCACAGACAAGGGCCTGTCACCACCATGCCCCGTGCAGAATTATGATTTCACTATGCCCCCTTAGGGAGATCACAGACAAGGGCGTGTCAGCTGGGTGACCAGTGCGGAGTTATGATGTCACAATGCCCCCTTAGGCAGATCACAGAGAAGGGTATGTCACCTGGGTGACCAGTGCAGAGTTATGATGTCACAATGCCCCCTGATGCAGATCAGAGACAAGGGTATGTCACCTGCGGGACCAGTGCAGAGTTATGATGTCACAATGCCCCCTTAGACAGATCACAGGCAACGGTCTGTCACCTGGGTGCCCAGTGCAGATTTATGATGTCAAAATGCCCCCTTAAGCAGATCACAGACAAGGGCCTGTCCCCTGCGTGCCCAGTGCAGAGTTATGATGTCACAATGCCCCCTTAGGCAGATCACAGACAAGGGCCTGTCACCTGGGTGACCAGTGTAGAGTTATGATGTCACATTACCCCCTTAGGCAGATCACAGAAAAGACTCTGCCACTTGGGTCACCCGAGCAGAGTTATGATGTCATAATGCCCCCTTATTCAGATCATAGAGAAGGGTATGTCACCTGGCTGCCCAGTGCAGAATTATGATGTCACAATTCCCCCTTAGGCACATCACAGGCAAGGGTCTGTCACCTGGGTGACCAGTGCAGAATTATGATGTCACAATGCCTCCTGACGCTGATCATAGGCAAGGGTATGTCACCTGGGTGACCAGTGCAGTTATGATGTCACAATGCCCCCTGAGGCAGTTCACAGGCAAGGGTCTGTCTCCTGCGTGACCAGTGCAGAGTTATGATGTCACAATGCCCCCTTAGGCAGATCACAAACAAGGGCATGACACCGGGGTGCCCAATGCAGAGTTATGATGTCACAATGCCCCCTTAGGCAGATCACAGACAAGGGCCTGTCACCTGGGTGCCCAGTGCAGAGTTATGATGTCACAATGCCCTCTTAGGCAGATCACAGACAAGGTCTTGACACCGGGGTGCCCAATGCAGAGTTATAATGTCACAATACCCCCTTAGTCACATCAGGGAAAAGAGCCTGTCACCTGGGTGCCCAGTTCAGAGTTATTATGTCACAATGCCCCCTTAGGCAGATTACCGCCAAGGGCGTGTCACCAGGGTGCCCAGTGCAGATTTATGATGTCACAATGACCCCTTAGGCAGATGACAGACAAGGGCCTGTCACCACGGTGCCCAGTGCAGAGTTATGATGTCACAATGCCTCCATAGGCAGATCACAGACAGGAATCTGTCACTTGGGTCACCCCAGCAGAGTTATGATGTCATAATGCCCCCTTAGGCAGATCACAGGCAAGGGTCTGTCACCTGGGTGCCCAGTGCAGATTTATGATGTCACAATGCCCCTTAGGCAGATCACAGTCAAGGGCCTGTCACCTGGGTGACCAGTGCAGCGTTATGATGTCACAATGCCCCCAGAGGCAGATCACAGGCAACCCCTGTTACCTGGGTGCCAAGTGCAGATTTATGATGTCACAATGCCCCCTTAGGCAGTTCACCGACAAGGGCCTGTCACCTGGGTGAGCAGTGCAGAGTTATGATGTCACAATGCCACCTTAGGCAGATCACAGACAAGGGAATGTCACCTGGTTTCCCATTGCAGAGTTATAATGTCACAATGACCCCTTAGGAACATCACCGACAAGGGCTAGTCACCTGGGTGCCCATTGCAGAGTTATGATGTCACAATGCCCCATTAGGCAGATCACAGACAAGGGACTGTTAGCTGGATGACCAGGGCGGAGTTATGATGTCACAATGCCCCCTTAGGCAGATCACATTCAAGGGCCTGTCAGCTGGGTGACCAGTGCAGAGTTATGATGTCACAATGCCCCCGTAGGCAGATCACAGACAAGGGTCTGTCACTTCGGTCACCCAAGCAGAGTTATGATGTCACAATGCCCCCTTAGGCAGATCACAGAGAAGTGCCTGTCACCCGGGTGCACAGTGCAGGGCTATGATGTCACAATGCCCCTTTAGGCAGATCACAGACAAGGGCCTGACACCTGGGTGACCACTGCAGTGTTATGATGTCACAATTCCACCTTAGGCAGATCACAGACAAGGGCCTGTCACCTGGGAGACCAGTGCAGAGTTATAATATCACAATGCCTCCTGAGGGACATCACAGACCAGGGCCTGTAACCTGGATGCCCAGTGCAGAGTTATTATGTCACAATGCCCCCTTAGGGAGCTCACAGACAAGGGCCTGTCACCTGGGTGCCGAGTGGAGAGTATGATTTCACAATGCCCCCTTAGTCAGATCACAGACAAGGGACTGTCACCTGGGTGCCCAGTGCAGAGTTATGATGTCACAGTGCCCACTTAGGCTGATCACAGACAAGGGACTGTCAACTGTGTGAACGGTGGAGAGTTATTATGTCACAATGCTCCCTTGGGCAGATCACCGACAAGTTCCTGTCACCCAGGTTACCAGTGCAGAGTTATGATATTACAATGCCACCTTAGGCAGATCACCGACAAGTTCCTGTCACCCAGGTGACCAGTGCAGAGTTATGATATCGCAATGCCACCTTAGGCAGATCACAGTCAAGGGCATGTCACCTGGGTTCCCAGTGCAGAGTTATAATGTCACAATGACCTCTTAGGCACATCACAGACAAGGGCTAGTCACCTGGGTGCCCAGTGGAGAGTTATGATGTCACAACGCCCCCTTAGGCAGATCACAGACAAGGGCCTGTCACCAGCGTGCCCCGTGTAGAGTTATGATTTCACTATGTCCCCTTAGGCAGATCACCGACAAGGGCCTGTCACCTGGGTGACCAGTGCAAAGTTATGATGTCACAATACCACCTTAGGCAGATCACAGACAAGGGAATATCACCTGGTTTCCCATTGCAGAGTTATAATGTCACAATGACCCCTTAGGAACATCACAGACAAGGGCCAGTCACCTGGGTGCCCATTGCAGAGTTATGATGTCACAATGCCCCCTTAGGCAGATCACAGACCTGGGACTGTTAGCTGGGTGGCCAGTGCGGAGTTATGATGTCACAATGCCCCCTTAGGCAGATCACAGACAAGGGCCTGTCAGCTGGGTGACCAGTACAGAGTTATGATGTCACAATGCCCCCTTAGGCAGATCACAGGCTAGGGTCTGTCACTTGGGTCACCCTAGCAGAGTTATGGTGTCACAATGCCCCCTTAGGCAGATCACAGACAAGGGGGCCTGTCACCCAGGTGAACAGTGCAGGGGTCTGATGTCACAATGCCCACTTAGGCAGATCACAGACAAGGGCCTGTCACCTGGGTGCCCAAGGCAGAGTTATGATTTCACAATGCCTCCTTAGCCACATCACAGAAAAGGGTCTGTCACCTGAGTGACCCGTGAAGTGTTATGATGTCACAATGCCCCCTTAGGCAGATCACAGACAAGGGCCTGTATCTTGGTTACCCCATGCAAAGTAATGATGTCACAATGCCCCCTTCTGCAGATCACAGACAAGGGTATGTCACCTGGGACACATGCAATGCTATGATGTCACAATGCCCCCTTAGGCAGATCACAGACAAGGGCCTGTCAGCTGGGTGACCAGTGCAGTGTTAAGATGTCACAATGCCCCCTTAGGCAGATCACAGGCAAGGGCCTGTCACCTGGGTGACCCGTGCAGACTAATAATGTCACAATGCCTCCTTAGGCACATCACAGACCAGGGCCTGTAACCTGAATGCCCAGTGCAGAGTTATCATGTCACAATGCCCCCTTACGCATATCACAGACAAGGGCATGACACCGGGGTGCCCAATGCAGACTTATGATGTCACAATACCCCCTTAGTCACATCACAGAAAAGGGCCTGTCACCTGGGTGCCCAGTGCAGAGTTCTGATGTCACAATGCCCCCTTTGGCAGATCACAGACAAGGGCCTGTCACCTGGGTGCCCAGCGCAGAGTTATGATGACACAATGCTCCCTTAGGCAGATCACCGACAAGGGTCTGTCACCTGGGTGACCAGTGCAGGGTTATGATGTCACAATGCCCCCTTAGGCAGATCACAGACCAGGGCCTGTCACCTGGGTGCCCAAGGCAGAGTTATGATATCACAATGCCTCCTTAGGCACATCACAGACAAGGATTTGTCACCTGGGTGACCTGTGCAGTGTTATGATGTCACAATGCCCCCTTAAGCAGATCACAGACAACGGCCTGTCACCTGGGTGACCTGTGCAGTGTTATGATGTCACAATGCCCCCATAGGCAGATCACAGACAAGGGTATGTCTCCTGGGACACGTGCAATGCAATGATGGCACAATGACCCCTTAGGTAGATCACTGACAAGGGCCTGTCACCTGGGTGACCCGTGCAGTGTTATGATGTCACAATGCCCTCTTAGGCAGATCAAAGACCAGGGCCTGTAACCTGGGTTACCCGTGCAGAGTTATAATGTCACAATGCCTCCTTAGGCACATCACAGACCAGGGCCTGAAACCTGGCTGCCCAGGCAGAGTTATGATGTCACAATGCCCCCTTAGGCAGATGACAGACAAGGGCATGACACCGGGGTGCCCAATGCAGACTTATGATGTCACAATGCCCCCTTAGTCACATCAGAGAAAAGGGCCTGTCACCTGGGTGCCCAGTGCAGAATTACGATGTCACAATGTCCACTCAGGCAGATAACAGACAAGGGCCTGTCACCTGGGCGCCCAGTGCAGAGTTGTGATGTCACATTGCCCCCATAGGCAGATCACAGACAAGAATCTGTCACTTGGGTCACCCGAGCAGAGTTATGATGACATAATGCCCCATTAGGCAGATTACAGGCAAGGGTCTGTCACTTGGGTGTCCAATGCAGATTTATGATATCACAATGCCCCCTTAGGCAGATCACAGACAAGGACCTGTCACCTGTGTGACCAGTGCAGTGTTATGATGTCACAATGCCCCTTTAAGCAGATCAAAGTCAATGGTCTGTCACCTGGGTGTCCAGTGCAGAATAATGATGTCACAATGCACGCTTAGGCAGATCACAGACCAAGGTCTGTCACCTGGGTGACCCGTTCAGAGTTATGATGTCACAATGGCCCCTTAGGCAGATCACAGACAAGGGTCTGTCACCATGGTGACCAGTGCAGAGTTATGATGTCACAATGCCCCCTTAGGCAGATCACAGACAAGGGTCTATCACCTGGGGGACCCGTGCAGAATTATGATGTCACAAGGACCTCTTAGGCAGGCCACAGGAAAGGGTCTTTCACCTGGGTGACCAGTGCAGAGTTATTATGTCACAATGCCCCCTTAGGCAGATCACAGACAAGGGTCTGTCACCTGGGTTACCGCTGCAGAGTTATGATGTCACAATGGCCCCTTATGCATATCACATACAAGGGTCTGTCACCACGGTGACCATTGCAGAGTTATGATGTCACAATGCCCACTTAGGCAGATCACAGACATGGGTCTGTCACCTGGGTGACCCGTGCAGAGTTACGATGTCACAATGCCCCCTTAGGCAGATCTCAGAGAAGGGTCTTTCACCTTGGTGACCAGTGCAGAGTTATGAAGTCACAGCGCCCCCTTAGGCAGTTCACAGACAAGGGTCGGTCACCTGAGCGACCAGTGCACAGTTATGATGTCACAATGCCCCTAAGGCAGATCACAGACAATGGTCTGTCACAATGGTGACCAGTGCAGAGTTATGATGTCACAATGCACCCATAGGAAGACCACAGACAGCGGTCTGTCGCCATGGTGACCAGTGCAGAGTTATGATGGCACAATGCCCCCTTAGGCAGATCACAAACAAGGGTCTGTCACCTTGGTGACCACTGCAGAGTTATGATGTCACAATGCACCCTTAAGCAGATCACGGACAAGGGTCTGTCACCAGGGTGACCAGTGCAGAGTTGTGATGTCAAAATGTCCACTTAGGCACTTTAAAGGCAAGGGTCTGTCACCTGGGTGAGCAGTGCAGAGTTATGATGTCACAATGCCCCCTTACGCAGATCACAGACAAGGGACTTTCACCTTTGTGACCAGTGCAGAATTATTACGTCACAATGCCCCCTTAGGCAGATGATAGACAAGGGTCTGTCAACTGGGTGAACAGTGCACAGTTACGATGTTGCAATGCCCCCTTAGGCTGATCACAGACAAGAGTCTGGCACCATGGTGACCAGGGCAGAGTTATGATGTCACAATGCCCCCTTAGGCAGATCACAGACAAGGGCCGGTCACTTGGGTGACCAGTGGAGAGATATGATGTCACAATGACACCTTAGGCAGATCACAATGAAGGGTTTGCCACCTTGGTGACCAGTGCAGTGTTATAATGTCACAATGCCCCCTTAGGCAGATCACAGACAAGGGTCTGTCACCTGGGTGACCAGTGCAGTGTTATGATGTCACAATGCGCCCTTAGGCAGATCACAGAAAATGGTGTGTCCCCTTAGTGACCAGTGCAGAGTTATGATGTCACATTGCCCAATTAGGCAGATCAAAGACAAGGTTCTGTCACCTGGGTTACCAGTGCAGAATTATGATGTCACAATGACCCCTTAGGCACACCTCAGACAAGGGTCTGTCAAAAGGGTGACCATTGCAGAGTTACGATGTCACAATGGCCACTTTGGCAGATCACAGTCAAAGGTCTGTCACCACGGTGACCAGTGCAGAGTTATGATGTCACAATGCCCGCTTAGGCAGATCACAGACAAGCATTTATCAGCTAGGTGATCAGTGCAGAGTTATGATGTCACAATGCCCCCTTAGGGAGATCACAGACCAGGGTCTGTCACCTTGGTGACCAGTGCAGAGATATGATGTCACAAGGCTCATTAGACAGATCACAGACAAGGGTCTTTCCCCTGGGTGACCAGTGTAGAGGTGTGATGTCACAATACCATCTTAGGCAGAGCACAGACAAGGGTCCGTCACCTGGGTGACCAGTGCACAATTATGATGTCACAATGCCCCTTAGGCAGATCACAGACAAGGGTCTGTCCCAACGGTAGCCAGAGCAGAGTTATCATGTCACAATGCCCCCTTAGGGAGATTACAGACAGGGGTCTGTCAACTGGGTGACTCGTGCGCAGTTATGATGTCACAATGCCTCCTTAGGCAGATCACAGACATGGGTGTGTCACCTGGGTGACCATTGCCAAGTTATGATGTCACAATGGCCCCTTAGGCAGATCACAGACATGGGTCTGTCAACTGGGGTACCAGTGCAGAGTTATGATGTCACCATGCCCCCTTAGGCAGATCAAAGACAAGGGTCTGTCACTTGGGTGACCAGTGCAGATTTATCATGTCACAATGCCCTCTCAGGCAGATCTCAGACAAGGCTCTTTCACCGGGGTGACCAGTGCAGAATTATGGTCTCACAATGCCCACTTAGGCAGATCAAAGGCAAGGTTCTGACACCTGGGTGACCAGTACAGGATTATGATGTCACATTGCCCCCTTAGGCAGATCACAACAAGGGCCTGTTACCTGCGTGACCAGTGCAGAGTTATGATGTCACAGTGCCGCCTTAGGCAGATCACAGACAAGGCCCTGTCACCTGGGTGACCAGTGAAGAGTTATGATGTCACAATGCCCCCTTAGGCAGATCAAAGGCAAGGTTCTGTCACATGGGTGACCAGTGCAGGGTTATGATGTCACAATGCCCCCTTAGGGAGATCAGAGACAAGGGTCTGTCACCAGGGTGAGCAGAACAGAGTTATGATCTCACAATGCCCCCTTAGGCAGATCACAGACAAGGTTCTGTCACATGAGTGAACAGTGCAGAGTTATGATATCACAATGTCCCCTTAGGCAGATCACAGACAAGGGCTTGTAACCTAGGTGACCATGTGTAGTTATGATGTCACAATTCCCCCTTAGGCAGATGAAAGACAAGGGACTGTCACCTGAGTGTCCAGTGCAGAGTTATGATGCCACAATGCCCCCTTAGGCAGATCACAGTCAAGGGTCTGTCATCTGGGTAACCAGCGCAGAGTTATGATGTCACAATGCCCCCTTAGGCAGATCGCAGGAAAGGTTCTGTCACCTGGGTGACCGGTGCCGAATTTTCATGTCATAATGGCCCCTTAGGAAGATCACAGACAACGGTCTGTCACCACGGTGACCAGTGCAGGGTTATGATGTCACAATGCCCACTTAGACATATCACAGACAAGCTTCTGTCACATGAGTGAACAGTGCAGAGTTATGATATCACACTGTCCCCTTAGGCAGATCACAGTCAAGGGCCTGTAACCTGGGTGACCATGTGGAGTTATGATGTCACAATTCCCCCTTAGGAAATCAAAGACAATCGTCTGTCACCTGGGTGACCCGATCGGAGATATGATGTCACAATGCCACCTTAGGCAGATCACGGACAATGGTCTGTCACCCAGGTGAGCAGTGCAGAGTTATGATGTCGCAATGCCCCCTTAGGCAGATCACGGACAAGGGTCTGTTACCTGGTTGACAAGTGCAGAATTATGATATCACAATGCCCCTTAGGCAAATCAAAGGCAAGTGTCTGTCACCTGGGTGACCCGATCAGAGATATGATGTCACAATGCCACCTTAGACAGATCACGGACAATGGTCTGTCACCAGGGTGACCAGTGCAGAGTTATGATGTCACAGTGCCCACTTAGGCAGATCAAAGACAAGGTTCTGTCACCTGGGTTACCAGTGCAGAATTATGATGTCACAATGACCCCTTAGGCACACCTCAGACAAGGGTCTGTCACAAGGGTGACCATTGCAGAGTTACGATGTCACAATGGCCACTTTGGCAGATCATAGTCAAAGGTCTGTCACCACGGTGACCAGTGCAGAGTTATGATGTCACAATGCCCGCTTAGGCAGATCACAGACAAGCATTTATCAGCTGGGCGATCAGTGCAGAGTTGTGATGTCACAATGCCCCCTTAGGGACATCACAGACCAGGGTCTGTCACCTTGGTGACCAGTGCAGAGATATGATGTCACAAGGCACATTAGACAGATCACAGACAAGGGTCTTTCCCCTGGGTGACCAGTGTAGAGGTATGATGTCACAATACCATCTTAGGCAGAGCACAGACAAGGGTCCGTCACCTGGGTGACCAGTGCACAATTATGATGTCACAATGCCCCTTAGGCAGATCACAGACAAGGGTCTGTCCCAACGGTGGCCAGAGCAGAGTTATCATGTCACAATGCCCCCTTAGGGAGATTACAGACAGGGGTCTGTCAACTGGGTGACTCGTGCACAGTTATGATGTCACAATGCCTCCTTAGGCAGATCACAGACATGGGTGTGTCACCTGGGTGACCATTGCCAAGTTATGATGTCACAATGGCCCCTTAGGCAGATCACAGACATGGGTCTGTCAACTGGGGTACCAGTGCAGAGTTATGATGTCACCATGCCCCCTTAGGCAGATCAAAGACAAGGTTCTGTCACCTTGGTGACCAGTGCAGAATTATGATGTCACAATGCCCCCAAAGGCAGATCACAGACATGGGTGTGTCACCTGGGTAACCATTGTGAAGTTATGATGTCACAATGGCCCCTTAGGCAGATCACAGACAGGGGTCTGACACCACAGTGACCAGTGGGGAGTTGTGATGTCACAATGCCCCCTTAGGCAGATCAGAGACAAGCTTCTATCACCTGGGTGACCAGTGCAGGGTTATGATGTCACAATGCCCCCTTAGGCAGATCACAGACAAGGGTCTGTCACCTTGGTGACCAGTGCAGAGTTATGATGTCACAGTGACCACTTAGGCAGATCACAGACAGCGGTCTTTCAACTGGGTGACCAGTGCAGAAGTATGATGTCACAATGCCCCCTTAGGCATATCAAAGAGAAAGTTCGGTCCCCTGAGTGACCCGTGGAGTGTTATGATGTCACAATGCCCCCTTAGGCAGATGACAGACAAGGTTCTGTCCCCTGGGTGACCAGTGCAGAGTTATGATGTCACGGTGCCCACTTAGGCAGATCAAAGACAAGGTTCTGTCACCTTGGTGACCTGTGCAGAATTATGATGTCACAATGTCCCCGTAGGCAGATCACAGACAAGGGTATGTCACCTGGGTGAGCATTGCGGAATTATGATGTCACAATGGCCCCTTAGGCAGATCACAGACAGGGGTCTGTCACCACAGTGACCAGTGGGGAGTTATGATGTCACAATGCCCCCTTAGGCAGATCACAAACAAGCTTCTATCACCTGGGTGACCAGTGCAGAGTTATGATGTCACAATGACCCCTTAGGCAGACCACAGACAAGGGTCTGTCACCTTGGTGACCAGTGCAGCGTTATGATGTCACAGTGACCACTCAGGCAGATCAGAGTCAAGGGTCTTTCACCTGGGTGAGCAGTGGAGAGGTGTGATATCACAATGCCCCCTTAGGCATATCACTGACAAAGGTCTGTCACCTGGGTGACCAGTGCAGAGTTATGATGTCACAATGTTCCTTAGGCTGATCACAGACAAGGGTCCGTTACCTGGGTGACCAGCGCACAGTTGTGAAGTCACAATGCCCCCTCAGCCAGATGGCAGACAAGGGTCTGTCACCACGGTGACCAGTGCAGGCTTCTGATGTCACAATGCCCCTTAGGCAGATCAGAGACAAGGGTCTGTCACCTGGGTGACCAGTGCAGAGTTATGATATCACTATGCCCCCTTAGGCGGATCACGGACAAGGGTATGTCACCAGGGTGAGCAGTACAGAGTTATGATGTCACAATGCCCCCTTAAGCATATCAAAGAGAAAGTTCTGTCACCTGATTGACCAGTGCGGAGTTATGATGTCACAATGCCCCCTTAGGCAGATAATAGACAAGGGCCTGTAACCTGGGTGACCAGTGCGGAGTTATGATGTCACAATGCCGACTTAGGCAGATCAAAGACAAGGGTCTGTCACCTGAGTGTCCAGTGTAGAGTTATGATATCACAATGCCCCCTTAGGCAGTTCACAGACAAGGGTCTCTCATCTGGGTGACCAGTGCAGACTTATGATGTCACAGTTCTGTCTTAGGCAGAACTCAGACAAGGTTCTCTCACCTGCGTGATCAGTGCTCTGTGATGATCTCACAATGCCCCCTTAGGCAGATCACACACAAGGGTCTGTCCCCTGGGTGACTAGTGCAGAGTTATGATGTCACAGTGCCCACTTAGGCAGATGAAAGACAATGTTCTGTCACCTTGGTGACCAGTGCAGAATTATGATGTCACAATGCCCCCTTAGGCAGATCACAGACAAGAGTGTGTCATCTGGGTGACTGTTGCGGAGTTATGATGTCTCAATGGCCCCTTAGGCAGATCACAGACAGGGGTCTGTCACCACGGTGACCAGTGGGGAGTTATGATGTCATAATGCCCCCTTAGGCAGATCACAAACAAGCTTCTATCACCTGGGTGACCAGTGCAGAGTTATGATGTCACAATGCCCCCTTAGGCACATCACAGACAAGGGTCTGTCACCTTGGTGACCATTGCAGAGTTATGATGTAACTATGTCCACTTAGGCAGATCAGAGACAAGGGTCTTTCCACTGGGTGAGCAGTGCAGAGGTATGATGTCACAATGCCCCCTTAGGCAGATCACTTACAAGGGTCCGTCATCTGGGTGACAAGTGCACAGTTATGATGTCACAATACCCCTTAGGCAGATCACAGACAAGAGTCTGTCACAACGGCGACCAGCACAGAGTTATTATGTCACAATGCACCCTTAGGCAGATCACAGACAGGGGTCTGTCACCACGGTGACCAGTGCAGAGTTATGATGTCACAATGCCCCCTTAGGCAGATCACAGACAATGGTCTGTCACCACGGTGACCAGTGCAGAGTTATGAGGTCACAATGCCCCCTTAGGCAGATCACAATAAAGGGTCTGCCGCCTGGGTGACCAGTGCAGAGTTATGATGTCACAATGCCCCCTTAGGCAGATCACAGACAAGGGACTGTCACCTGGGTGACCAGTGCTGTGTTATGATGTCACTATGCCCCCTTAGGCAGATAGGAGAAAATGGTGTGTCCCCTTAGTGACCAGTGCAGAGTCATGATGTCACATTGCCCACTTAGGCAGATCAAAGACAAGGTTCTGTCACCTGGGTGACCAGAGCAGAATATATGATGTCACAATGACCCCTTAGGCACACCACAGACAAGGCTCTGACACAATGTTGACCATTGCAGAGTTACGATGTCACAATGGCCCCTTTGGCAGATCACAGGCAAGAGTCTGTCACCACGGTGACCAGTGCAGGGTTATGATGACACAATGCCCGCTTAGGCAGATCACAGACAAGCATTTATCACCTGGGCGATCAGTGCAGAGTTATTATGTCACAATGCCCCCTTAGGGAGATCACAGACCAGGGTCTGTCACCTTGGTGACCAATGCAGAGATATGATGTCACAAGGCACATTAGACAGATCACAGACAAGGGTCTTTCCCCTGGGTGACCAGTGTAGAGGTATGATGTCAAAATACCATCTTAGGCAGATCACAGACAAGGGTCTGTCACCTGGGTGACCAGTGCACAGTTATGATGTCACAATGCCCCTTAGGCAGATCACAGACAAGGGTCTGTCCCAAAGGTGACCAGAGCAGAGATATCATGTCACAATGCCCCCTTAGGGAGATTACAGACAGGGGTCTGTCAACTGGGTGACTAGTGCACAGTTATGATGACACAATGCCTCCTTAGGCAGATCACAGACAAGGGTGTGTCACCTGGGTGACCATTGCGAAGTTATGATGTCACAATGGCCCCTTAGGCAGATCACAGAGAAGGGTCTGTCAACTGCTGTGCCAGTGCAGAGTTATGATGTCACTATGCCCTCTTAGGGAGATCACAGACAAGGGTCTGTCATCTGGGTCACCAGCGCAGAATTATGATGTCACAATGCCCCCGTAGGCAGATCACAGACAAGGCTCTGTCACCTGGGTGACCAGTGCAGAATTATGATGTCACAATGCCACCTTAGGCAGATCACAGACATGGGTCTGTCACCTGGGTGACCAGTGCAGGGTTATGATGTCACAATGACCCCTTAGGCAGATCACAGACAAGGGTCTTTCACCTTGGTGACCAGTGCATAGTTATGATATCACAATGTCACCTTAGGCAGATCACAACAAGGGCCTTTCTCCTGGGTTACCAGTGCAGAGTTATGATGTCACAATGCCCCCTTAGGCAGTTCACAGACAAGGGCTTGTCACCTGGGGGACCCATGCGGAGTTATGAAGTCACAATGCCCCCTTAGGCAGATCACAGACAAGGATCTGTCACCTGGTTTACCCATGCAGAGTTATGACGTCACAATTCCCCCTTAGGCAGATCACAGACAAGGGTCTGTCAGCTGGGTGACCAGTGCAGAGTTATGATGTCACAACGCCCCCTTAGGCAGAACACAGACAAGGGTCTTTCACCTGTGTGACCAGTGCAGAGTTATGATGTTACAATGCCCCTTTAGGCAGATCAGAGACAAGGGTCTGCCAACTGGGTGACCTGTGCACAGTTATGATGTCACAATGGCCCCTTAGGGAGATCACAGAAAAGGTTCTGTCACAACGGTGACCAGTGCAGAGTTATGATGTCACAATGCCCCCTTAGGCAGGTCACAGACAAGGGTCAGTCACCTGGGTGACCCCTGCAGAGTTATGATGTCACAATGCCCCCTTAGTCAGATCACAGAAAGGGTCTGTCACCTTGGTGACCAGTGCAGAGTTATGATGACACAATGCCCCCTTTGGTAGATCACAGACAAGGGTCTATCACCTGGGTGATCAGTGCTGAGTGATGATGTCACAATGCAGACTTAGGCAGATCACAGACAAGGGCCTGTCACCTCGGTGACCAGTGAAGTGTTATGATATCACAATGCCCCTTAGGAAAATCAAAGGCAAGTGTCTGTCACCTAGGTGTCCAGTGCAGAGATATGATGTCACAATGCCCACTCAGGCAGATCACAGACAAGAGTCTGTCACATGGGTGACCAGTGCAGGGTTATGATGTCACAATGCCCCCTTAGGCAGATCACAGACAAGGGTCTTTCACCTTTGTGACCAGTGCAGAGTTATGATGTCACAATGCCCCCTTAGGCAGATCATGGACAAGGGTCTGTTATCAGGTTGATCAGTGAAGAGTTTTGACATCACAGTGCCCCCTTAGGCAGATCACAGACAAGGGCCTGTCACATGGGTGACCAGTGCAGTGTTATGATATCACAATGCCCCTAGGGAAAATCAGAGGCAAGTGTCTGTCACCTAGGTGTCCATTGCAGAGTTATGATGTCACAATGCCCCCTCAGGAAGATTGCAGACAAGGGTCTGTCACGGGGGTGACCAGTGCAGAGTTATGATGTCACAATGCCCCCTTAGGCAGATTACAGACCAGGGTCTGTCAACTGGGTGACCAGCGTAGAGTTATGATGTCACAATTCCCACTTAGGCAGATCACAGACAAGGGTCTGTCTCCTGGGTGACCAGTGCAGAGTTTTGATGTCACAATGACCCCTTAGGGAGATCACAGACAAGGGTCTGTCACCAGAGTGACCAGTGCAGAGTTATGATGTCACTGTGCCCCCTTATGCAGATCATGGACCAGGGTCTGTCACCTGGTTGACCAGTGAATAGTTTTGATATAACCATGCTCCCTTGGGCAGATCACAGACAAGGGCCTGTGACCTGGGTGACCAGTGCAGAGTTATGATGTCACAAGGCCACTTAGGCAGATCAAAGGCACGTGTCTGTCACGTAGATGAAGAGTGCAGAGGTATGATGTCACATTGCCCCCTTAGGCAGATCACAGACAGGAGTCTGTCACTTGGGTCACCTGGGCAGAGTTATGATGTCACAATGCCCCCTTAGCAGATCACATACAAGGGTCTGTCACCTGGCTGACCAGCGCAGAGTTATGATGTCACAATGCCCCCTTAGGTAGATCACAGACAAGGCTCTGTCCACTGGGTGACCAGCGCAGAGTTATGATGTCACAATGCCCCCTTAGGCAGACGACAGACAGGGATCTGGCACCACAGTGACCAGTGCAGGGTTATGATGTCACAATGCCCCCTTAGGCAGATCACAGAGAAGGGTCTGTCACCTGGGTGACCAGTGCATAATTGTGATGTCACAATGCCCCCTTAGGCAGATGAGAGACAAGGGTCTGTCACCTGTGTGACCATTGCAGAGTTATGATGTCACAATGCCCCCATAGGGAGATCGTGGACAAGACTCGGTCACCAGGGTGAGCAGTACAGAGTTATGATATCACAATGCCCCCTTAGGCATATCAAAGAGAAAGTTCTGTCCCCTGAGTGACCCGTGGAGTGTTATGATGTCACAACGCCCCCTTAGGCAGATGACAGACAAGGGTCTGTCCCCTGGGAGACGAGTGTAGAATTATGATGTCACAGTGCCCACTTAGGCAGATCAAAGACAAAGTTCTGTCACCTTGGTGACCAGAGCAGAATTATGATGTCACAATGTCCCCGTAGGCAGATCACAGACAAGGGTGTGTCACCTGGGTGAGCATTGTGGAATTATGATGTCACAATGGCCCCTTAGGCAGATCACAGTCAGGGTTATGTCACCACGGTGACCAGTGCAGCGTTATGATGTCACAATGACCACTTAGGCAGATCAGAGTCAAGGGTCTTTCACCAGGGTGAGCAGTGGATAGGTGTGATATCACAATGCCCCCTTAGGCATATCACAGACAAAGGTCTGTCACCCGGGTGACCAGTGCAGAGTTATGATGTCACAATGCAGACGTAGGCAGATCACAGACATGGGTCTGACACCTGGGTGACCAGTGTAGAATTATGATATCACAATGCCCCCTGAGGCAGATCACAGACAAGGGTCTGTCACGTGGGTGACCCGTGCAGAGTTATGATGTCACAATGCCCCCTTAGGCAGATAACGGAAAAGGGTCTGTCACCAGGGTAACCAGTGCAGGGTTATGATGTCACAATGCCCCCTTAGACAGATCACAGACAAGAGTCTGTCACGTGGGTGACAAGTGAAGAGTTATGATGTCACTATGACCCCTTAGGCAGGTCACAGACAACGGTCTGTCACCTGGGTGACCAGTGCAGGGTTATGATGTTACAATGCCCCCTTAGGCAGATCAGAGACAAGGGTCTGTCACCTGGGTGACCAGTGTAGAGTTATGATGTCACAATGCCACCTTAGGCAGATCACGGTCAGGGGTCTGTCACCAGGATGACCAGTGCAGAGTTATGATGTCACAATGCCCCCTTAGGCATATCGCAGATAAGGTTCTGCCACCTGGGTGACCAGTGCAGAGTTATGATATGACAATGCCCCCTTAGGCAGATCAGAGACACGGACCTGTCACCTGGGTGACCAGAGCAGAGGTATGATGTCACAATGCCCCCTTAGGCAGATCAAAGTCAATGGTCTCTCACCTGGGTGTCCAGTGCAGAATTATGATGTCTCAATGCCCCCTTAGGCAGATCACAGACAAGGGTCTGTCACCTGGGTGACCCGTTCAGAGTTATGATGTCACAATGGCCCCTTAGGCAGATCACAGACAAGGGTCTGTCACCATGGTGACCAGTGCAGGGTTAAGATGTCACAATGCCCCCTTAAGCACATCACAGACAGGGGTCTATCACCTGGGTGACCCGTTCAGAATTATGATGTCACAATGCCCCCTTAGGCAGATCACAGAAAAGATTCTTTCACCTGGGTGACCAGTGCAGAGTTATGATGTCACAATGCCCCCTTAGGCAGATCACAGGCAAGCGCCTGTCACCTGCGTGCCCAGTGCAGAGTTATGACATCACAATGCTCGCTTAGGCAGATCAGAGACAACGGCCTTTCACCAGGGTGACCAGTGCAGAGTTATGATGTCACAATGCCCCCTTAGGTAGATCACAGACAAGGGCCTGTCTCCTGGGTGCCCAGTGCAGTGTTATGATGTCACAATGCCCCCTTAGGCAGGGCACACACAAGGGCCAGTTACCTGGGTGACCAGTGCAGAGTTATGATGTCACAATGACCCCTTAGGCAGATCACAGAAATGGGCCTGTCAACTGCGTGCCCAGTGCAGAGTTATGATGTCACAATGCTCCCTTAGGCAGAACACAGAGAAGGGCCTGTCACCTGGGTGACCAGTGCAGGTTTATGATGTCACAATGCCCTCTCAGGCATATCAAAACCTAGGGTCTGTCACCTGGGTGACCAGTGAAGAATTATGATGTCAGAATGCCCCTTTAGGAAGATCACAGACAAGCGTCTTTTACCTGGGTGACCAGTGCAGAGTTATGATCTCACAATGCCCCCTTAGGCAGAGCACAGACAAGGGTCTGTCACCAGAGTGTCCATTGCAGAGTTATGATGTCACAATGCCACCTTAGGAAGACCAGAGACAAGGATCGGTCACCTGGGTTCCAGTGCAAATTTATGATGTCATAGTGCCCCCTTAGGGAGATCATTGACAAGGGTCTGTCTCCTGGATGACCTGTGCACAGTTATGATGTCAGAATGCTCACTTAGTCAGATGAAAGACAAGGGCCTGTCACCTGGCTGCCCAGTGCAGAGTTATGATGTCACAATGACCCGTTAGGCTGATCACACACAAGGGCCTGTCACATGGGTGCCCAGTGCAGAGTTATGATGTCAAAATGCTCCCTAAGGCAGATCACAGACAAGGGTCTTTCACCTGGGTGAACAGTGCAGAGTTATGATGTCACAATGCCCCCATAGTCAGATCACAGACAAGGATCTGTGACCTGGGTGCCCAGTGCAGATTTGTGATGTCACATTGCACCCTTAGGCAGATCACAGACAAGTGTTTCTCCCCTTAGTGACCAGTGCAGTGTTATGATGTCACAATGCCCCCTCAGGTAGACCACAGAAAAGGGACAGTCACCTGGGTGCCCAGTGGAGTGTTATGATGTCACAATGCCACCTTAGGCAGATCACAGACAAGGGCCCGTCACCTGGGTGACCAGTGCTGGGTTATTATATCACAAAACCCTCTCAGACATATCAAAGTCTAGGGTCTGTCACCTGGGTGACCAGTGCAGAGTTATGATGTCACAATGCCCCCTTAGGCAGATCACAGACAAGGGTCTTTCACCTGGGTGACCAGTGCAGATTTATGATGTCACAATATCCTCTTAGGCAGATCACAGACAAGGGTCTGTCACCAGGGTGTCCAGTGCAGAGTTATGATGTCACAAGGCCACCTTAGGAAGAGCAGAGACAAGGGTCTGTCTCCTGGTTTCCAGTGCAGATTTATGACGTCACAGTGCCCCCTTAGGGATATCATAGACAAGGGTCTGTCTCCTGGGTGACCTGTGCAAAGTTATGATGTCACAATGCCCCCTTAGGCAGATCAAAGACAAATGACTGTCACTTGGGTGCCCAGTGCAGAGATTTGATGTCACAATGCCCCCTTAGTCAGACCACAGACTAGTGCCTGTCACCTGGGTGCCCAGTTCAGAGTTTTGATGTCACACTGCCCCCTTAGGCAGATCACAGACAAGGGCCTGTCACCTCGGTGACCAGTGCATAGTAATGATGTCACAATGCCCCCTTAAGAAGATCAAAGACAAGGGTCTGTCACCTCGGAGTCCAGGGCAGAGTTATGGTGCCACAATGCCCCCTTAGGCAGATCACAAACAATGATCTGTCACCTGGGTGCCCAGAGCAGAGTTATGATGTCACACTGCCCCCTTAGGCACACCACAAACAAGGGTCTGTCACCTGGGTTACAGTGCAGACTTATGATGTCACAATGCCCCCTTAAGGAGATCACAGGCAAGAGTCTGTCTCCTGGGTGTCCTGTGCAGAGTTATGATGTCACAATGGCCCCTTAGGCAGATCACAGACAAAGGTCTGTTTCCTGGGTGACCATTGCAGAGTTATGATGTCACAATGCCCCCTTAGACAGATCACAGTCAAGGGTCTGTCATCTGGGTGACCAGTGCTGGTTTATGATGTCACAATGCCCCCTCAGGCAGATCACAGACACGGGTCTTTCACCCGGGTGACCAGTGCAGAATTCTGAAGTAACAATGCCCCCTTAGGCAGATCACAGATAAGGGACTGTCACCTGGCTTTCCAGTGCAGAATTATGATGTCACAATGCCCCGTTAGGCAGATCACAGACAATGGCCTGCCGCATGGGTGACCAGTGTAGGGTAATGATGTCACAATGCCCCCTTAGGCAGATGAAAGACAAGGGCCTGTTAACTGGGTGCCCAGTGCAGAGACATGATGTCACAATGCCCCCTGAGGAAGATCACAGGCAAGGGCCTCTCCCTTGGATGCCGAGCGCAGAGTTATGATGTCACAATGCCCCTTTAGGCAGATCAAAAACAAGAGCCTGTCACCTGGGTGACCATTGCAGGGTTATGATGTCACAATGCCCCCTTAGGCAGATGAAAGACAAGGACCTGTCACCTGAGTGCCCAGTGCTGAGTTATGATGTCACAATGCCCCCTTAGGCAGATCACAGAAAAGGGCCTGTCACCTGGGTGCCCAGTGTAGAGTTATGAAATCACAATGCGCCCTGAGGCAGATCACAGACAAGGTCCTGTCACCTGGGTGCCCAGTGTAGAGTTGTGATGTCACAAGGCCCCTTAGGCAGATGACAGACAAGGGCCGGTCAGCTGGTTGACCAGTGCAGAGTTATGATGTCACAATTACCCCTTAGGGAGATCACAGACAAGGGCCTGTCACATTGGTGACCAGTGCACATTTAAGACATCACAATGCCCCCTTAGGCAGATCACAGACAAGGGCCTCTCACCTGGGAGACCAGTGCAGGGTTATGATATCACAATGCACCCTTACGCAGATCACAGAAAAGGGCCTGTCACTTGGGTGCCCAGTGCAGAGTTATGATGTGAAAATTCCCCCTTAGGCACATCACAGACAAGGGCTTTTAACCTGGCTGACCAGTACAGAGTTATGATGTCACAATGCCCCCTTAGGCAGATCACAAACAAGGGCATGTCACCTGGGTTACCAGTGCACAGTTAAGATGTCACAATGCCCCCTTAGGCATTTGAAAGACAAGGGTCTTTCACCTGGGAGACCAGTGCAGATTTATGATGCACAATGTCCCCGTAGGCAGATCACAGACAAGGGTCTATCACCAGGGTGAACAGTGCAGAGTTATGATGTCACAATGCCACCATAGGCAGATCACAAACAAGGGTCTGTCACCTGGCTTGCCAGTGCAGATTTATGATGTCACAACGCCCACTTAGGGAGATCACACACAAGGGTCTGTCACCTGGGGGACCAGTGCAGAGTTATGGCGTCAAAATGCCCCCTTAGGCAGATGAAAGAAGATTGTCTAAAACCTGGGTGCCCAGTGCAGAGTTAGGATGTCACAATGCCCCCTTAGGATGATCACAGACAAGGGCCTGTCTCATGGGTGCCCAGTTCAGAGTTGTGATGTCACACTGCCCACTTAGGCAGATCATAGACAAGGGCCTGTCACCTCGGTGACCAGTGAAGAGTAATGATGTCACAATGCCCCCTTAGGCCGATCACAGACAACGGTCTGTCACCTGGGTGACCAGTACAGGGTTATGATGTTACAATGCCCCCTTAGGCAGATCAGAGACAAGGGCCTATCACGTGGGTGACCAGTGGAGAGGTATGATGTCACAATGCCCCCTTAGGCAGATCAAAGTCAATGGTTTCTCATCTGGGTGTCCAGTGCAGAATTATGATGTCACAATGCCCCCTTAGGCAGATCACAGACAAGGGTCTGTCACCTGGGTGACCCGTTCAGAGTTATGATGTCACAATGGCCCATTAGGCAGATCACAGACAAGGGTCTGTCCCCATGGTGACCAGTGCAGGGTTAAGATGTCTCAGTGCCCCCTTAGGCATATCACAGACAAGGGTCTGTCATCTCTGTGACCAAGCAGAGTTATGATGTCACAATGACCCTTAGGAAGATCACAGATAAGGGTCCGTAACCTGGGTGACCAGTGCACACTTATGATGCCGCAATTCCGCCTTAGGCAGATCACAGTCAAGGGTCTGTCACCACGGTCACCAGTGCAGAGTTATGATGTCACAATGCCACCTTAGGCCGATCACAGACAATGGTCTGTCACCTGGGTGACCAGTGCAGGGTTATGATGTTACAATGCCCCCTTAGGCAGATCAGAGACAAGGGCCTATCACGTGGGTGACCAGTGCAGAGATATGATGTCACAATGCCCCCTTAGTCAGATGTAAGAAAATTGTCTGTCACCTTGGTGACCAGTGTACAGTTACGATGTCACAATGCCCCCTTCAGCAGATCACAGACATGGGTCTGTGACCTGGGTGCCCACTTCAGAGTTATGATGTCACAATGCTCCCTTAGGCAGATCACAGACAAGGGCTTGTCACCTGTGTGCCGAGTGCAGAGTTAAGATGTCACAATGCCCCCTTAGGCAGATCACATACAAGGGCCTGTTACCTGGGTGCCCAGTGTAGAGTTATGATGTCACAATGCCCACTTAAGCAGATCAAGGGGAAGGGACTGACCTGGGTGACCAGTGCAGAATTATGATATCACAATTCCCCCTTAGGTAGATCACAGCCATGGGTCCGTCACCTGGATGACCAGTGCACAGTTAGGTTGTCACAATGACCCCTTAGGCAGATCACAGACAAGGGCCTGACACCTGGGTGCCCAGTGCAGAGTTATGATGTCACAATGCCCCCTTAGGCAGATCACAGACTAGGGCCTGTCGCTTGCGTGACCAGTGCAGAGTTATGATTTCACAATGCCCCCTTAGGCAGATCACAGACAAGGGCCTGTCACCTGGGTGCCCAGTGCAGTGTTATGATGTCACAATGCCCCCTTAGGCAGATCACACACAAGGGCCTGTCACCTCGGTGACCAGTGCATAGTAAAGATGTCACAATGCCCCCTTAAGCAGATCAAAGACAAGGGTCTGTCACCTCAGTGTCCAGTGCAGAGTTATGGTGTCGCAATGCCCCCTTAGGCAGATCACAAACAAAGGTCTGTTTCCTGGGTGACCATAGCAGAGTTATGATGTCACAATTCCCCCTTAGGCAGATCACAGACAAGGGTCTGTCACCTGGGTGACCAGTAGAGGGTTAAGATGTCACAATGCCCCCTTAGACAGATCACAGTCAAGGGTCTATCACCTGGGTGACCCGTGCAGAATTATGATGTCACAATGCCCCCTTAGGCAGATCACAGAAAAGATTCTTTCACCTGGGTGACCAGTACAGAGTTATGATGTCACAATATCCCCTTAGGCTGATCACAGACAAGAGTTTGTCACCACGGTGATCAGTGCAGAGTTATGATGTCACAATAACCCTTAGGCAGATCACAGACAAGGGTCTGTCACCTGGGTGACCAGTGCACAGTTATGATGTCACAATGACCCCTTAGGCATATCACTGTCAAGGGTCTGTCACCACGGTGACCAGTGCAGAGTTATGATGTCACAATACCCCCTTAGGCAGATCACAGACAAGGTCTGTCATCACGGTGACCAGTGCAGAGATATGATGTCACAATGCCCCCTTAGGGTGATCAGAGATAAGGGTCTTTCACCTGGGTGTCCAGTGCAGAGGTATGATGTCACAATGCTCCCTTAGGCAGATCACAGACCAGGGTCCGTCACCTGGGTGACCAGAGCACAGTTATGATGTCACAATGCCCCTTAGGCACATCACAAACAAGGTTCTGTCATCACGGTGACCAGTGCAGAGTTATTATGTCACAATATCCCCTTAGGCAGATCACAGACATCGGTCTGTCACCACGTTGAACAGTGCAGAGTTATGATGTCACAATGGCCCCTTAGGCAGATCACAGAGAAGGGTCTTTCACCTCGGTGACCAGCACAGAGTTATGATGTCACAATGCCCCATTAGGCAGATCAGTGACAAGGGTCTGTCAGCTGGGTGACCAGTGTAGGTTTATGATGTCACAATGCTCCCATAGGCATATCACGGACAAGGGTCTGTCACCAGGGTGACCAGTGCAGAGTTATGATGTCACAATGCCCCCTTAGGCATATCACAGACAAGGGTCTGTCACCTCTGTGACCAAGCAGAGTTATGATGTCACAATGCCCCCTTAGGAAGATCACAGATAAGGGTCCGTAACCTGGGTGACCAGTGCACACTTATGATGCCGCAATTCCACCTTAGGCAGATCACAGTCAAGTGTCTGTCACCACGGTGACCAGTGCAGAGTTACGATGTCACAATGCCACCTTAGGCAGATCACAGACAAGTGCCTGTCACCTGGGTGCCCGGTGCAGAGTTATGATGTCACAATGCCCCCTTAGGGCACACACAAGGGCCTGTTACCTGGGTGACCAGTGCAGAGTTATGATGTCACAATGCCCCATTAGGCATATCACAGACAAGCGCCTGTAACCTGCGTGCCCAATTCAGAGTTATGATGTCACAATGCCCCCTCAGGCAGATCACAGACTAGGGTCTGTCACCTGGGTGACCCGTTCAGAGTTATGATGTCACAATGGCCCCTTAGGCAGATCACAGACAAGGGTCTGTCACCATGGTGACCAGTGCAGGGTTAAGATGTCACAATGCCCCCTTAGGCAGTTCACAGACAAAGGTCTATCACCTGGGTGACCCGTGCAGAATTATGATGTCACAATGCCCCTTAGGCAGATCACAGAAAAGATTCTTTCACCTGGGTGACCAGTGCAGAGTTATGATGTCACAATGTCCCCTTAGGCTCATCAGAGACAAGAGTTTGTCACCACGGTGACTAGTGCAGAGTTATGATGTCACAATACCCCCTTAGGCAGATCACAGACAGGGACCTGTCACCTGTGTGACCAGTATAGAGTTATAATGTCAGAAAGCCCCCTTAGGCCAATCACAGACATGGGAATGTCACCTGTGTGCCCAGTGAACAGTTATGATGTCACAATTGCCTCTTAGGCAGATCACAGACAAGGGCCTGTCACGTGAGTGCCCAGGGCAGAGTTATGATGTCAGAATGCCCCCTTAGGCAGATCATAGAAAAGGGCCTGTTACCTGGGTGACCAGTGAAGAGTCATGATGTCACAATGCCCCCTTATGCATATCACTGACAAGCGCCTGTCACCTGCGTGCCCAATGCACAGTTATGATGTCACAATGCACCCTTAGGCAGATCACAGACAAGGGCCTGTCGCTTGGGTGACCAGTGCAAAGTTATGATTTCACACTGCGCACTTAGGCAGATCACAGACAAGGTCCTGTAACCTGGGTGTCCAGTGCAGAGTTATGATTTCACAATGCCCCGTTAGGCAGATCAAAGTCAAGGGTCTGACACCTGGGTGCCCAGTGCAGAGATTTGATATCACAATGCCCCCTTAGTCAGATGTAAGAAAAGGGACTGTCACCTGGGTGACCAGTGTACAGTTATGATGTCACAATACCCCCTTAGGGAGATCACAGACAAGGTTCTGTGACCTGGGTGCCCAGTTCAGAGTTCTGATGTCACAATGCTCCCTTAGGCAGATCACAGGCAAGGGCCTGTCACCTGGGTGACCAGTGCAGAGTTATGATGTCACAATGCACCCTTAGACAGAAGACAGACAAGGGCCAGTCACCTGGGTGCCCATTGTAGAGATATGATGTCACAAATCCCCTTTAGGCAGAAGAAAGACAAGGGCTTGTCACCTGTGTGCCAAGGGCAGAGTTTAGATGTCACAATGCACCCTTAGACAGATCACAGACAAGGGCCTGTCGCTTGGTTGAACAGTGCAGAGTTCTGATGTTACAATGCCCCCTTAGGCAGATCACAGACAAGGGCCTGTCACCTCGGTGCCCAGTGCAGTGTTATGATGTCACAATGCCCCCTTAGGCAGATCACATTCAAGGGCCTGTTACCTGAGTGCCCAGTGCAGTGTTATGATGTCACAATGCCCACTTAAGCAGATCAAGGAGACGGGTCTGTCACCTGGGTGACCAGAGCAGAATTATGATGTCACAATTTCCCCTTAGGTAGATCACAGTCACGGGTCCGTCACCTGGGTGACCAGTGCACAGTTATGTTGTCACAGTGACACCTTAGGCAGATCACAGACAAGGCCTGCCACCTGGGTGCCCAGTGGAGAGTTATGATGTCACAATGCCTCCTTAGGCAGATCACAGACAAGGGCCTGTCGCTTGGGTGACCACTGCAGAGCTATGATGTCACAATGCCCCCTTAGGCAGATCACAGTCAAGGGCCTGTCACCTGGGTGCCCAGTGCAGTGTTATGATGTCACAATGCCCCCTTAGGCAGATCACAAACAAGTTCCTGTTACCTGGGTGACCAGTGCAGGGTTATGATGTCACCATGACCCCTTAGGCAGATCACAGACAAGCGCCTGTCACCTGCGTGCCCAGTGCAGAGTTATGACGTCACAATGCTTCCTTAGGCAGATCAGAGACAAGGGCCTGTAACCAGGGTGACCAGTGCAGAGGTATGATGTCACAATGCCCCCTTAGGCATATCACAGACAAGCGCCTGTAACCTGCGTGCCCAATTCAGAGTTATGATGTCACAATGCCCCCTCAGGCAGATCACAGACTAGGGTCTGTCACCTGGGTGACCCGTTCAGAGTTATGATGTCACAATGGCCCCTTAGGCAGATCACAGACAAGGGTCTGTCACCATGGTGACCAGTGCAGGGTTAAGATGTCACAATGCCCCCTTAGGCAGATCACAGACAAAGGTCTATCACCTGGGTGACCCGTGCAGAATTATGATGTCACAATGCCCCCTTAGGCAGATCACAGAAAAGATTCTTTCACCTGGGTGACCAGTGCAGAGTTATGATGTCACAATGTCCCCTTAGGCTCATCAGAGACAAGAGTTTGTCACCACGGTGACCAGTGCAGAGTTATGATGTCACAATACCCCCTTAGGCAGATCACAGACAGGGACCTGTCACCTGTGTGACCAGTATAGAGTTATAATGTCAGAAAGCCCCCTTAGGCCAATCACAGACATGGGAACGTCACCTGTGTGCCCAGTGAACAGTTATGATGTCACAATTGCCTCTTAGGCAGATCACAGACAAGGGCCTGTCACGTGAGTGCCCAGGGCAGAGTTATGATGTCAGAATGCCCCCTTAGGCAGATCATAGAAAAGGGCCTGTTACCTGGGTGACCAGTGAAGAGTCATGATGTCACAATGCCCCCTTATGCATATCACTGACAAGCGCCTGTCACCTGCGTGCCCAATGCACAGTTATGATGTCACAATGCACCCTTAGGCAGATCACAGACAAGGGCCTGTCGCTTGGGTGACCAGTGCAAAGTTATGATTTCACACTGCGCACTTAGGCAGATCACAGACAAGGTCCTGTAACCTGGGTGTCTAGTGCAGAGTTATGATTTCACAATGCCCCGTTAGGCAGATCAAAGTCAAGGGTCTGACACCTGGGTGCCCAGTGCAGAGATTTGATATCACAATGCCCCCTTAGTCAGATGTAAGAAAAGGGACTGTCACCTGGGTGACCAGTGTACAGTTATGATGTCACAATACCCCCTTAGGGAGATCACAGACAAGGTTCTGTGACCTGGGTGCCCAGTTCAGAGTTCTGATGTCACAATGCTCCCTTAGGCAGATCACAGGCAAGGGCCTGTCACCTGGGTGACCAGTGCAGAGTTATGATGTCACAATGCACCCTTAGACAGAAGACAGACAAGGGCCAGTCACCTGGGTGCCCATTGTAGAGATATGATGTCACAAATCCCCTTTAGGCAGAAGAAAGACAAGGGCTTGTCACCTGTGTGCCGAGGGCAGAGTTTAGATGTCACAATGCACCCTTAGACAGATCACAGACAAGGGCCTGTCGCTTGGTTGAACAGTGCAGAGTTCTGATGTTACAATGCCCCCTTAGGCAGATCACAGACAAGGGCCTGTCACCTCGGTGCCCAGTGCAGTGTTATGATGTCACAATGCCCCCTTAGGCAGATCACATTCAAGGGCCTGTTACCTGAGTGCCCAGTGCAGTGTTATGATGTCACAATGCCCACTTAAGCAGATCAAGGAGACGGGTCTGTCACCTGGGTGACCAGAGCAGAATTATGATGTCACAATTTCCCCTTAGGTAGATCACAGTCACGGGTCCGTCACCTGGGTGACCAGTGCACAGTTATGTTGTCACAGTGACACCTTAGGCAGATCACAGACAAGGCCTGCCACCTGGGTGCCCAGTGGAGAGTTATGATGTCACAATGCCTCCTTAGGCAGATCACAGACAAGGGCCTGTCGCTTGGGTGACCACTGCAGAGCTATGATGTCACAATGCCCCCTTAGGCAGATCACAGTCAAGGGCCTGTCACCTGGGTGCCCAGTGCAGTGTTATGATGTCACAATGCCCCCTTAGGCAGATCACAAACAAGTTCCTGTTACCTGGGTGACCAGTGCAGGGTTATGATGTCACCATGACCCCTTAGGCAGATCACAGACAAGCGCCTGTCACCTGCGTGCCCAGTGCAGAGTTATGACGTCACAATGCTTCCTTAGGCAGATCAGAGACAAGGGCCTGTAACCAGGGTGACCAGTGCAGAGGTATGATGTCACAATGCCCCCGTAGGTAGATCACAGACAAAGGCCTGTCACCTGGGTGCCCAGTGCAGAGTTATGATGTCACGATTCCCCATTAGGCATATCATAGACAAGGGCCTGTCACCTGGGTGCCCAGTGTAGAGTTATGAAATCACAATGCCCCCTGAGGCAGATCACAGACAAGGTCCTGTCACCTGGGTGCACAGTGTAGAGTTGTGATATCACAAGGCCCCTTAGGCAGATGACAGACAAGGGCCTGTCAGCTGGGTGACCAGTGCAGGGTTATGATGTCACAATTCCCCCTTAGGCAGATCACAGACAAGGGCCTGTCAGATTGGTGACCAGTGCACATTTAAGATATCACAATGCCCCCTTAGGCAGATCACAGACAAGGGCCTCTCACCTGGGAGACCAGTGCAGGGTTATGATGTCACAATGCCCCCTTACGCAGATCACAGACAAGGGCCTGTCACTTGGGTGCCCAGTGCAGAGTTATGATGTCAAAATTCCCCCTTAGGCACGTCACAGACAAGGGCATTTAGCCTGGCTGACCAGTACAGAGTTATGATGTCACAATGCCCCCTTAGGCGGATCACAAACAAGGGCATGTCACCTGTGTGACCAGTGCACAGTTAAGATGTCACAATGCCCCCTTAGGCATTTCAAAGACAAGGGTCTTTCACCTGGGTGACCAGTGCAGATTTATGATGCACAGTGTCCCCGTAGGCAGATCACAGAGAAGGGTCTGTCACCAGGGTGAACAGTGCAGAGTTATGAAGTCACAATGCCATCGTAGGCAGATCACAAACAAAGGTCTGTCACCTGGCTTGCCAGTGTAGATTTATGATGTCACAACGCCCACTTAGGGAGATCACACAGAAGGGTCTGTCACCTGGTTGACCAGTGTAGAGTTATGATGTCACAATGCCCCCTTAGGCAGATCACAGACACGGCCTTTAACCTGGGGGCCCAGTGTGGAGTTATGATGTCACAATGCCCCCTTAGGCAGATCAAAGACAAGGGCGTGACACCAGGGTGCCCACTGAAGAGATTTGATGTCACATTGCCCCCTTAGTCAGATGTAAGACAAGGGTCTGTCACCTGGGTGACCAGTGCCGAGTTATGATGTCACATTGCCCCCTTAGGCAGATCACAGACAAGGGTCTGTCACGTGGGTGCCCAGTTCAGAGTTATGATGTCAGAATGCTCCCTAAGGCAAATCACAGACAAGGGCCTGTCACCTGTGTGCCGAGTGCAGAGTTATGATGTCACAATGCCCCCTTAGCTAGATAACAGACAAGGGCCTGTCGCTTGGTTGATAATTGCAGAGTTATGATGTCACAATGCCTCCGTAGGCAGATCTCAGACAAGGGCCAATCACCTGGGTGCCCAGTGCAGAGTTATGATGTCACAATGCCCCCTTAGGCAGATCACACACAAGGGCCTGTTACCTGGGTGACCAGTGCAGAGTTATGATGTCACAATGACCCCTTAGGAAGATCACAGACAAGCGGCTCTCACCTTCGTGCCCAGTGGAGAGTTTTGATGTCACAATGCTCCCTTAGGCAGATCAAAGACAAGGGCCTGTCACCTGGGTGCCCACTGCAGAGTTATGATGTCACAATACCCACTGAGGCAGATCACAGACAAGGGCCTGTCGCTTGTGTGACCAGTGCAGAGTTATCATGTTACAAAGCCCCGTTAGGCAGATCACAGAAAAGGGCCTGTCACCTGGGTCCCTAGTGCAGAGTTATGATGTCACAACGCCCCCTCTGTCAGAACACACAAAAGGGCCTGTTACCTGGGTGACCAGTGCAGAGTTATGATGTCACAATGACCCCTTAGGAAGATCACAGACAAGAGCCTGTCAACTGCGGGCCCAGTGCAGATTTATGATATCAGAATGCTCCCTTAGGCAGATCACAGACAAGGTCCTGTCACCTGGGTGACCAGTGCAGGGTAATGATGTCACAGTGCCCCCTTAGGCAGATCACAGACAAGGGCCTGTCACCTGGGTGACCAGTGCAGAGTTAGGATGTCACAATGCCCTTTTAGGCAGGTCACAGACGAAGTTCTTTCTCCTCGGTGACCAGTGCAGAGTTACGATGTCACAATGCCCCCTTAGGAAGATCGAAGACAAGAGCCTGTCAACTGGGTGCCCAGTGCAGAGATATGATGTCACAATGCCCCCTTAGGGAGATGAAAGTCAAGGGTCTGTCACCTGGTTGACCAGTGCAGAGTTATGATGTCACAATGCTCTCTTACGCCGATGAAAGACAAGGGCCTGTCACTTGGGTGCTCAGTGCAGAGTTATGATGTCACAATGCCCCGTTAGGCTCATCACAGACAAGGGCCTGTCACATGGGTGTCCAGTGCAGAGTCATGATGTCACAATACCCCCTAAGGCAGATCACAGACAAGGCTCTGTCACCTGGATGACCAGTGCGGAGTTATGATGTCACAGTGCCCCCTTAGGCAGATCACAGACAAGGGTGTGTCTCCTGGGTGCCCAGTGCAGAGTTGTGATGTCAGAATGCCCCGTTAGGCAGATTACAGACAAGTGTCTCTCACCTTAGAGGCCAGTGCAGTGTTATGATGTCACAATGCCCCCTTAGGCAGACCACAGACAAGGGATAGTCACCTGGGTTGCCAGTACGGAGATATGATGTCACAATGCCCCTTTAGGCAGATGAAAGAAAAGGGCCTGTCACCTGGGTGCCAAGTGCAGAGTTATGATGTCACAATACCCTCTGAGGCAGATAACAGACAAGGGCCTGTCGCTTGGGTGACCAGTGCTGAGTTATGATGTCACAATGCTCCCTTAGGCAGAACACAGACAAGGACAAGTTACCTAGGTGCCCAGTGCAGAGATATGATGTCCCAATGCCCCCTTACGCAGATAAAGACAAGGGCCTGTCACCTGCGTGTGCAGTGCAGAGTTATGATATCACAATACCCACTGAGGCAGATCACAGACAAGGGCCTGTCGCTTGGGTGACCGGTGCAGAATTATGATGTTACAATGCCCCTCTTGTCAGATCACAGACAAGGGCCTGTCACCTGAGTGCCCAGTGCGAAGTTATGATGTCACAATACCCCTTGAGGCAGATCAAACCGAAAGGCTTGTTACCTGGTGACCAGTGTAGAGTTATGATGTCACAATGCCCCCTTAGGCAGATCACAGGAAAGGGTCTGTCACCTGGCTGCCCAGTACAGAGTTATGATGTCACAATTCTCCCTTAGGCAGATCACAGACACGGGCCTGTCACGTGGGTGACCAGCGCAGAGTTATGATGTCACAATGCCTCCTTAGACCGAAGACAGACAAGGGCCAGTCACCTGGGTGCCCAGTGGAGAGATATGGTGTCACAATTCCCCTTTAGGCAAATCAAAGACAAGGGCCTGTCACCTGTGTGCCGAGTGCATAGTTATGATGTCACAATGCCCCTTTAGGCAGATCACAGACAAGGTCCTGTCACCTGGGTGACCAGTGCAGAATTATGATGTCACAATGACTCCTTTGGAAGATCACAGAGAAGCGGCTGTCACCTACGTGCCCAGTGGAGAGTTATGATGTCACAATACTCCCTTTGGCAGATCACAGACAAGGGTTTGTCACCTGGTGCACAGTGCAGAGTTATGACATCACAGTGCCCCTTAGGCGGGCCACAGACAAGGATCTGTCACCTGGGTGACCAGTGCAGGGTTATGAAGTCACAATGCCCTCTTAGGCATATCAGAGTCTAGGGTCTGTCACCTGGGTGACCAGTGAAGAATTATGATGCCACAATGCCCCCTTAGGTAGATCACAGACAAGGATCTTTCACCTGGGTGACCAGTGCAGAGTTATGATGTCACAATGCCCCCTTAGGCAGATCACAGACAAGGGTCTGTCACCAGGGTGTCTAGTGCAGAGTTATAATGACACCATGCCATCTTAGGAAAACCAGAGACAAGAGTGTGTCACCTGGGTTCCAGTGCAGATTTATGATTTCATAGTGTACCCTTAGGGTGATCATAGACAAGGGTCTGTCTCCTGGGTGACCAGTGCAGAGTTATGATGTCACAATGCCACCTTAGGTAGATCACAGACGAGGGTCTGTCACCTGGGTGACCAGTGTAGAGTTATGATGTCACAATGCCCCCTTAGGCAGATCAAAGACAATCGCTTGTCACTTGGGTGCCCAGTGCAGAGGTTTGAAGTCACAATGCCCCCTTAGGCAGATCACAGACAAGGGCCTGTCACCTGGGTGCCCACTTCAGTGTTATGATGTCACACTGCCCCCTTAGGCATATCACAGATATGGGCCTGTCGCTTGGGTGACCAGTGCAGAGTTATGATGTCACAATGACCTCTTAGGCAGATCACAGACAAGGGTGTTTCACCTGGGTGACCAGTGCAGAGTTAAGATGTCATAATGCCCCGTTAGGCAGATCAAAGACAAGGGACTGTCACCTGGGTGATCAGTGCAGAATTATGATGTCACAATGCCCCCTAAGGCAGATCAAAGACAAGGGTCTGTCACCAGTGTGACCAGTGCAGAATTATGAAGTCACAATGCCCTGTTATTCAGATCAGAGACAAGGGTCTTTCACGTGGGTGACAAGTGCAGTGATATGATGTCACAGTACCCCTTAGGCAAATCACAGACAAGGGTCTGTCACCTGGGTGACAAGTTCCGGGTTATGATGTCACAATGCCCACTTATGCAGATCACCGACAAGTTCCTGTCTCCTGGGTGACCAGTGCAGATTTATGATGTCACATTTCCCCCATAGGCAGATCACAGAAAAGTGTCTGTCACCTGTATGACCATTGCAGAGTTATGCTGTCACAATGCTCCCTTAGGCAGATCACAGACAAGGACCTCTCACCTTGGTTACCCGTGCAGAATTTCGAAGTCACAATGCCCCATCAGGCAGCTCATAGACAAGGGTCTGTCACCTGGGTGACCCGTGCAGAGTTATGATGTCACAATGCCCCCTTAGGCGGATCAGAGACAAGGGTCTGTGGCCTGGATGACCCATGCAGAGTTAAGATGTCACAGTGCCCCCTTAGGCAGATCACAGACAAGGGTCTGTCACCTGGGGGACCAGTGCAGATTTATGATGTCACAATGCCCCCTTAGGCAGATCAAAGTCAAGGGTCTGTCACCTGGGTGACCCATACAGAGTAATGATGTCACAATACCCACTTAGGCAGATCAAACATTATATATTGTACATAAAATATCAAAGTACTGCAAAAATACATTACATAGTGTACATAAAGTATCAAAGAACACCAAATATATATTATATACAGTACATAAAATGTCAAAGTACACCATATATGTATTACATACTGTAAATAATATACCAAAGTACACAATATATATTTTATGCTGTTCATAAAATATCAAAATACACCAAATATATTATAAACTGTAGATAAATTATCAAAGTACACCAAATATATATTATATAGTGTACAAAAAATATCAAAGTACACCAAATATATATTATGTACTTTACATAAAATATCAAAGTACACCAAACATATATTTTGTACTGTACGTAATATACGAATGCACACTAATATATATTATATACTGTACGTAAAATATAGTACACCAAATATATATTATATACTGTACATAAATTATGAAACTACACAAAATATATAGTATATACTGTACATAAAATATCAACGTAAACGAAATATATATTATATACTGTACATAAAAGATTAAGGACATAAAATATATAATATATAGTGTACATAATGCATTAAAATACACCAAATATATATTGTATACTGTACATAAAATATCAAAGTTCTCCAAATATATATTATACACTGTACATGAAATATCAAAGTACACCTAATATACATTATATACTGCAAGTAAATCATCAAAGTGCAGCAAATATACATTATATAGTGTACATAAAATTTCAAAGTACACCAAAGATATATTATATACAGTACATAAAATATCAACGTACAGCAATTGAATATTATATACTGTACAAAAAATATCTAAGTACACCAAATATATATTATATACTGTACATAAAATGTCACAGTAGACCAAATATATTTAATGTACTGCACATAAAACATCAAAGTTCACCAAATATATATTATGTACTGCACATAAAATGTCAAACTACACCAAATATATATTATATACTGTAAATAAAATATCAAAGAACACCAAATATTTATTATATACAGTACATAAAATATCAAAATAAATTAAATACATATTTTATACTTTACATAAGATATCAAAGTTCACCAAATATATAATATAGTTTACAAATGTAAGAAAGGACACCAAACATATATTATATAATGCACATAAAATAAAAAAGTTCAGCAATATATATTATATACTGTATATAAAATATTAAAGTACACCATATATATTATATAATGCACATAAAATATCAAAGTACACCAAATATATATTTTATACTGTATATAAAATTTCAAAGTACATAAAATATATATTATATACGGTACATAAAATATCAAACTACACCACATATATATTATATACAGTACATAAAATATCGAAGTACACCAAATATATATTATATACTGCACATAAAATATCATACTACACCAAATATATACTATATATTGCACATAAAATGTCAAAGTACACCAAATATATATCATATATTGTACTTAAAATATCAAAGTTCACCAAATATATATTATATGGTGTACATAAAAGATGAAAGTACAGCAAATATATATTATGTATTGTACATAAAATATCAAACTACACCAAATATATATTTTGTAGTGTACATAGTATATGAAAGCATACCAAGTATATATTATATAGTGTACACAAAATATCAAAGTATACCAAATATACATTATATAATGTACAGAAATTATGAAACTACAGCAAATATGTATTATATACTGTACATAAAATATCAAAGCACACCTAATATACACTATATACAGTACATAAAAAATTAAGGACACAAAATATATACTATATAGTATATATAAATTATCATAATACACAAAATATATATTACAGAGTGTACAGAAAATATCAAAATATGCCAAATATATATTATATACTGTACATAATATATCAGAGTACACATAATATACATTATATATTGAATGTAAAGTATCAAAGTACACCAAATATATATTATATATTGTACAAAAAGCACCAAAGTACACCAAATATATATTATATACTGTACGTAAAATACAAAACTACAGCGAACATATATTATAAACTGTACATACAATATCAAAGTAAACCATATATAATATACTGTACATAAAATATCAAAATAAACAAAATATATTATTTACTGTACATAACATTTCAAAGTACACCAAACATATATTATATACTGTACATAAAATATCAAAGTACAGCAAATATATATTATATACTGTACATAAAATATCAAAGTAAAACAATTATATATTATATAATGTACATAAAATATCAAAATACACCAAACATATATTATGTACTGTACATAAAATATGAAATTACATCAAATGTATAGTATATACTATACATAAAATATCAAAGTACATCCAATTTACATTATATGCTTTACATAAAATATCAATGTTCAAAAAATATATATTATAAACTGTACATAATTTATGAAAGAACACCAAATATATATTATATACTGCACATAAAATATCAAATTATACATCATATGTATTATATACGGTACATAAAATATCAAAGTTCACCAATTATATGATATACTGTACATAAATATCAAAGTACACCAAATATATATTAAGAACTGTATATAAAGTATAAATGTACAGCAAATATATATTACATACTGCATATAAAATATCAAAGTACACCATATATATTATATACTGTACATAAAATATGAAAATACACCAAATATGTATTATATACTGTACATAAAATATAAAAGTATGGCAAATATACATTATATACTGTATTTAAAATATCAAAGTACACCATATATATAATATATTGTACATAAGATATCAAAGTACACCAAATATATATTATAAAGTGAACATAAAATATCAAAGTACACCAAATATATATTATATAGTGTACATAATGTATCAGAGTTCACAAAATATACATTGTATACTGTACAAAAAATATCAAAGTACACAAAATATATATTCTATACTGTACATAAAACATCCAATTACACCAAATATATATTATATACTGTACATAAAATATTAAAGTACACCAAATATATAATGTACTGTACATAAAATTTCAAAGTACACAAATTATATATTATATACTTTACATAATATATCCCAGTAGACCAAATGAATATTATATACTGCAGAAAAAATATCAAAGTACAACAAATATATATTATATACTGTACATAATATATCACAGTACACCAAATATATATTACATACTATACATAAAATATCAAAGTACAGAAATCATATATTATATACTGTACATAAAATGTCTACACCAAATATATATTATATACTGCACAATAAATATCAAAGCACACCAAATATATATTATGTACTGTACATAAAATTTCAAAGTACACCAAATATATATTATGTACTGTACATAAAATATCACTGTATACTAAATAAATATTCTATACTGTACATAAAATATCAAAGTACAACAAATATATATTATATACTGTACATAAGATATCAAACCACACAAAAAATATATTACATACTGTACTTAAAATATCAAAGTTCACCAAGTAGATATTATATACTATACATAAAATATCAAAGTATACATAATGTATATTATATACTGTACATAAAATACAAATGTACACCAAATATATATTACATAGTGTACATAAAGTTTCAGAGAACACAAAATATACATTATATACTGTACATAAACTATCAAAGTACACAAAATATATATTCGATACTGTATATAAAATATGAAAGTACACCAAATGTATATTATATAATGTACAAAAAATATTATAGTACACCAAATTTACATTATATACTGTTCATAAAATATCAAAGTACACGTAATATATATTATATAATGTACATAATATATCCAAGTACACCAAATGAATATTACATACTGTACCTAAAATATCAAAGTACACCAAATACATATTATATACTGTACGTAAAATATCACAGTACAACAAATATATATTATATACGTTACATAAAATATCAAAGTACACCAAATATATGTTATATATGGTACATAAAATATCAAAGTACAAAAATATATGTTATATACCTTACATAAAATATAAAAGTACAACAAATATATATTATGTAGTGTAAATGAAATATCAAAGTACATGAAATATATATTATATAGTGTACATAAAATATCAAAGTACACGAAAGGTATATTATATACTGTACGTAAAATAGCAAAGTACACCAAATATTTATTATATGCTGTACAAAAATCAAAGAACCCCAAATACATATTATATACTGTACATAAAATATCAAAGTACACCAAATGAATATTATATACTGTATATAAAATATCAAAGTACACCAAATATATATTATATAGTGTACATAAAATATCAAAGTTCACCAAATGAATATTATATACTGCAAAAAAATTTGAAATTACACCAAATATATATTATATACTGTACATAAAATATTACAGTACACCAAATATATTTTATATACTGAACTTAAAATATCAAAGCACAACAAATATATATTATATACTGCATATAAAATATCAAAGAACACCGTATATATCATATACTGTACATAAAATATGAAAGTACACCAAATATATATTATATACTGTATGTAAAATATCAAAGTACACCAAATATATATTATATACTATTCATAAAATATCAAAGTACAATGAATATATTATATATACTGTACATAAAATATCAAAGTACATCAAATGTATATTACATACTGTACATAAAATATCAAAGTACACCAAATATATGTTACATACTGTACATAAAACATCAACGTGCATCAGATATATATTACATACTGTACATAACATATCAATATTGTAAAGAAAATATCAAAGTGCACCAACTATATGTCATATACTGTACATAAAATATCAAAGTACACCAAATCAATACTATATAATGTACATAAAATATCAAAGTATACCAAATGAATATTATATACTGTTCAAAAAATATCAAAGTACACCAAATATATATTATATACTGTACATAAAATATCAAAGTAAACCAAATATATATTATATACTCTACATAACATATCAAAGTACAACAAGTATATATTATGTACTGTACATAAAATTTCAAAGTACACCAAATATATATTATTTACTGTACATAAAATATCAAAGTTCAGCAAATATATATTATATACTGTATATAAAATATAAAATACAACATATATATTATACACTGTACATAAATTATCAAACACCATATATATGTTACATACTGTACAAAAAATATCAAAGTACACAAAATGTATATTATATACTCAATATAAAATATTGAAGTACACCAAATATATATTATGTACTGTACATAATATATCAAATTACACCAAATATATATTATAAACTGTACATAAATTATCAAAGTACACCAAAAATATATTATATACTGTATATAAAATATCAAATGGTTCCTAATATATGTAATTTACTCTACATAAAATAGCACAGTACACAAAATACATACTTTATAGTGTACATAAAGTATCAAAGTACACATAAAATATATTATATACTATACACAAAATATAAAAGTATACCAAGTATATATTATACACTGTACATAAATTATCAAAGTACACCAAATATATATTATATACTGTACATAAAATATGAATGTACACCAAATATATGTTATATACTGTACATAAATTATCAAAGTACACGAAATATATATTATATACTGTATATAAAATATCAAAGTACACCAAATATATTAAATATTGTACATAGAATATAAAAGTACATCCAATATATATTATATACTGTGCATAAAATATCAAAATACAGCAAATTTATATCATATACTGTAGATAAAATATCAAATTACACCTATATATAATACACTGTATATAAAATATCAAAATACACCAATATATTACATACTGTACCTAAAATTTCAAAGTATGCCAAATACATGTTATATAATGTACATAAAATATCAAAGTACAGCAAATATATATTATATACCATACATGAAATATCAAAGTACAGCAAATATGTATTATAAACTGTATATAAAATGTCAAGGTAAAACACCTGTATATTACATACTGTACATAAAATATGAAAGTATAACAAATGTGTATTATATACTGTAGACAAATTATCAAATTACACAAAATATATATTGTAGACTGTATATGAGTACACCAAATATATATTATATACTGTACATAAACTATCAAAGTACACCAAATATATATTATTTACTGTACCTAAAATATCAAAGTATACCAATTATATATTATAGAGTGTACATAAAGTATCAAAATACATGTGGTATATATTATGCACTGTACATAAAACAGCAAATTACACCAATTATATATTATAATGTGTACATAAAATATGAAAGTACACCAAATACATATTATATACTGTAAATGAAATATTAAAATACACCAAATATATATCATATACTGTACATAAAATATCAAAGTATACCAAATATATATTATATACTGTAGATAAAATATCAAAGTACATGAAATATATATTATATGCTCTACATAAAATATCAAAGTACACCAAACGGATATTATGTACTGTACATAAAATATCAAATTACACCTACTATATATTATATACTGTACATAAAATATCAGAGTGCACCAAATATATTTTATGTACTGCACATAAAATATCAAACTATAGCAAATATATAATATACACTGCACATAAAATATAAAATTACACCAAATAAGGATTACGTACTGTACATAAAATATCAAAGTACACCAAATATATAATATACTGTTCATAAAATATCAATGTACACCAAATGTATATTATGTACAGTACATTACAATATCAAAGTACACCTAACACATATTATATACTATCAATAATATATCAAAGTACACCAAATATATGTTATATACTATAAATAAACTATCAAAGTAAACCAAATATATATTATGTACTGTACATAAAATATCAAAGTACACCAAACATATATTTTATACTGAACATACAATATCAAAGAACACCAAACATATATTATATACTCTATATAAAATACCAAAATACACCAAATATATATTATACTCTCTTGTTAAAATATCAAAGAACACCTAATGTATATTATATACAGTATTTAAAATATCACAATAAAGCAAATATATATTATATACTGTACAAAAATTTTATCAAAGTAAAACTCATGAATATTTTATACTGTACATAAAATATCAAAGTACACTAAATATATATTATATACTGTGTATAAAATATCCCATTGCACCAAATATATAATATATACTGCACATAAAATATCAAAGTACTTCATATATATTATATAGAGTACATAAAATATCAAAGTACACCAAATATATATTACATACTGTACATAAAATATCAAAGTACAACAAATGTATACAATGTACTGTATATAAAACATCAAAGTAAACCAAATATATACTATATACTGTACATTAAAATATCAAAGAACATCTAATATTTATTATATACTGTATATAAAATATCATAGTACACCAAATATATATTATATACAGTACATAAAATAAGAAAGTACACCATATATATTATAAAGTCTACATAAAATGTGAAAGTACACCAAATATATTATAAAATATACATAAAATTTCAAAGTACACCAAATATATATTACATACTGTACATAAAATATTAAAGTACACCAAATATATATTATATACTCTACACAAAATATCAAAATACATGAAACATATATTATACACTGTACATAAACTACCAAAGAACACCAAATATATATTATATACTATACATAAAATTTTAAAGTACACCGAATATATACTGTACCTAAAATATCAAAGTACACAACATATATATTATATACTGTACATAAAACACCAAAATACACCAAATGTATATTATATACTGTACATAAGCTATCAATTTGCACCAAATATATATTAGACACTGTACTTAAAATATCAAAGTATACCTAATATATTATATGGTGTACATAAAATATCTAATTATACAAAATATATATTATATACTGTACATAAAATATCAAATTACACCAAGTATATATTATATACTGTACATAATATATAAAAGTACACCAAATATATATTCTGTACTGTACATAAAATATAAAATTTTACCTTATATATAATATACTGTACATAAAATATCAAAGTACACCAAATATGGATTATATAGTATACATAAAATATCAAAGTACACCAAATATGTATTATATACTGTATATAAAATATAAAAGTACAGCAAATATATATTATATACTGTACATAAAATAATAAAGTACACCATATATATTATATACAGTACATAAAATGTCAAAGTACAACAAATATATTATACACTGTACAGAAAATTTCAAAGTACCCCAAATGTCCATTATATACTATACATAAAATATCAAAGTACACAAAATATATATTATATACAGTACATAAAATATCAAAGCACACAAAAAATATATTAAATACTGTATATAAAATATAAAAGTACACCTAATATATATTATACACTGTACATAAAATATCAACGTACACCACATATATTTTATATACTGTACATAAAATATCAAAGTACACCAAATGTACATTATATACTGTACATAAAATATCAATGTACAGCAAAAATATATATATACTGTACATAATATATCAAAGTAAGACAAACATATACTATATACTGTACAAAAAATATCAAAGTATACGGAATATATATTATATACTGTACATAAAATGTGAAATTTCACATAATATGTATTATATATTGCACATAAAATTTCAAAGTACACCAAACATATATTATATACTGTGCATAAAATATCAAAACACACCAAAAATATATTATCTACTGTACATAAAATATCAAAGTACACCTGACATTTATTATATACTGTACGTAAAATATCAAAGTACACGAAATATATATTATATACTACATGTAAAATATCAAATTACACCAAATATATATTCTATACAGTACTTAAAATTTCAAAGTACACCAAATATATATTATATACTGTACATAGAATATCAAAGTACACCAAATATACATTAAATACTGAACATAAAATATCAAAGTACACCAAAAATATATTATATAATGTACATAAAATATCAAAGTATACCTAATATATATTTTATACTATACATAAAATATCAAAGTACAGCAAATATATATTATATACTGTACATAAAATATCTAAGTACACCAAATGTATATTATATACTCTACATAAAATATCAAAGTACACCATATATATATTCTATACTGTACATAAAATATCAAAGTACACCAAGTATACATTATGTACTGTACATAAAATATCAAACTACACCAAATATATATTATGTACTGTAGATAAAATTTCAAAGTACACGAAATATATATTATGTACTGCACATAATATAACAATGTACACCGAATCTATATTATATACTGTACATAAAATATCAAAGAACACCAAATATATATCATATACTGTACATATATTATTAAGCACACAAATTATGTATTATGTACTTTAAATAAAATATCAAAGCACAAAATATATATTATATACTCTACATAAAATACCAGTGTACCCCAAATATGTATTATACTCTGTACATAAAATATCAAATTACCCCAAATATGTGTTATATACTGTACATAAAATATCAAAGTACACCAAATATGTATTTTATAGTGTACATAAAGTATAAAAGTACATGAAATATACATTGTATACTGTATATAAAATATCAAATTATAGCAAATATATATTATATACTGTACATAAAATATCAAAGTACAACAAATATGTTATATACTGCACATAAAATATCAAAATACACCAAATGTTTTATATAATATACATAAAATATCAAAGTACACCAAATAAATATTATGTACTGTACATGAAATATCAAAGTACAGCAAATATATATTATATACTCTACAAAAAATACCAAAGTAAAACAAACATATACTATATACTGTACATAAAATACCAAATTACACGAATTATATGTTATATACTGTACATAAAATGTGAATGTTCACCAAATACATATTATATACTGTACATAAAATATCAAAGTACACCAAAAATATATTGTATACTGTTCATAAAATATCAAGTTAAACCAAATATATATTATATACTGTACATAAAATATCAGAGTACACCAAATATATTTTATATACTATACATAATATATCAAAGTGTACCCAATATATATTTTATACTGTACATAAAATATCAAAGTATACCTAATATATATTATATAATGTACATAAAATATCAAAGTGGACCAAATATATAATATAGTGTACATAATGTACAAAATTACACCAAATATATATAATATACTATACATAAAATATAAAATTACAACAAATATATTTAATATACTGTATATAAAATATCTAAGTTCAAACTATATATTACATACAGTATATAAAATATCAAAGTACTCCAAGTATATATTATATACTGTAATCAAAATGTGAAAGTACACCAAATATATGCTGTACATAAAATATCCAATTACACCACATATATATTATGTACTGTACATAAAATATCAAAATACTCCAAGTATATATTATGTAATGTACATAAAATATAAAAGTACATATTACATATTATATACTGTAGCTAAAATATCAAAGCACAAAAAATATGTTCTGTACTGTACATAAAACATCAAAATATACCTAATATATTATATACTGCACATAAAATATCAAAGTATACCAAATATGGATTATATAGTGTACATAAAGTATCAAAGTACACCAAATATACATTATATACTGTACATAAAACATCAAAGTACACCATATATCTTATATACTGTACATAAAATGTCATAGTACACGAAGTATATTATATACTGTACATAAAATATCAAAATACACCAAATATATTATATACTATACATAAAATATGAAACTACACAAAATATATATTGTATACTCTACATACAATATAAAATAACAACAAATATGTATTATACTCTGTACATAAAATATCACAAACACCAAATATATTATATAATGTACATAAAATTTCAAAGTACACCAAATATATATTATATAATGTACATAAAATATCAAAGTACACCAAATGAATATTATATACTGTTCATAAAATATCAAAGTACACCAAATGTATATTATATACTGTACATAAAATATCAAAGAACACCAAATATTTGTTATATACTGTACATAAAATATCAAAGTACACCACATATATATTATATACTGTACCTTAAACATCAAAGTACAGCAAACATATATACTGTACATAAAATATCAAAATACACCTAATATATATAATATTCTGTACAAAAAATATCACACTACACCAATATATATTATATACTATATATGAAATATCAAACTGCACCAAATATTTTATATTCTACATTGAATATCAATATACAACAAATATATATTATATAGTGTACATAAAATATAAAAGTACACCAAATATTTATTATATACTGTACATAAAATATCAAATTTCACCAAATGAATATTATATACTGTACATAAAATATCAAGGTACACCAAATATATATTATATACTGTACATTAAATATCACTTTACACCAAATATATTTTATATATGGCATTTAAAATATCAAAGTACCCCAAATATTTATTATATACTGCACATAAAATATCAAAGAACAGCAAACATATATTATATACTATATATAAAATATCAAAGTACACCAAATATATATTATATACTGTTCATAAAATATCAAAGTACACCATATTTATTATAAATTGTACAGAAAATATAAAAAAGTACACCAAATATATATTAGATACTGTACATAAAATATCAAAATACAGTAAATATATATTATATACTACACAAAAAATATCAAAGTACACAAAATACATATTATATACTGTACATAATATATTAAAGTACACCAAATATATATTATATACTGTATATAACGTATCAAAGTACAACAAATATATGTTATATACTGTACATGAAATATCAAAATACACATAATATATATTATATAATGTACATAAAATATCAATATATATGTAATATATACTATTTACTGTACACAAAATATCAAAGTGCACCAAATATATAATATAGTGCACATAAAGTGTCAACGTACACCAAATATATAGTATAAACTGTACATAAAATATAAAAATATAGCAAATATATAGTATACTGTATATACAATATCAAATTACAACCTATATATTATATATTGTACATAAAATCTCAAAGTACACCAAATATATGTTGTGTACGGTACATAAAATATCAAAGTGCACCAAATATATATTATATACAGTAGATAAATTATGAAAGTACACAAAATATATATTATATACTGTACATATAATATCAAAGTACACCAAATATGTATTATATACTGTACATAAAATATCAAAATACACCAAATATATATTATATAGTGTACATAAAATATCATAGTACACCAAATATATATTACAAACTGTACAAAAAATATCAAAGTACACCAAAGGTATATTATATACTCTACATAAAATATCAAATTACACCAAATATTTATTATATACTGTAAAAAAAAATCAAAGTACACCAAATATATATTTTATACTCTTCATAATGTATCAAAGTACAACAAATGAATATAATATACTGTACATAAAATATCAAAGTACACCAAATGCATCTTATATACTGTACATAAAATATCAAATTTCACCAAATGAATATTATATACTGTACATAAAATATCAAGGAACACCAAATATATATTATATACTGTACATTAAATATCACAGTACACCAAATATATTTTCTACACTGCACTTAAAATATCAAAGTATACCAAATATTTTTTATATACTGCACATAAAATATCAAAGTACACCCAATATTATATAATGTACATAAAATATCAAAATACACCATATATACTATATACTGTACATAAAATATCAAAAAACAAATATATTTTATACTGTACATAATATTTCAAAGTAGACCAAATATATATTATATACTGTACATAAAATACCAAAGTACAACAAATGTATATTACATACTGTACATAAATTGTCCAAGTAAGTCAAATATGTATTATATACTGTACATAAAATATGAAAGTACACCATATATTTATTATATACTGTACATACAATATAAAAGTACACCAAATATATATTATATAGTGTACATAAAGTATCAGATTACACAAAATATGAATTTTATACTGTACAAAAAATATCAAAGTACAGCAAATATATATTATATATTGTTCATAAAATATCAAAGTACACCAAATATACATCCTATACTGTACATAAAATGTCATAGTACACCAAATATATGTTATATAGTATATATAAAATATCAAAGTTCACAAAATATATATTATATACTGCACATAAAATAGCAAAGTACAAAAATATATAACATATAGTGTAAATAAAATATCAAAGTACACCAAATATATATTATATACTGTATGTAAAATCTCAAAGTACACCAAATATATAATATACTGTACATAAAATATCAAAGTACAGCCTATATATATCATATATTGTACATAAATTTTCAAATAAAACAAACATATATACTGTACATAAAAAATGAAAGAACACCTAATATATATCATATACAGTACATAAAATATGAAAGTACACCTAATGTAAATTATATACTGTACATAAAATATCACAGTACACCAAATATATATTATATACTGTATATAAAATATCAAAGTACACCATATATATTATATACTGTACATAAAATAGTAAATTTCATCAAATATATATTATGTACTGTACATAAAATATCAAAGTACAGCAAATATATATTATATACTACACATAAAATATCAAAGTACACAAAATATATATTATATACTGTACATAATATATTAAACTACACCAAATATATATTATATACAGTACATAATATATCAAAGTACAATAAATATATATTATATACTGTACATGAAATATCAAAGTACACATAATATATATTATATGCAGTACATAAAATATCAATGTATCTGTAATATATATTATTTACTGTACATAAAATATCAAACTGCAACAAATATATGATTTAGCGTACATAAAGTATCAAAGTACACCAAATATGTATTATATACTGTACATAAAATATAAAAGTATAGCAAATAAATACTATAGTGTATATAAAACATCAAATTACACCCTATATATCATATATTGTACATAGAATATCAAAGTATACCAAATATATATTGTATACTGTATTTAAAATATAAAAGAACACCAATTATACATTATATACAGTAGATAAGTTATCAAAGTACAGGAAATATATATTATATTCTGTACATAAAATATCAAAGTACACCAAGTATGTATTATATACTGTTCTTTAAATATGAAAGTGCACCAAATATATATTATATACTGTACATAAAATATCGTAGTACACCAAATATATGTTATATACTGAATATAAAATATTAAAATACACTGAACATATATTATATACTGTACATAAAATATCAAAGTACACAAAATATATATTATATACTGTGCCTAAAGTATCAAAGTACACCAAATATATATTATATATTTTACATAAAATATCAAAGTGTACAAAATATATATTATATACTGAAGATAAAATATCAAACTACAAAAATATATATCATATACTATACATAAAATATCAAAGTACACAAAATATATATTATATACTGTACATAAAATATCAATGTACAGCCAATATATATTTTATACTGAACATAAAACATCAAAGTACATCAAATATGTATTTTATAGTGTACATAAAGTATCAAATTACACCAAATATATATTATATACTGCACATAAAATATCAAAGTACACCAAATATATATTTTACACTGTACATAAAATATCTATGGACACCAAATATATATTAAATACTGTACAGAAAATATCACACTACACCACATATATATTATATACTGCACATAAAATATCAAAGTATGCCTTGTATATATTCTATACTGTACATAAAATATCAAAGTACACCAAATATGTATTATATACTGTACATAAAATATCAAAGTACACGACATATGTATTACATACTGTACATAAAATATCAAAGTAAAGTATATAATATATATTTGGTGTCCTTTGATATTTTATGTACTTTATATAATATGAATTTGGTGTGCTTTGATATTTTATGTACAGTGTATAAGATACATTTGTTGTACTTTGACATTTTATGTACAGTATATAAGATATATTTGGTGAACATTTATATTTTATGTACAGTATATAACATATATTTGGTGTACTTTGATATTTTATATACAATATGTAATGTATATTATCTGTACTTTGATATTTTATGTACAATATGTAACATATATTTTCTGTATTATATTTTATGTAGAAAATTTAATACATATTTTGTGTATTTTGATATTTTATGTATAATATGTAATACATATTTTGTGAACTTTATAGTTCATGTACAAAATAAAATACATACTTTCTGTACTTTCATATTTTATGTATGATATATAATACATATTTAGTGAACTTTCATATTTTATGTACAATATATAATATATATTTTGTGTACTTTGATATTTTATGTACAATATGTAATACATATTTTTGTAGTTTGATATTTTATGTTCAATATATAATACATATTTGTGTACTTTGATATTTTATGTACAATATATAATATATATTTGTTGTATATTGATTATTTATGTACAGTACATAATATATATTTGTTGTATTTTGATATTTTTTATACAGTATGCAATATACATTCGGTGTACTTTGATATTTTATTTACAGTATATAATATATATTTGATGTAGTTTGATATTTTTTGTACAGTATATAATGTATATTTGGTGTAATTTACTATTTTACGTACAGTATAAACTATATATTTGGTGTATTTTGATACTTTATGTAGAATATATAATATTTATTTCTGTGATTATTGATATTTTATGTATAATATAGAATATATATTATGTGTACTTTCATATCTTATGTACAATATATAATATATATTTTGTGTAATTTAATATCTTTTGTACAATATATAATATATGTTTTGTGTAAATGGTATTTATGTACTATATATACTTTTTGTACTTTCATATTTTATGTACAATATATAATATATGTTTTGTGTACTTTTGGATATTTTATCTGCAATATATAATATATTTTTGTGTACATTGATATTTTATATACTGTATACAATATATATTTTGTGTGCTCTGATATTTTATGTAGAATATATAATATATATTTTGTGTACTTTAATATTTTATGTATAATATATAATACATATTTGGTGTACTTTGATATTTTTTGTACAATATATAATATACATTTTGTGTAATTATTGATATTTTGTATACAATATAGAATATATATTTAGTTTAAATGAAATTTTATGTACTATATATTTGTACTTTCATATTTTATGTACAATATATAATATATGTTTTGTGTACTTTTGGATATTTTGTCTACTATATAATATATACTTTGTGTATTTTGATATTTTATGTACAATATATAACATATATTTTGTGTGTTTGATATTTTATGTAGGATATATAATATATATTTTGTGTACTTTGATATTTTATGTACAATATATAATACATATTTTGTGTACTTTCATATTTTATGTACAATCTATAATATGCATTTTGTGTACTGTGATATTTTATGTACAATTTATAATAGGTATTTTGTGTACTTTGATATTTTATGTACAATATATAATACATATTTTGTGTACTTTGTTATTTTATGTACAATATATAATACATCTTTTCTGTATTTTGATATTTTGTGTACAATATATAATACATATTTTGCATAATTTGATATTTTATGTATAATACATCATATATACTTTGCGTACTTTGAAATTTAATGCACAATATATAATATATATTTTGTGTACTTTGAAATTTTATGTACTATATAATATATATTTTATGTGCAATATATGATATATATTTTGTGTATTTTGATATTTTTTGTACAATCTATAATATGCATTTTGTGTACTGTGAAATTTTATGAACAGTTTATAATGTTTATTTTCTGTTCTTTGATATTTTATGTACAATATGTAATATGTATTTTGTGTATTTTGATATTTTATTTTCAATAAATAATAAGTATTTTGTGTAATTTGATATTCTATGCACAATATATAATATGTATTTTGTGTACTTTGATATTTTATGTACAATATATAATACATATTTTGTGTACTTTGATGTTTTATGTACAATATATAATACATATTTTCTGTACTTGATATTTTATGTACAATATATAATACATATTGTCTGTTCTTTGATATTTTATGTACAATATATAATACATATTTTGTGTACTTTGATATTTTATGTACAATACATTATAGTTTCTGTACTTTGATATTTTATGTATAATATGTAATACATATTTTGTGTAGTTTGCTATTTTATGTACAATATGTAATACATATTTTGTGTATTTTGATATTTTATGTATAATAAGTAATATATATTTTGTGTTCTTTGATATTGTATGTACAATATGTGATACATATTTTGTGTACTTTGATATTTTATGTAAAATATGTGATACATATTTTGTGTACTTTGATATTTTAGGTACAATATGTGATACATATTTTGTGTACTTTGATATTTTATGTACTATATATCATACATTTTTTGTGTACTTTGACATTTTATGCAGAATATAGAGTATATACTTTGTGTAATTTGATATTTTATGTACAATATAGCATATATATTGTGCACACTTTGATATTTTATGTAAAATATGGAGTGTATATTTTGAGTACTTTAATATTTTATGTACAATACAGAGTATATGTGTATTTTGATATTTTATGTACAGTGTATAGTATATAATTTGTGTACTTTGATATTTTATGTACAATATATAGGATATACTCTGTGCACTTTGATATTTTATGTACAATATATAATGTATACTTTGTGTACTTTGATATTTTATGTACAATATATATTATATATTTTGAGTACTCTGATATTTTGTGTACAAAATATAACATAAACTTTGCATTCTATGATATTTTATGTACAATATATAATATATTTTTTGTGTACTTTGATATTTTGTGTACAATATATAACATGTATTTTGTGTACTTTGATATTTTATGTTCTATATATGTATTTTGTGTACTTTGATATTTTATGTACAATATATAATATGTATTTTATGTACTTTGATATTTAAAGTAAAATATATAATATTTATTTTGTTTACTTTGATATTCTTTGTACAATTTATAATATATATTTTGTGTACTTTGATATTTTATGTACAATAAGTAATATATATTTTGTGTACTTTCATATTTTATGTACAATAAGTAATATATACTTTGTGTACTTCTATATTTCACATATAACAGGAAATATATATTTTGTGTACTTATTGATATATTATGTAAAATATATAATATACATTTTGGGTGCTTTTTGATATTTTATGTACAATAAATAATATATATTTTGTGCATTTTGATTATTTATGTGCAATATATAATACATATTTTGTGTACTTTGATATTTTATGTACAGTATACAATATATATTTTGTGTACTTTGATATTTTATGTACCTTATATATTTTGTGTACTTTCATATTTTATGTACAATATATAAAATATATTTTGTGTTGTTTGATATTTTAGGTACAATACATAATATATATTTTGTGTAGTTGGATATTTTATGTGCAATAATCTGTATTTTGTGTACTTTTTCATAAGTTATGTACAATATATAGTATATATTTTGTGTACTTTTTGATATTTTATGTACATTATATAATACATATTGTGTACTTTTTGATATTTTATGTACAGTATATAATATAAATTTTGTGTACTTTTTTATATTTTATGTACAATATATGATATAAATTTTGTGTACTTTTTCATATTTTATGTACAATATATAGTATGTATTTTGGGTCCATTTTGACATTTTATGTACAATATATAGTATATATTTTGTACTTTTTGATATTTTATGAACAATAAATAGTATATATTTTGTGTACTTTGATATTTTATGTAAAATATAGAGTATATATTTTGTGTACTTTGATATTTTATGTACAGAGTATATATTTTGTGTACTTTGATATTTTTTTTGTAGAATATAGAGTATATATTTTGTGTAAATTGATATTTTATGTACAATATATAGTATATATTTTGTGTTATTCCATATTTTATTTACAATATAGAGTATAAATTTTGTGTACTTTGATATTTTATGTACAATATAGAGTATATATTTTTTGTACTTTGATATTTAAAGTAAAATATATAGTATATATTTTGTGTACTTTGATAGTTTTGTACAAAACATAGTATATATTTTATGTACTTTTTGATATTTTGTGTACAATACAGAGTATATATTTGTTCTACTTTTTGATATATTTTATATACCATATATAATATGTATTTTGTGTACTTGGATATTTTAGGTACAATATAAAATATGTATATTGTGTACTTTGATATTTTATGTACAATATATAATATGTATTTTGTGTGTTTTGATATTTCATGTACAAAATATAATATATATTTTGTGTACTTTTAAATTTTATGCACAATATATAATATGTATTTTGTGTCCTTTGATATTTTATGTACCACATATAACATGTAATTTCTGTACATTGTTATTTTAAGTACAATATATAATATGTATTTTGTGTACTTTGATATTTTATATAAAATTTATATGTATTTTGTGAACTTTGATATTTTCTGTACAATGTATAATATGTATTTTTTGTAGTTTGATATTTTGTCTACAACATACTATAGATATTTTGTGTACTTTGATATTTTATGTACAATATATAATATGTATTTTGAGTACTTTGATATTTTATGTACAATATATAATAGGTATTTTGTGTACTTTGATATTTTATGAACAATATATGATATGTATTTTGTGTACTTTGACATTTTATGTAAAGTATAAAATATATATTTTGTGAACTTTGATGTTTTATGTGTAATAATTATGTATTTTGTGTACTTTGTTTTATGTATAGTATATAATATGTATTTTGTGTTTTTGACATTTTATGTACAATATATAATATGTATTTTGTGTCCTTTGATATATTATGAACAATATGTAATTTGTATTTTTTGTACTTGGAATGGAATGGAATCAAATCCAGTCGATTGGAATGGAATGGAATCGAAAGGAATGGTATCGAATGGATAGGAATCAACCCATCTGGAAAGGAATGGAATGGAATGGAATCAACTGGAATGATATGGAATACAATGGAATGGTATGGAATGGAATGGAATGGAATGGGATGGATTGGAAAGGAATGGAATGGAATGGAATCAACCCGAGTGGAATGGAATGGAATGCAACGGAATGGAATGGAATGGAATGGAATGGAATGGCATCAACATTAATGGAATGCAATGGAGTGGAAAGAAATGGAATGGAATGGAATCAAGAGGAACGGAATGGAATGGAATGAACCCGAGAGAAATGGAATGGAATGGAATGGAATAGTATGAAATGGAATGAAATGGAAGGGAATGGAATGAAGTGGAATGGAATGTAATCAACACGAATGGAATGGAATGGAATGGAAAGGAATGGAATTAAACTGAGTGGTATGGAAAGTAATGGAATAGAATGGAATGGAATGGAATGGAATCAACTGGAATGGAATAGAATGGAATGGAATGGAATGGAATTGAATGGAATGGAATCAACCCTATTGGAAAGGAATGGAATGGAATGGAACAGAATGGAGTGAAATGGAATGGAATGGAATCAAACTGAGTGGAATGGAATGGAAAGGAATGGAATGGAATGGAATGGAATGGAATGGAATCAACCCTATTGGAAAGGAATGGAATGGAATGGAACAGAATGGAGTGAAATGGAATGGAATGGAATGGAATGGAATTAACCTGGGTGGAATGGAATGGAAAGGAATGGAATGGAATGGAACAGAATGGAGTGAAATGGAATGGAATGCAAAGGAAATAACCTGAGTGGAACGGAATGGAATGGATTGGAATGGAATCTAATGCAACGCTATGAAATGAATCCGAGTGCAATGGAATGGAATGGCATGGAAAGGAACGGAATGGAACGGAATGGAATGGAATCAACAGGAAAGGAATGAAATGGAATGGAACGGAATGGAGAGGAATGGAATGGATTGGAAAGGAATCTACCCGAGTGGAATGGAATGGAATGGAATGGAATGCAATGAAAATAACCTGAGTGGACCGGAATTGAATGGAATGGAATGGAATCTAATGCAATGGTATGAAATGAATCCGAGTGCAATGGAATGGAATGGGATGGAAAGGAACGGAATGGAACGGCATGGAATGGAATCAACTGGAATGGAATGGAATGGAAATGAATGAAATGGAATGGAATGGAATGGAATGGAATGGAATGGAATGGAATGGAATAAAACCGAGTGGAATGGAGTGGACTGGACTGGAATGGAATGGAATGAAATGGAATCAACCCGAATGGAATGGAAAGGAATAGAATTGAATAGATTGGAATCAAACAGAGTAGAATGGAATTGAAAGGAATGGAATGGATTGGAATGGAATGGAAAGGAATGGAATGGAATGGAAACAACAGGAAAGAAATGGAATGGAATGGAATGGAATGGAATGAAATGGAATGGAATGGAATGGAACGGAATGGAATGGAATGAAATGGAGTGGAATGGAATGGAATAGAATGGAATCAACCAGAGTGGAATGGAATGAAATGGAATGGAAAGGAATGGAATCAACTGGAATGGAATGGAATGGAATGGAATGGAATGGAATGAAATGGAATGAAATGGAATGGAATGGAATGGTATGCAATCAACCCGAGTGTTATGGAATAGAATGTAATGGAATGGAATGGAAAAGAAAGGAATGGAAAGGAATGGAATGGAATCAACCAGAGAGGAAAGCAATGGAATGGAATGGAATGGAATGGAATCAACTAGAAAGGAAAGGAATGGAATGGAATGGAATGGAATGGAATGGAATCAATACGAGTGGAATGGAATGGAATGGAATGGAATGGAAAGGAATGGAATCAACTGGAATGGAATGGAACGGAATGGATTGGAATCACCCCGAGTGGAGTGGAATGGAATGGAATGGAATGGAAAGGAATGGAATTGAAACAACCGGAGTGGAATGGAATGGAATGGAATGGAAAGGAATGGAATCAAATGGAAAGAAATAGAATGGAATGGAAAAGAATGGAATGGAATGGAATGGTATGGAAAGGAATCAACTGGAAAGGAATAGAATGGAATGCAATGGAATGGAATGGAATGGAAACAACTGGAAAGGAATGGAATGGAATGGAATGGAATGGAATGGAATCAAACAGAATGGAATGGAATGGAATCAACACGAGTGGAATGGTATGGAATGGAATCGAATGGAATGCAATAGAATGGAATAAAATGGAATGGAATCAACCAGAGAGGAGTGGAATGGAATGGAATGGAATGGAATTAAGTGGAATGGAATGGAATGGAATGGAATTAATTGGAATGGAATGGAATGGAATGTAAAGGAATGTAATGGAATGGAATGAAATCAACCCTAGTGGAATGGAATGGAATGGAGAGCAATCGAATGGAATGGAATGGAACGGAATGAAACCGAGTGGAATGGAAAGGAATGGAATGGAATGGAATCAACCCGAGAGGAATAGAATGGAATGGAATCAGCTGGAATGGAATGGAATGGAATGGAACGGAAGGGAATGGAATGGAATCAACCCGAGTGAAATGGAAAGGAATGGAATGGATTGGAATGGAATCAACTGGAATGAAATGAAATGGAAATGAATGGAATAGAATGCAATGAAATCAACTGGAATGCAATGGAATGGAATTGAACTGTATGGTATGGAATGGAATGGAATCATCTGGTATTTAATAGAATGAAACGGAATGGAATGGAATGGAGTGGAATGGAATGGAATGAACCCGAATGGAATGGAATGGAATGGAATGGAATGGAATGGAATGGAATGGAATGGCATCAAATGGAATGGAATGAAATCAACGAGAGTGAAAAGGAATGGAATGCAATGGAATAGAATGGAAAGCAATGGAATGGAATGGAATGGAATGGAATGGAATGGAATGGATACAGCCCGTGTGGAACAGAAAGGAATGGAATGGAATGGAATGGATACAGCCCGTGTGGAACAGAAAGGAATGGAATGGAATGGAATAGAATGGAATGGAATGGAATGGAATTAACCCGAGTGTAATGCAATGGAATGGAATGGAATAAAATGGAATGGATTGGAATGGAATGGAATGGAATACAATGGAATCAATCAGAGGTGAAGGAATGGAATAGAATGGAATGGAATAGAATGGAATTGAATTGAATGGAGTGGAATCAACATGAGTGGAAAGGAATGGAATGGAATGGAATGGAAGGGAATGCAATGGAATGGAAAGGAATGGAAAGGAATGGAATCAACAAGAATGGAAGGCAAAGGAATGAAATGGAATGGAATGTAATCTAATGGAACTGAATCAACCCCTGTGGAATGGAACGGAATGGAATGGAACGGAATGGAATGGAATGGAATGGAATCAACCGGAACGAAATGGAATATAATGGAATGGAAATTAATTGAATGGAATGGAAAGCAATGTAATGAAATGGAATGGAATGGAATGGAATGGAATAGAATCAACACGACTGGAATGGAATGGAATGGAATAGAATGAAATGAAATGTAAGGTAATGTAATGGAATGGAATCAAACCGAATGGTGTGCAATGCAAAGAATGGAATGGAATGGAATGGATTCAACACGAGTAGAAAGGAATGGAATGGAACGGAATGGCATTTAATGGAATGGAAAGGAATGGAATGGAATGGAAAAGAATCACACTGAGTGGAAAGGAATGGAATGGAATGGAATTGAATGGAATAGAATAGAAGGGAATCCACCCGAGTGGAATGGAATGGAATGGAATGGAATTGAATGGAATGTAATGGAATGGAATCAAACCGAGTGGAATGGAGTGGACTGGACTGGAATGGAATGGAAAGGAATGGAATGCAATCAACCTGAGTGGAATGGAAATGAATGGAATTGAATCGACTGGAATCAAACAGAGTAGAATGGAATTGAAAGGAATGGAATGGAATGGAATGGAATGGAATGGAATGGATTAATCCGGAAAAGAAGGGAGTGAATTGGAATGGAAAGGAATGGATTGGAATGGAAACAACCCAAGTGGAAAGGAATGGAATGGAATGCAATAGAATGTAATGGAATGAAATGGAATGGAATGGAATGGAATGGAATCAACCCGACGTGAAAGGAATGGAATGGAATGAAATGGAATGGAAAGGAATCAACAGAGAGGAATGGAATGGAATGGAATGGGATGGAATGGAATGGAATGGAATCAAACAGAGTGGAATGGAATGGAATGGAAAGCAATGAACTCGAGTGGAATAGAACGGAATGGATTGGAATGGAATGGAATGGAATGGAATGGAATGGAATGGAATCAACCCGACTGGTGTGCAATGAATGGAATGGAATGGAATGGAATGGAATGGAATGGAATGGAAAGGATGGGATGGAATGGAATGGAATGGATAGGATGGGATGGAATGGAATGGAATGGAATGAATGGAATGGAATGGAATGGATGGAATGGAATGGAATGGAACGGAATGGAATGGAATGGAAAATGCCAGTGGAATGGAATGGAATGGATTGGAATCAACCATAGTGGAATGGAATGGAAAAGAATGGAATGGAATCAACCCGAAAGAAATGGAATGGAATGGAATAAACAGAAATGGAATGAAGTGGAATGGAATAGAATGGAACTGCATTGAATGCAATCAACCCGAGTGGGATGGAATGGATTGGAATGGAATGAAATGGAATGGAATCAACCTGAGTGGTATGGAATGAAATGGAATGGAAGGGAATGGAATGGAATGGAATAGAATGGAATCAACCTGAGTGGAATGGAATAGAATGGAATGGAATGGAATGGAATCAACCCGAATGGAATGGAGTGGAATGGAATGGAATGGAATGCAATGGAATGGAATGGAAAGGAATCAACTTGAATGGAATGGAATGGAATGGAATGGAATGGAATGGAATGGAAAGGAATCAACTTGAATGGAATGGAATAAAATGGAATCATCCCGAGTGGAATGGAATGGAATGGAATGGAATCAACTCGAGTGGAAAGGAATGGACCAGAATGGAAAGGAATGGAATGGCATGGAATGCAATGGAATAGAATGCAAAGGAATGGCATCAACCCGAGTGTAATGGAATGGAATGGAACGGAATGGAATGGAATGGAATAGAATGGAAACGACCTGTGTGGAATTGAACCGAATGGAATGGAGTGGAATGGAATGGAATCAACCCGTAGGGAATGGAATGGAATGGAATAGAACGCAATGGAATGGAATGGAGTGGAATGGAATTCAAGGGAATGGAATGGAATAGAATCAACACGAGTGGAATGGAATGGAAGGGAATGGAATGGAATGGAATGAAATGAAATGGAATGGATTAATCCGGAAAAGAAGGGAGTGAATTGGAATGGAATGGAATGGAGTGGAATGGAATGGATTCAACCCAAGTGTAACGGAATGGAATGAAATGGATTGGAACGGAAACAACACAAGTGGAAAGGAACGGAATGGAATGAAATGGAATGGAATGGAAAGAATGGAATCAACCCGAGGTGAAAGGAATGGAATGGAATGAAATGGAATGGAAAGGAATCAACAGAGAGGAATGGAATGGAATGGAATGGAATGGAATGGAATCAAACCGAGTGGAATGGAATGGAATGGAAAGGAGTGAACCCGAGTGGAATGGAAAAGAATGGATTGGAATGGAAAGGAATGGAATGGAATGGAATCAACTGGAAAGAAATGGAATGGAAAGGAATGGAATGGAATGGAATGGAATGGTATCAACTTGAGTGGAATGGAATGGAATTCAATGGAATGGAATCAACCCGAGTGGAATGCAAAGGAATGGAACGGAATGGAATGGAATGGAATGGAGTGTAATGGAATCAACCCGAGTGGAATGGAATGGAATGGAGTGGAGTGGAATGGAATCAACCCGAATTGAATGGAATCAACCCGAATTGAATGGAATGGAATGGAGTGGAATGGAACGGAATGGAATGGAATGGAATGGAATGGAATGGAATCAACCCGATTGGAATGGAATGGAATGGAGTGGAGTGGAATGGAATCAACCCGAATTGAATGGAATCAACCCGAATTGAATGGAATGGAATGGAGTGGAATGGAACGGAATGGAATGGAACGGAATGGAATGGAATGGAATCAACCCGAATGGAATGGAATGGAAGGGAATCAACCCAAGTGGAATGGAATGGAATGGAGTGGAATGGAACAGAATGGAATGGAATGGAATGGAATGGAATGGAATCAACTGGAGTGGAATGAAATGGAATGGAAAAGAGAAGAATGCAATTGAATCAACCCGAGTGGAAGGGGTGGAAAGGAATGGAATGGAATCAACTGGAAGGGAATGAAATGGAATGCATTGAAATGGAATCGCATTGAATGGAATCAACCCGAGTGCAAAGGAATGGATTGGAAAGTAATGAAATTGAATGGAATAGAATGGAATCAACCCGGGTGGAATGGAATGGAATTTAATGGAATGGAAAGGAATGGAATGGAATGGAATGGAATGGAATGGAGTCAATACGAGTAGAATAGAATGGAATGGAATGGAATTAACCCTAGTGGAGTGAAGTGGACAGGAGTGGACTGGACTGGAATGGAATGGAATGAAAAAGAATGGAATGGAATCAACCCGAATGGAATGGAATGGAATGGAATAGAAGAATGGAATGGAATGGAATGGACTCAATGAGAATGGAATGGAATTGAATGGAATGGAATCAACCCGAGTGGAATGGAATGGAATGGAATGGAATGAAATGGAATCGAATGGAATGGAATCAAACCGAGTGGAATGGAGTGGAAAGTAATGGAGTGGAATGGAATGGATTCAAACCGAGTGGAATGGAATGGAATGGAATTGTATGGAATGGAATGGAATCAACCCGAGTGGAATGGAATGGAATGGAATGGAATGAAATGGAATCGAATGGAATGGAATCAAACCGAGTGGAATGGAGTGGAAAGTAATGGAGTGGAATGGAATGGAATCAAACCGAGTGGAATGGAATGGAATGGAATGGAATGGAATGGAATGGAATGGAATAGAATGGAATCAACCCGAATGGAATGGAGTGGAATGGAATAGAAAAAAATGAAATGGAATGGAATCAACTGAATGGAATGGAATGGAACGGAATCAAACCGAGTGGAATGCAATATAATGGAATGGAATCGTATGGAATGGAATCAACCTGAGGGGAAAGGAATGGAACGGAATGGAATAGAATGGAATGGAATGGAATGCAATGGAAAGGAGTGGAACGCAATCAAACCGAGAGGAATGGACTTGAATGGAATGGAATGGAATGGAACAGAATGGAATGGAATGGAATCAACCCAAGTGGAATGGAATGGAATGCAATTCAATGGAATGGAATGGAATAAAATGGAATCAACAAGTGTGGAATGGAATGGAATGGAATGGAATAGAAAGGAATCAACACGAGGGGAATGGAATGGAAAGGAATCGAATGGAAAGCGATGGAATACAATGAACCCGAGTGGATTGGAATGGAATGGAATGGAATTTAAAGAAATGAAATGGAATGGATTTCACCTGAAAGCAATGGAGTGGAATCATATGGAATGTAATGGAAAGGAATGGAATGGAATCATTAGCAGTGGAATCACACAGAGTGGAATGAAATGGAATGGAATGGAATGGAATCAAGCCGAGTGGTGTGGTGTGGAGTGGAGTGGAGTGGAGTGGAGTGGAATGGAATGGAATGGAATGGAATGGAATGGAGAGGAATGGAATGGAATGGAAAGGAATCTACCAGAGTGGAATAGAATGGAATGGAATGGAATGCAATGGAAATAACCTGAGTGGAACAGAATGGAATGGAATGGAATCTAATGGAATGGTATGAAATGAATCCGAGTGAATTGGAATGGAATGGGATGGAAAGGAACGGAATGGAACGGAATGGAATGGAATGGAAAGGAATGAAATGGAATGGAATAGAATGGAATGGAATGGAATGGAATGGAATGGAATGGAATGGAATCAAACCGAGTGGAATGGAGTGGACGGGACTGGAATGGAATGGAATCAACCTGAGTGGAATGGAAAGGAATCGAATTGAATAGATTGGAATCAAACAGAGTAGAATGGAATTGAAAGGAATGGAATGGATTGGAATGGAATGGAATGGAATGGAAACAACAGGAACAAAACGGAATGGAATGGAATGGAATGGAATGGAATGGAATGAAATGGAGTGGAATGGAATGGAATGGAATGGAATCAACCAGAGTGGAATGGAATGAAATGGAATGGAACAGAATGGAATCAAATGGAATGGAATGGAATGGAATGGAATGAAATGGAATGGAACGGAATGGTATGGAATCAACCCGAATGTTATGGAATAGAATGTAATGGAATGGAATGGAAAAGAAAGGAATGGAAAGGAATGGAATGGAATCAACCAGAGAGGAAAGCAATGGAATGGAATGGAATGGAATGGAATCAACTAGAAAGGAAAGGAATGGAATGGAATGGAATGGAATCAACCAGAGAGGAAAGCAATGGAATGGAATGGAATGGAATGGAATCAACTAGAAAGGAAAGGAATGGAATGGAATGGAATGGAATGGAATCAATATGAGTGGAATGGAATGGAATGGAATGGAAAGGAATGGAATCAACTGGAATGGAATGGAATGGAATGGATTGGAATCAACCCGAGTGGAGTGGAATGCAATGGAAAGGAATGGAATTGAAACAACCAGAGTGGAATGGAATGGAATGGAATGGAATTAATTGAAATGCTATGTAATGTATTGTAAAGGAATATAATGGAATGGAATGAAATCAACCCTAGTGGAATGGAATGGAATGGAAGGGAATGGAGAGCAATCGAATGGAATGGAATGGAACGGAATGAAACCGAGTGGAATGGAAAGGAATGGAATGGAATGGAATCAACCCGAGAGGAATAGAATGGAATGGAATCAGCTGGAATGGAATGGAATGGAATGGAACGGAAGGGAATGGAATGGAATCAACCGGAGTGAAATGGAAAGGAAGGGAATGGATTGGAATGGAATCAACTGGAATGAAATGAAATGCAAATGAATGGAATGGAATGGAATGGAATCAACTGGAATGGAATGGAATGGAATTGAATTGTATGGTATGGAATGGAATGTAATAATCTGGTATTTAATAGAATGAAACGGAATGGAATGGAATGGAGTGGAATGGAATGGAATGAACCTGAATGGAATGGAATGGAATGGCATCAAATGGAATGCAATGAAATCAACAAGAGTGAAATGGAATGGAATGGAACGGAATGCAATGGAATAGAATGGAAAGCAATGGAATGGAATGGAATGGAATGGAAAGGAATGGAATGGAAAGGAATGGAATGGAATGGATACAGCCCGTGTGGAACGGAAAGGAATGGAATGGAATGGAATGGAATGGAATGGAATGCAATGGAATGGAATGAAATTGAAAGGAATGGAATGGAATGGAATTAACCCGAGTGTAATGGAATGGAATGGAATGGAATAAAATGGAATGGATTGGAATGGAATGGAATGGAATACAATGGAATCAATCAGAGTGGAAGGAATGGAATAGAATGGAATGGAATAGAATGGAATGGAATAGAATGGAATGGAATGGAATGGAGTGGAATCAAAACGAATGGAAAGGAATGGAATGGAATGGAATGGAATGCAATGGAAGGGAATGTAATGGATAGGAATTGAATCAACAAGAATGGAAGGCAAAGGAATGAAATGGAATGGAATGGTATGTAATGTAATGGATCTGAATCAACCACTGTGGAATGGAACGGAATGGAATGGAACGGAATGGAATGGAATGGAATCAACCGGAACGAAATGGAATATAATGGAACGGAAATTAATTGAATGGAATGGAAAGCAATGTAATGGAATGGAATGGAATGGAATGGAATAGAATCAAAACGACTGGAATGGAATGGAATGGAATGGAATAGAATGAAATGGAACGGAATGGAATGGAATGGAATGGAATGGATTCAAACCGAATGGTATGCAACACAAAGAATGGAATGGAATGGAATGGAATGGATTCAACACGAGTAGAAAGGAATGGAATGGAACGGAATGGAATTTAATGGAATGGAAACGAATGGAATGGAATGGAAAGGAATCAACCTGAGTGGAATGGAATGGAATGGAATGGAATGGAATGGAATGGAATAGAATCGAATGGAATCTACCCGAGTGGAATGGAATGGAATGGAATGGAATGGAATGGAATGGAATGTAGTCAACACGAGTGGAATGGAATGGAATGTAAGAGAATGGAATGGAATGGAATGGAATCAACCCAAGTGGAATGGAAGGACATGGAATGAAATGGAATGGAAAGGAATGAAATCAACCCGGGTGGAATGGAATGGAATGGAATGGAGTGGAATGGAATCAACACGAGTGGAATGGAATGGAACGGAGTGGAATGAAATAGAATGGAATGGAATCAACCAGGGTGGAATGGAATGGAATGGAATGGAATGGAATCAAACCGAGTGGAATGGAGTGGACGGGACTGGAATGGAATGGAATGGAATGGAATCAACCTGAGTGGAATGGAAAGGAATCGAATTGAATAGATTGGAATCAAACAGAGTAGAATGGAATTGAAAGGAATGGAATGGATTGGAATGGAATGGAATGGAATGGAAACAACAGGAACAAAACGGAATGGAATGGAATGGAATGGAATGGAATGGAATGGAATGGAATGGAATGAAATGGAGTGGAATGGAATGGAATGGAATGGAATCAACCAGAGTGGAATGGAATGAAATGGAATGGAACAGAATGGAATCAAATGGAATGGAATGGAATGGAATGGAATGAAATGGAATGGAACGGAATGGTATGGAATCAACCCGAATGTTATGGAATAGAATGTAATGGAATGGAATGGAAAAGAAAGGAATGGAAAGGAATGGAATGGAATCAACCAGAGAGGAAAGCAATGGAATGGAATGGAATGGAATGGAATCAACTAGAAAGGAAAGGAATGGAATGGAATGGAATGGAATCAACCAGAGAGGAAAGCAATGGAATGGAATGGAATGGAATGGAATCAACTAGAAAGGAAAGGAATGGAATGGAATGGAATGGAATGGAATCAATATGAGTGGAATGGAATGGAATGGAATGGAAAGGAATGGAATCAACTGGAATGGAATGGAATGGAATGGATTGGAATCAACCCGAGTGGAGTGGAATGCAATGGAAAGGAATGGAATTGAAACAACCAGAGTGGAATGGAATGGAATGGAATGGAATTAATTGAAATGCTATGTAATGTATTGTAAAGGAATATAATGGAATGGAATGAAATCAACCCTAGTGGAATGGAATGGAATGGAAGGGAATGGAGAGCAATCGAATGGAATGGAATGGAACGGAATGAAACCGAGTGGAATGGAAAGGAATGGAATGGAATGGAATCAACCCGAGAGGAATAGAATGGAATGGAATCAGCTGGAATGGAATGGAATGGAATGGAACGGAAGGGAATGGAATGGAATCAACCGGAGTGAAATGGAAAGGAAGGGAATGGATTGGAATGGAATCAACTGGAATGAAATGAAATGCAAATGAATGGAATGGAATGGAATGGAATCAACTGGAATGGAATGGAATGGAATTGAATTGTATGGTATGGAATGGAATGTAATAATCTGGTATTTAATAGAATGAAACGGAATGGAATGGAATGGAGTGGAATGGAATGGAATGAACCTGAATGGAATGGAATGGAATGGCATCAAATGGAATGCAATGAAATCAACAAGAGTGAAATGGAATGGAATGGAACGGAATGCAATGGAATAGAATGGAAAGCAATGGAATGGAATGGAATGGAATGGAAAGGAATGGAATGGAAAGGAATGGAATGGAATGGATACAGCCCGTGTGGAACGGAAAGGAATGGAATGGAATGGAATGGAATGGAATGGAATGCAATGGAATGGAATGAAATTGAAAGGAATGGAATGGAATGGAATTAACCCGAGTGTAATGGAATGGAATGGAATGGAATAAAATGGAATGGATTGGAATGGAATGGAATGGAATACAATGGAATCAATCAGAGTGGAAGGAATGGAATAGAATGGAATGGAATAGAATGGAATGGAATAGAATGGAATGGAATGGAATGGAGTGGAATCAAAACGAATGGAAAGGAATGGAATGGAATGGAATGGAATGCAATGGAAGGGAATGTAATGGATAGGAATTGAATCAACAAGAATGGAAGGCAAAGGAATGAAATGGAATGGAATGGTATGTAATGTAATGGATCTGAATCAACCACTGTGGAATGGAACGGAATGGAATGGAACGGAATGGAATGGAATGGAATCAACCGGAACGAAATGGAATATAATGGAACGGAAATTAATTGAATGGAATGGAAAGCAATGTAATGTAATGGAATGGAATGGAATGGAATAGAATCAACACGACTGGAATGGAATGGAATAGAATGAAATGGAACGGAATGGAATGGAATGGAATGGAATGGATTCAAACCGAATGGTATGCAACACAAAGAATGGAATGGAATGGAATGGAATGGATTCAACACGAGTAGAAAGGAATGGAATGGAACGGAATGGAATTTAATGGAATGGAAACGAATGGAATGGAATGGAAAGGAATCAACCTGAGTGGAATGGAATGGAATGGAATGGAATGGAATGGAATTGAATGGAATAGAATTGAATGGAATCTACCCGAGTGGAATGGAATGGAATGGAATGGAATGGAATGGAATGGAATGGAATGTAGTCAACACGAGTGGAATGGAATGGAATGTAAGAGAATGGAATGGAATGGAATGGAATCAACCCAAGTGGAATGGAAGGACATGGAATGAAATGGAATGGAAAGGAATGAAATCAACCCGGGTGGAATGGAATGGAATGGAATGGAGTGGAATGGAATCAACACGAGTGGAATGGAATGGAACGGAGTGGAATGAAATAGAATGGAATGGAATCAACCAGGGTGGAATGGAATGGAATGGAATGGAATGGAATCAACATCAGTGGAATGCAATGTAATGGAATGGCATGGAAATTAACTGAATTAATTAGAGTGGATTGGAATGGAAAGGAATGTAATGGAATGGAATGCAATGGTATCAAACTGAGTGCAATGGAATGGAATGGAATGGAATGAAATGGAATGGAATCAACCTGAGTGTAATGGAATAGAATGGAATAGAATGGAATGGAATGGAATGGAATAGTTTTCAATGGAATGGAATGGAATCAACATGGGTGCAATGGAATGGAATGGAATGGAACGGAATTGAATGCAATGCAATCAACACGAATGGAAAGGAATGGATTAGAATGGAATGGAATGGAATGGAATGGAGAGGAATGGAATCAACGCGAGAGGAATGGAATGGAATGGAGTGGAATGGAATGGAATGGAATGGAATCAACTGAAGTGGAATGGAATGGAATGGAATGGAAAGGAATGGAATCAACACGAGTGAAGTGGAATGGAATGGAATGGAATTTAATCAACCCTCGTGTAAAGGAATGGAATGGAATTGAATGGAATCAACACCAGTGGAGTGGAATGGAATGGAGTGGAATGGAATGGAATCAACACGAGTGGAGTGGAATGGAATGGAATGGAATGGAATGGCATAGAATTGAAACAACCGTAGTGTAAATGAATGGCATGGAATGGAATGGAATGGGATGGAATAGAATGCAATGTAATGGAACGGAATCAACCAGAATGGAAGGGAATGAAATGGAATGGTATGGAATGGAAAAGAATGTATTGGAATCATCTGCAATCGAATGGAATGGAATGGAATGTTATGGAGTGGAATGGAATGGAATGAAACCGAGAAGAATGCAATGGAATGGAATGGAATGGAATGGAATGGAATCAAGCCGAGAGGAACAGAATGGCATTGAATGAATGGAATGGAAAGGAATCAACACGAGTGGAATGGAATGGAGTGGAATGGAATGGAATGGAGTGGAATGCAATGGAATGGAATGGAATGGAGTGGAATGGAATGGAATGGAATGGAATCAACCCGACAGGAATGGAAAGGAATGGAAAGGAATGGAATGGAATGGAATGGAATGGAATGGAATGGAATGGAATGGAATCAACCTGAGTGGAATGGAATTTAATGGAAGGGAATGTAATGCAATGTAATGTAATGGAAAGGAATGGAATAGAATAGAATCAACAAGATTGGAATGGAATGGAATGGAATGGAATGGAATGGAATGGAATCAACCAGAGTGGAATGGAATGAAATGGAATGGAACGGAATGGAATCAACTGGAATGGAATGGAATGGAATGGAATGAAATGGAATGAAAAGGAATGGAATGGAATGGTATGGAATCAACCCGAATGTTATGGAATAGAATGTAATGGAATGGAATGGAAAAGAAAGGAATGGAAAGGAATGGAATGGAATCAACCAGAGAGGAAAGCAATGGAATGGAATGGAATGGAATGGAATCAACTAGAAAGGAAAGGAATGGAATGGAATGGAATGGAATGGAATCAATACGAGTGGAATGGAATGGAATGGAATGGAATGGAAAGGAATGGAATCAACTGGAATGGAATGGATTGGAATCAACCCGAGTGGAGTGGAATGGAATGGAAAGGAATGGAATTGAAACACCCAGAGTGGAATGGAATGGAATGGAATGGAATGGAATGGAAAGGAATGGAATCAAATGGAAAGAAATAGAATGGAATGGAATGGAATGGAATGGAATGGAAAGGAATCAACTGGAAAGGAATAGAATGGAATGGAATGGAATGGAAACAACTGGAAAGGAATGGAATGGAATGGAATGGAATCAAACAGAATGGAATGGAATGGAATGGAATGGAATCGTATGGAATGGAATGGAATCAACACGAGTGGAATGGTATGGAATGGAATCGAATGGAATGCAATGCAGTGGAATAAAATGGAATGGAATCAACCAGAGTGGAATGGAATGGAATGGAATGGAATGGAATGGAATTAATTGAAATGTAATGTAATGTAAAGGAATATAATGGAATGGAATGAAATCAACCCTACTGGAATGGAATGGAATGGAAGGGAATGGAGAGCAATCGAATGGAATGGAATGGAACGGAATGAAACCGAGTGGAATGGAAAGGAATGGAATGGAATGGAATCAACCCGCGAGGAATAGAATGGAATGGATTCAGCTGGAATGGAATGGAATGGAATGGAACGGAAGGGAATGGAATGGAATCAACCCGAGTGAAATGGAAAGGAAGGGAATGGATTGGAATGGAATCAATTGGAATGAAATGAAATGGAAATGAATGGAATGGAATGGAATGGAATCAACTGGGATGGAATAGAATGGAATTGAATTGTATGGTATGGAATGGAAAGGAATAATAAGGTATTTAATAGAATGAAATGGAATGGAATGGAATGGAGTGGAATGGAATGGAATGAACCTGAATGGAATGGAATGGAATGGAATGGAATGGAATGGAATGGAATGGAATGGCATCAAATGGAATGGAATGAAATCAACGAGAGTGAAATGGAATGGAATGGAATGGAATGCAATGGAATATAATGGAAAGCAATGGAATGGAATGGAACGGAATGGAATGGAATGGATACAGCCCGTGTGGAACGGAAAGGAATGGAATGGAATGGAATGGAATAGAATGTAATGTAATGGAATGGAATGGAACGCAATGGAATGGAATGAAATTGAAAGGAATGCAATGGAATGGAATTAACCCGAGTGTAATGGAATGGAATGGAATGGAATAAAATGGAATGAATTGGAATGGAATGGAATGGAATACAATGGAATCAATCAGAGTGGAAGGAATGCAATAGAATGGAATGGAATAGAATGGAATGGAATAGAATGGAATGGAATTGAATGGAGTGGAATCAACACGAGTGGAAAGGAATGGAATGGAATGGAATGGAATGGAATGGAATGGAATGGAATGGAATCAACAAGAATGGAAGGCATAGGAATGAAATGGAATGGAATGGAATCGTATGTAATGTAATGGAAATGAATCAACCCCTGTGGAATGGAACGGAATGGAATGGAATGGAATGGAATCAACAGGAACGAAATGGAATATAATGGAACGGAAATTAATTGAATGGAATGGAAAGCAATGTAATGTAATGTAATGGAATGGAATAGAATAGAATCAACACGACTCGAATGGAATGGAATGGAATAGAATGAAATGGAATGGAATGAAATGGAATGGAATGGAATCAAACCGAATGGTATGCAATGCAAAGAATGGAATGGAATGGAATGGAATGGAATGGAATGGAATGGAATGGAATGGATTCAACACGAGTAGGAAGGAATGGAATGGAATGGAATTTAATGGAATGGAAAGGAATGGAATGGAATGGAAAGGAATCACCCTGAGTGGAATGGAATGGAATTGAATGGAATAGAATCGAATGGAATCCACCCGAGTGGAATGGAATGGAATGGAATGGAATGGAATGGAATGGAATGGAATATAGTCAACACGAGTGGAATGGAATGGAATGGAATAGAATGGAATGGAATGGAATGGAATCAACCCAAGTGGAATGGAAGGACATGGAATGAAATGGAATGGAAAGGAATGGAATCAACCTGGGTGGAATGGAATGGAACGGAATGGAATGGAGTGGAATGGAATCAACACGAGTGGAATGGAATGGAATGGATTGGAATGAAATAGAATGGAATGGAATCAACCAGGGTGGAATGGAATGGAATGCAATGGAATGGAATCCACATCAGTGGAATGCAATGTAATGGAATGGAATGGAAATTAACGGAATCAATTAGAGTGGATTGGAATGGAAAGGAATGGAATGGAATGGAATGCAATGGTATCAAACTGAGTGCAATGGAATGGAATGGAATGGAATGAAATGGAATGGAATCAACCTGAGTGTAATGGAATAGAATGGAATGGAATGGAATGGAATAGTTTTGAATGGAATGGAATGGAATCACCCTGAGTGCAATGGAATGGAATGGAGTGGAACGGAATTGAATGCAATGGAATCAACATGAATGGAATGGAATGGATTAGAATGGAATGGAATGGAGAGGAATGCAATCAACGCGAGAGGAATGGAATGGAATGGAGTGGAATGGAATGGAATGGAATGGAATCAACTGGAGTGGAATGGAATGGAATTGAATGGAAAGGAATGGAATCAACACGAGTGCAGAGGAATGGAATGGAATGGAACGGAATGGAATGGCATAGAATTGAAACAACCGTAGTGTAAAGGAATGGCATGGAGTGGAATGGAATGGTATGGAATAGAATGCAATATAATGGAACGGAATCAACCGGAATGGAAGGGAATGAAGTGGAATGATATGGAATGGAAAAGAATGGATTGGAATCATCTGCAATGGAATGGAATGGAATGGAATTAACCCGAGTGTAATGCAATGGAATGGAATGGAATAAAATGGAATGGATTGGAATGGAATGGAATGGAATACAATGGAATCAATCAGAGTGGAAGGAATGGAATAGAATGGAATGGAATAGAATGGAATGGAATAGAATGGAATGGAATTGAATGGAGTGGAATCAACAAGAGTGGAAAGGAATGGAATGGAATGGAATGCAATGGAATGGAATGGAATGGATAGGAATGGAATCAACAAGAATGGAAGGCAAAGGAATGAAATGGAAAGGAATGGAATGGTATGTAATGTATGGAACTGAATCAACCCCTGTGGAATGGAACGGAATGGAATGGAACGGAATGGAATGGAATGGAATCAACCAGAACGAAATGGAATATAATGGAACGGAAATTAATTGAATAGAATGGAAAGCACTGTAATGTAATGGAATGTAATGGAATGGAATAGAATCAACACGACTGGAATGGAAAGGAATGGAATAGAATGAAATGTAATGTAATGGAATGGAATGGAATCAAACCGAATGGTATGCAATGCAAAGAATGGAATGGAATGGAATGGATTCAACACGAGTAGAAAGGAATGGAATGGAACGGAATGGAATTTAATGGAATGGAAAGGAATGGAATGGAATGGAAAGGAATCACCCTGTGTGGAATGGAATGGAATAGAATGGAATAGAATCGAATGGAATCCAACCGAGTGGAATGGAATGGAATGGAATGGAATTGAATGGAATGTAATGGAATGGAATCAAACCGAGTGGAATGGAGTGGACTGGACTGGAATGGAATGGAATGGAATGGAATGGAATCAACCCGAGTGGAATGGAAAGGAATGGAATTGAATAGATTGGAATCAAACAGAGTAGAATTTAATTGAAAGGAACGGAATGGATTGGAATGGAATGGAATGGAATGGAAACAACAGGAACTAAATGGAATGGAATGGAATGGAATGGAATGGAATGGAATGGAATGAAATGGAGTGGAATGGAATGGAATGGAATGGAATCAACCAGAGTGGAATGGAATGAAATGGAATGGAACAGAATGGAATCAACTGGAATGGAATGGAATGGAATGGAATGGAATAAAATGGAATGAAATGGAATGGAATGGAATGGTATGGAATCAACCCGAGTGTTATGGAATGGAAAGGAATGGAATGGAATGGAAAATAAAGGAATGGAAAGGAATGGAATGGAATCAACCAGAGAGGAAAGCAATGGAATGGAATGGAATGGAATGGAATGGAATGGAATGGAATGGAATGGAATGGAATCAATTAGAAAGGAAAGGAATGGAATGGAATGGAATGGAATGGAATGGAATGGAATGGAATCAATACGAGTGGAATGGAATGGAATGGAATGGAAAGGAATGGAATCAACTGGAATGGAATGGAATGGAATGGATTGGAATCAACGCAAGTGGAGTGGAATGGAATGGAATGGAATGGAAAGGAATGGAATTGAAACAAACAGAGTGGAATGGAATGGAATGGAATGGAATGGAATGGAATGGAAAGGAATGGAATCAAATGGAAAGTAATAGAATGGAATGGAATGGAATGGAATGGAAACAACTGGAAAGGAATGGAATGGAATGGAATGGAATCAAACAAAATGGGATGGAATGGAATGGAATGGTATGGAATGGAATGGAATCAACACGAGTGAAATGGTATGGAATGGAATCGAATAGAATGCAATGGAATGGAATAAAATGGAATGGAATCAACCAGAGTGGAATGGAATGGAATGGAATGGAATGGAATGGAATGGAATGGAATGGAATGGAATGGGATGGAATGGAATTAATTGGAATGGAATGGAATGGAATGTAAAGGAATGGAATGGAATGAAATCAACCCTAGTGGAATGGAATGGAATGGAAGGGAATGGAGAGCAATCGAATGGAATGGAATGGAACGGAATGAAACCGAGTGGAATGGAAAGGAAAGGAATGGAATGGAATCAACCCGAGAGGAATAGAATGGAATGGAATCAGCTGGAATGGAATGGAATGGAAAGGAACGGAAGGGAATGGAATGGAATCAACCCGAGTTAAATGGAAAGGAAGGGAATGGATTGGAATGGAATCAACTGGAATGAAATGAAATGGAAATGAATGGAATGGAATGGAATGGAATCAACTGGAATGGAATGGAAAGGAATTGAATTGTATGGTATGGAATGGAATGGAATCACCTGGTATTTAATAGAATGAAACGGAATGGAATGGAATGGAGTGGAATGGAATGGAATGAACCCGAATGGAATGGAATGGAATGGAATGGCATCAAATGGAATGCAATGAAATCAACCAGAGTGAAATGGAATGGAATGGAATGGAATGCAATGGAATAGAATGGAAAGCAATGGAATGGAATGGAATGGAATGGAGTGGAATGGAATGGAATGGAATGGACTGGATACAGCCCGTGTGGGATGGAAAGGAATGTAATGGAATGGAATGGAATGGAATGGAATGGAATCGAATGGAATTGAAAGGAATGGAATGGAATGGAATGGAACGGAATTAACCCGAGTGTAATGCAATGGAATGGAATGGAATAAAATGGAATGGATTGGAATGGAATGGAATGGAATACAATGGAATCAATCAGAGTGGAAGGAATGGAATAGAATGGAATGGAATAGAATGGAATGGAATAGAATGGAATGGAATTGAATGGAGGGGAATCAACACGAGTGGAAAGGAATGGAATGGAATGGAATGGAATAGAATGCAATGGAATGGAATGGAATGGATAGGAATGGAATTAACAAGAATGGAAGGCAAAGGAATGAAATGGAATGGAATGCAATCGTATGTAATGTAATGGAAATGAATCAACCCCTGTGGAAAGGAACGGAATGGAATGGAATCAACAGGAACGAAATGGAATATAATGGAACGGAAATTAATTGAATGGAATGGAAAGCAATGCAATGTAATGGAATGGAATGGAATGGAATCGAATAGAATCAATACGACTGGAATGGAATGGAACGGAATAGAATGAAATGGAATGGAATCAAACCGAATGGTATGCAATGCAAAGAATGGAATGGAATGGAATGGAATGGAGTGGATTCAACACGAATAGGAAGGAATGGAATGGAGTGGAATGGAATGGAATGGAATTTAATGGAATGGAAAGGAATGGAATGGAATGGAAAGGAATAACCCTGAGTGGAATGGAATGGAATGGAATGGAATTGAATGGAATAGAATCGAACGGAATCCACCCGAGTGGAATGGAATGGAATGGAATGGAATGCAATTCAATGGAATGGAAAGGAATGGAATGGAATGGAAAGGAATAACCCTGAGTGGAATGGAATGGAATGGAATGGAATTGAATGGAATAGAATCGAATGGAATCCACCCGAGTGGAATGGAATGGAATGGAATGGAATGGAATATAGTCAACACGAGTGGAATGGAATGGAATGGAATAGAATGGAATGGAATGGAATGGAATCAACCCAAGTGGATTGGAAGGACATGGAATGAAATGGAATGGAAAGGAATGGAATCAACCTGGGTGGAATGGAATGGAACGGAATGGAATGGAGTGGAATGGAATCAACACGAGTGGAATGGAATGGAATGGAGTGGAATGAAATAGAATGGAATGGAATCAACCAGGGTGGAATGGAATGGAATGCAATGGAATGGAATCCACATCAGTGGAATGCAATGGAATGGAATGGAATGGAAATTAACGGAATCAATTAGAGTGGATTGGAATGGAAAGGAATGGAATGAAATGGAATGCAATGGCATCAAACTGAGTGCAATGGAATGGAATGGAATGGAATGAAATGGAATGGAATCAACCTGAGTGTAATGGAATAGAATGGAATGGAATGGAATGGAATAGTTTTGAATGGAATTGAATGGAATCACCCTGGGTGCAATGGAATGGAATGGAGTGGAACGGAATTGAATGCAATGGAATCAACATGAATGGAATGGAATGGATTAGAATGGAATGGAATGGAGAGGAATGGAATCAACGCGAGAGGAATGGAATGGAATGGAGTGGAATGGAATGGAATGGAATGGAATGGAGTGGAATGGAATGGAATGGAATGGAATCAACTGGAGTGGAATGGAATGGAATTGAATGGAAAGGAATGGAATCAACACGAGTGCAGAGGAATGGAATGGAATGGAATGGAATGGAATTTAATCAACCCTAGTGTAAAGGAATGGAATGGAATTGAATGGAATCAACACGAGTGGAGTGGAATGGAATGGAATTGAATGGAATCAACACGAGTGGAATGGAATGGAATGGCATAGAATTGAAACAACCGTAGTGTAAAGGAATGGCATGGAATGGAATGGAATGGTATGGAATAGAATGCAATGTAATGGAACGGAATCAACCGGAATGGAAGGGAATGAAGTGGAATGATATGGAATGGAAAAGAATGGATTGGAATCATCTGCAATGGAATGGAATGGAATGGAATTAACCCGAGTGTAATGCAATGGAATGGAATGGAATAAAATGGAATGGATTGGAATGGAATGGAATGGAATACAATGGAATCAATCAGAGTGGAAGGAATGGAATAGAATGGAATGGAATAGAAAGGAATGGAATAGAATGGAATGGAATTGAATGGAGTGGAATCAACAAGAGTGGAAAGGAATGGAATGGAATGGAATGGAATGCAATGGAATGGAATGGAATGGAATGGATAGGAATGGAATCAACGAGAATGGAAGGCAAAGGAATGAAATGGAAAGGAATGGAATGGTATGTAATGTATGGAACTGAATCAACCCCTGTGGAATGGAACGGAATGGAATGGAACTGAATGGAATGGAATGGAGTGGAATGGAATCAACCAGAACGAAATGGAATATAATGGAACGGAAATTAATTGAATAGAATGGAAAGCAATGTAATGTAATGTAATATAATGGAATGGAATGGAATAGAATCAACACGACTGGAATGGAATGGAATGGAATAGAATGTAATGGAATGGAATGGAATGGAATCAAACCGAATGGTATGCAATGCAAAGAATGGAATGGAATGGAATGGATTCAACACGAGTAGAAAGGAATGGAATGGAACGGAATGGAATTTAATGGAATGGAAAGGAATGGAATGGAATGGAAAGGAATCACCCTGTGTGGAATGGAATGGAATAGAATGGAATTGAATGGAATAGAATCGAATGGAATCCAACCGAGTGGAATGGAATGGAATTGAATGGAATGTAATGGAATGGAATCAACCCGGGTGGAATGGAAAGGAATGGAATTGAATAGATTGGAATCAAACAGAGTAGAATGGAATTGAAAGGAACGGAATGGATTGGAATGGAATGGAATGGAATGGAATGGAATGGAAACAACAGGAACGAAATGGAATGGAATGGAACGGAATGGAATGGAATGAAATGGAGTGGAATGGAATGGAATGGAATGGAATCAACCAGAGTGGAATGGAATGAAATGGAATGGAACAGAATGGAATCAACTGGAATGGAATGGAATGGAATGGAATGGAATGGAATGGAATGGAATGGAATGGTATGGAATCAACCCGAGTGTTATGGAATGGAATGTAATGGAATGGAATGGAAAATAAAGGAATGGAAAGGAATGGAATGGAATCAACCAGAGAGGAAAGCAATGGAATGGAAAGGAAAGGAATGGAATGGAATCAATTAGAAAGGAAAGGAAAGGAATGGAATGGAATGGAATGGAATGGAATGGAATGGAATGGAATCACTACGAGTGGAATGGAATGGAATGGAATGGAAAGGAATGGAATCAACTGGAATGGAATGGAATGGATTGGAATCAACCCGAGTGGAGTGGAATGGAATGGAATGGAATGGAAAGGAATGGAATTGAAACAAAGAGAGTGGAATGGAATGGAATGGAATGGAATGGAAAGGAATGGAATCAAATGGAAAGAAATAGAATGGAATGGAATGGAATCTACTGGAAAGGAATAGAATGGAATGCAATGGAATGGAATGGAATGGAAACAACTGGAAAGGAATGGAATGGAATGGAATGGAATCAAACAGAATGGAATGGAATGGTATGGAATGGAATGGAATCAACACGAGTGAAATGGTATGGAATGGAATCGAATGGAATGCAATGGAATGGAATAAAATGGAATGGAATAAACCAGAGTGGAATGGAATGGGATGGAATGGAATTAATTGGAATGGAATGGAATGGAATGTAAAGGAATGGAATGGAATGGAATGAAATCAACCCTAGTGGAATGGAATGGAATGGAAGGGAATGGAGAGCAATCGAATGGAATGGAATGGAACGGAATGAAACCGAGTGGAATGGAAAGGAATGGAATCAACCCAAGAGGAATAGAATGGAATGGAATCAGCTGGAATGGAATGGAATGGAATGCAACGGAAGGGAATGGAATGGAATCAACCCGAGTTAAATGGAAAGGAAGGGAATGGATTGGAATGGAATCAACTGGAATGAAATGAAATGGAAATGAATGGAATGGAATGGAATGGAATCAATTGGAATGGAATGGAATGGAATGGAATTGTATGGTATGGAATGGAATGGAATCATCTGGTATTTAATAGAATGAAACGGAATGGAATGGAATGGAGTGGAATGGAATGGAATGAACCCGAATGGAATGGAATGGAATGGAATGGAATGGAATGGCATCAAAGGGAATGCAATGAAATCAACCAGAGTGAAATGGAATGGAATGCAATGGAATAGAATGGAAAGCAATGGAATGGAATGGAATGGAATGGATACAGCCCGTGTGGAACGGAAAGGAATGGAATGGAATGGAATGGAATAGAATGGAATGGAATGGAATGGAATGGAATGGAATGGAATGGAATGGAATTGAAAGGAATGGAATGGAATGGAATGGAATGGAATTAACCCGAGTGTAATGCAATGGAATGGAATGGAATAAAATGGAATGGATTGGAATGGAATGGAATGGAATACAATGGAATCAATCAGAGTGGAAGGAATGGAATAGAATGGAATGGAATAGAATGGAATGGAATAGAATGGAATGGAATTGAATGGAGTGGAATCAACACGAGTGGAAAGGAATGGAATGGAATGGAATGGAATGGATTGGAATGGAATGCAATGGAATGGAATGGAATGGATAGGAATGGAATTAACAAGAATGGAAGGCAAAGGAATGAAATGGAATGGAATGGAATCGTATGTAATGTAATGGAAATGAATCAACCCCTGTGGAATGGAACGGAATGGAATGGAATGGAATGGAATCAATAGGAAAGAAATGGAATATAATGGAACGGAAATTAATTGAATGGAATGGAAAGCAATGTAATGTAATGGAATGGAATGGAATGGAATGGAATAGAATCAACACGACTGGAATGGAATGGAATGGAATAGAATGGAATGGAATGGAATGGAATGGATTCAATAGGAAAGAAATGGAATATAATGGAACGGAAATTAATTGAATGGAATGGAAAGCAATGTAATGTAATGTAATGGAATGGAATGGAATGGAATAGAATCAACACGACTGGAATGGAATGGAATGGAATAGAATGGAATGGAATGGAATGGAATGGAATGGAATCAAACCGAATGGTATGCAATGCAAACAATGGAATGGAATGGAATGGAAAGGAATGGAATGGAATGGAAAGGAATCACCCTGAGTGGAATGCAACGGAATGGAATGGAATGGAATGGAATAGAATCGAATGGAATCCACCCGAGTGGAATGCAATGGAATGGAATGGAATGGAATGGAATGGAATGGAATGTAGTCAACACGAGTGGAATGGAATGGAATGTAATAGAATGGAATGGAATGGAATGGAATCAACCCAAGTGGAATGGAAGGACATGGAATGAAATGGAATGGAAAGGAATGGAATCAACCTGGGTGGAATGGAATGGAACGGAATGGAATGGAGTGGAATGGAATCAACACGAATGGAATGGAAAGGAATAGAATTGAATAGATTGGAATCAAACAGAGTAGAATGGATTTGAAAGGAATGGAATGGAATGGAATGAAATGGAGTGGAATGGAATGGAATGGAATGGAATCAACCAGAGTGGAATGGAATGAAATGGAATGGAACAGAATGGAATCAACTGGAATGGAATGGAATGAAATGGAATGAAATGGAATGGAATGGAATGGTATGGAATCAACCTGAGTGCTATGGAATGGAATGGAATGGAATGGAATGGAAAATAAAGGAATGGAAAGGAATGGAATGGAATCAACCAGAGAGGAAAGCAATGGAATGGAATGGAATGGAATGGAATGGAATCAATTAGAAAGGAAAGGAATGGAATGGAAGGGAATGGAATGAAATGGAATCACCTGGAATGGAATGGAATGGAATGGATTGGAATCAACCCGAGTGGAGTGGAATGGAATGGAATGGAATGGAAAGGAATGGAACTGAAACAACCAGAGTGGAATGGAATGGAATGGAATGGAATGGAATGGAAAGGAATGGAATCAAATGGAAAGAAATAGAATGGAATGGAATGGAATGGAATGAAATGAAATGGAATGGAATCAAATGGAAAGGAATAGATTGGAATGAAATGGAATGGAATGGAATGGAAACAACTGGAAAGGAATGGAATGGAATGGAATGGAATGGAATCAAACAGAATGGAATGGAATGGTATGGAATGGAATGGAATCAACACGAGTGAAATGATATGGAATGGAATCGAATGGAATGCAATGGAATGGAATAAAATGGAATGGAATCAACCAGAGTGGAATGGAATGGAATGGGATGGAATGGAGTTAATTGGAATGGAATGGAATGGAATGTAAAGGAATGTAATGGAATGGAATGGAATGTAAAGGAATGGAATGGAATGGAATGAAATCAACCCTAGTGGAATGGAATGGAATGGAATGGAAGGGAATGGAGAGCAATCGAATGGAATGGAATGGGATGAAATCAACCCTAGTGGAATGGAATGGAATGGAATGGAGAGCAATCGAATGGAATGGAATGGAACGGAATGAAACCGAGTGGAATGGAAAGGAATGGAATGGAAAGGAATCAACCCGAGAGGAATAGAATGGAATGGAATCAGCTGGAATGGAATGGAATGGAATGGAACGGAAAGGAATGGAATGGAATCAACCCGAGTGAAATGGAAAGGAAGGGAATGGATTGGAATGGAATCAACTGGAATGAAATGAAATGGAAATGAATGGAATGGAATGGAGTGGAATCAACTGGAATGGAATGGAATTGAATTGTATAGTATGGAATGGAATGGAATAATCTGGTATTTAATAGAATGAAACGGAATGGAATGGAATGGAGTGGAATGGAATGGAATGAACCCGAATGGAATGGAATGGAATGGAATGGCATCAAATGGAATGCAATGAAATCAACCAGAGTGAAATGGAATGGAATGCAATGGAATAGAATGGAAAGCAATGGAATGGAATGGAATGGAATGGAATGGAATGGAATGGAATGGAATGGAATGGAATGGATACAGCACGTGTGGAACGGAAAGGAATGGAATGGAATGGAATGGAATAGAATGTAATGGAATGGAATGGAATGGAATGGAATGGAATGGAATGGAATTGAAAGGAATGGAATGGAATGGAATGGAATGGAATTAACCCGAGTGTAATGCAATGGAATGGAATGGAATAAAATGGAATGGATTGGAATGGAATGGAATGGAATACAATGGAATCAATCAGAGTGGAAGGAATGGAATAGAATGGAATGGAATAGAATGGAATGGAATAGAATGGAATGGAATAGAATGGAATGGAATTGAATGGAGGGGAATCAACACGAGTGGAAAGGAATGGAATGGAATGGAATGCAATGGAATGGAATGCAATGGAATGGAATGGAATGGATAGGAATGGAATTAACAAGAATGGAAGGCAAAGGAATGAAATGGAATGGAATGGAATCGTATGTAATGTAATGGAAATGAATCAACCCCTGTGGAATGGAACGGAATGGAATGGAATGGAATGGAATCAACAGGAACGAAATGGAATATAATGGAACGGAAATTAATTGAATGGAATTGAAAGCAATGTAATGTAATGGAATGGAATGGAATGGAATAGAATCAAAACGACTGGAATGGAATGGAATGGAATAGAATGAAATGGAATGGAATGGAATGGAATGGAATGGAATCAAACCGAATGGTATGCAATGCAAAGAATGGAATGGAATGGAATGGATTCAACACGAGAAGGAAGGAATGGAATGGAATGGAATGGAATTTAATGGAATGGAAAGGAATGGAATGGAATGAAAGGAATCACCCTGAGTGGAATGGAATGGAATGGAATGGAATGGAATGGAATAGAATCGAATGGAATCCACCCAAGTGGAATGGAATGGAATGGAATGGAATGTAGTCAACACGAGTGGAATGGAATGGAATGTAATAGAATGGAATGGAATGGAATGGAATCAACCCAAGTGGAATGGAAGGACATGGAATGAAATGGAATGGAAAGGAATGGAATCAACCTGGGTGGAATGGAATGGAACGGAATGGAATGGAGTGGAATGGAATCAACACGAGTGGAATGGAATGGAATGGAGTGGAATGAAATAGAATGGAATGGAATCAACCAGGGTGGAATGGAATGGAATGCAATGGAATGGAATCCACATCAGTGGAATGCAATGTAATGGAATGGAATGGAAATTAACGGAATCAATTAGAGTGGATTGGAATAGAAAGGAATGGAATGCAATGGCATCAAACTGAGTGCAATGGAATGGAATGGAATTGAATGAAATGGAATGGAATCAACCTGAGTGTAATGGAATAGAATGGAATGGAATGGAATGGAATAGTTTTGAATGGAATGGAATGGAATCACCCTGGGTGCAATGGAATGGAATGGAGTGGAACGGAATTGAATGCAATGGAATCAACATGAATGGAATGGAATGGATTAGAATGGAATGGAATGGAGAGGAATGGAATCAACGCGAGAGGAATGGAATGGAATGGAGTGGAATGGAATGGAATGGAATGGAATCAACTGGAGTGGAATGGAATGGAATTGAATGGAAAGGAATGGAATCAACACGAGTGCAGAGGAATGGAATGGAATGGAATGGAATGGAATTTAATCAACCCTAGTGTAAAGGAATGGAATGGAATTGAATGGAATCAACACGAGTGGAGTGGAATGGAATGGAATGGAAGGGAATTGAGTGGAATCAACACGAGTGGAGTGGAATGGAATGGAATGGAATGGAATGGCATAGAATTGAAACAACCGTAGTGTAAAGGAATGGCATGGAATGGAATGGAATGGTATGGAATAGAATGCAATGTAATGGAACAGAATCAACCGGAATGGAAGGGAATGAAGTGGAATGATATGGAATGGAAAAGAATGGATTGGAATCATCTGCAATGGAATGGAATGGAATGAAATGTTATGGAGTGGAATGGAATGGAATGAACCCGAGTGGAATGCAATGGAATGGAATGGAATGGAATGGAATGGAATGGAATCAACCTGAGAGGAATGGAATGGCATGGAATGGAATGGAGTGGAAAGGAATCAACACGAGTGGAATGGAATGGAGTGGAATGGAATGGAATGGAGCTGAATGCAATGGAATGGAATGGAATGGAATCAACCTGACTGGAATGGAAAGGAATGGAAAGGAATGGAATGGAATGGAATGGAATGGAATGGAATGGAATGGAATGGAATGGAATGGAATCAACCTGAGTGGAATGGAATTTAATGGAAGGGAATGTAATGCAATGTAATGTAATGGAAAGGAATGGAATAGAATAGAATCAACAAGACTGGAATAGAATGGAATGGAATGGAATGGAATGGAATGGAATCACCACGAATGGAATGGAATGGAATGGAATGGAATGCAGAGGAATAAACGCGAGTCAAATGGAATGGAATGGAATGGAATGGAATGGAATCAACCCGAGTGGAGTGCAGTGGTTTGGAGTGGAGTCGAGTGGAATTGAATGGAATGGAATGAAATGGAATGGAATGGAATCAATCCGAATGGAATGGCATGGAATGGAATGGAAGAATTGAATGTAATGTGATGGAATGGAATGGAATAAATGCCAGTGGAATGGAATGGAATGGAATGGAATGGAATCAACCATAGTGGAATGGAATGGAATGGAATGGAATGGAATGGAATGAAATGGAATCGAATGGAATGGAATCAAACCGACTGGAATGGAGTGGAAAGTAATGGAGTGGAATGGAATGGAATGGAATGAAATGGAATCGAATGGAATGGAATCAAACCGACTGGAATGGAGTGGAAAGTAATGGAGTGGAATGGAATGGAATCAACAAGAGTGAAATGGAATGGAATGGAATGGAATGGAATAAACTCAATAGGAATGAGGTGGAATGGAATGGAATGGAATTGCATTGAATGGAATCAACACGAGTGGGATGGAATGGATTGGAATGGAATGAAATGGAAAGGAATCAACCTGAGTGGTATGGAATGAAATGGAATGGAAGGGAATGGAATGCAATGGAATCAACATGAGTGGAATGGAATAGAATGGAACGGAATGGAGTGGAATGGAATGGAATGGAATCAATTTGAGTGGAATGGAATAGAATCAACTTGAGTGGAATGGAATGGAATGGAATGGAATGGAATTGAATGGAATGGAATGGAATGGAATGGAATCAACCTGAGTGGAATGGAATTTAATGGAAGGGAATGTAATGCAATGTAATGTAATGGAAAGGAATGGAATAGAATAGAATCAACAAGACTGGAATGGAATGGAATGGAATGGAATGGAATGGAATGGAATGGAATCACCACGAATGGAATGGAATGGAATGGAATGGAATGCAAAGGAATAAACGCGAGTCAAATGGAATGGAATGGAATGGAATGGAATGGAATGGAATGGAATCAACCCGAGTGGAGTGCAGTGGTTTGGAGTGGAGTCGAGTGGAATTGAATGGAATGGAATGAAATGGAATGGAATGGAATCAATCCGAATGGAATGGCATGGAATGGAATGGAAGAATTGAATGTAATGTGATGGAATGGAATGGAATAAATGCCAGTGGAATGGAATGGAATGGAATGGAATGGAATCAACCATAGTGGAATGGAATGGAATGGAATGGAATGGAATGGAATGGAATGGAATGAAATGGAATCGAATGGAATGGAATCAAACCGACTGGAATGGAGTGGAAAGTAATGGAGTGGAATGGAATGGAATCAACAAGAGTGAAATGGAATGGAATGGAATGGAATGGAATGGAATAAACTCAATAGGAATGAGGTGGAATGGAATGGAATGGAATTGCATTGAATGGAATCAACACGAGTGGGATGGAATGGATTGGAATGGAATGAAATGGAAAGGAATCAACCTGAGTGGTATGGAATGAAATGGAATGGAAGGGAATGGAATGCAATGGAATCAACATGAGTGGAATGGAATAGAATGGAACGGAATGGAATGGAATGGAATGGAATCAATTTGAGTGGAATGGAATAGAATCAACTTGAGTGGAATGGAATGGAATGGAATGGAATGGAATGGAGTCAACCCGAATGGAATGGAGTGGAATGGAGTGGAATGGAATGGAACGGAATGGAATGGAAAGGGATCAACTTGAATGGAAAGGAATGAAATGGAATCAACCCGAGTGCAATGGAATGGAATGGAAGGGAATTTAATGGAATGGTATAAAATGGAATGGAATGGAATCAACTCGAGTGGAAAGGAATGGAGCAGAATGGAAAGGAATGGAATGGAATGCAATGGAGTGGAATGGAATCAAACCAAGTGGAATGGCATTGAATGGAATGGAATGCAATGGAATAGAATGGAAGGGAATGGCATCAACCAGAGTGTAATGGAATGCAATGGAACGTAATGAAATGGAATGGAATGGAATGGAAACAACCCGTGTGGAATTGAACCGAATGGAATGGAGTGGAATGGAATGGAATTAACCCGTAGGGAATGGAATGGAATGGAATGGAATAGAATGCAATGGAATGGAATGGAGTGGAATGGAATTCAAGGGAATGGAATGGAATAGAATCAACACGAGTGGAATGTAATGGAAGGGAATGGAATGGAATGGAATGAAATGAAATGGAATAGATTCATCTGGAAAAGAATGGAGTGAATTGGAATGGAATGGAATGGAGTGGAATGGAATGGATTCAACCCAAGAGTAACGGAATGGAATGAAATGGAATGGAATGGAAACAACCCAAGTGGAAAAGAATGGCGTGGAATGCAATAGAATGGAATGGAAGGAAATGGAATGGAATGGATTCAACCCAAGAGTAAAGGAATGGAATGAAATGGAATGGAATGGAAACAACCCAAGTGGAAAGGAATGGCATGGAATGCAATAGAATGGAATGGAAGGAAATGGAATGGAATGGAATGGAATGGAATCAACCCGAGGGGAAAGGAATGGAATGGAATGAAATGGAATGGAAAGGAATCAACAGAGAAGAATGGAATGGAATGGAATGGGATGGAATGGAATGGAATGGAATCAAACCGAGTGGAATGGAATGGAATGGATGGGAATGGAATGGAAAGGAGTGAACCCAAGTGGAATGGAACGGAATGGATTGGAATGGAATGGAACTATATGTTACATACTGCACATAAAATATCAAAGTATCCAAACTATATATTATACACTGTACATAAAATAAAAAAGTACCCTAAATATATATTATATACTGTACATAAAATATCAAACTACCCCAAATATAACTTATATACTGTACCTAAAATATCAAAATACACCAAATATATCTTATATAGTGTACATAAAATATCAAAGCACCCAAACTATATATTATATACTGTACAAAAAATATCAAATCACCCAATCTATATATTATATGCTGTACATAATATATCAAAGTACTAAAACTATATATTATATACTTTACATAAAATATCAAAGTACCTCAAATAGATCTTATATAATTGAGATAAAATATCCAATAACCCAACTATATCTTATATACTGTGCATAAAATATCAAAGTACCCAAACTATCTATTAGAAACTATACCTAAAATATCAAAGTACACTAAATATATATTCTATACTGCACATAAAATATGAAAGTACACAAAATATATCTTAAATACTGTACATAAAATATTAAAGTACCCCAAATATAACCTATATAGTATACATAAAATATCAAAGTACCCAAAATATATATTATATACTGTATATAAAATATCAAAGTACCCAAACTATATATTATATACTCTCCATAAAATATCGAAGTACCCAAAATATGTATTATACTATACATAAAATATCAAAGTACCTAAAATATATATTATATACTGTGCACAAAATTTCAAAATACCCTAACTATATATTAAATACTGTACAAAAAATATCAAAGTACACAAACTATATATTATATACTGTACATAAAATATCAAAGTACACCAAATATATATTATATACTGTACATAAGATATGAAACTAACCAAAATATGTATGGTATAATGTACATAAAATTTCGAAGTACCCAAAATATATATTTTTTCCTGTACATAAAATATCAAAATACACCAAATATATATTATATTCTGTACATAGAATATCAAAGTACCCGAAATATATATTTTGTGCTGTACATAAAATATCAAAGTATGCCAAATGTATATTATATACTGTGCATAAAATATCAAAGTAAGTGAAATATATATTATATACTGTGCATAAAATATCAAAGTATGCCAAATATGTATTATAAACTGTACATAAAATATCAAAGTACACCAAATATTCTATACTGTATATAAAATAACAAAGCACCCCAAATATATATTCTATAATCTACACAAAATATGAAAGTACCCTAAATATATATTCTATACTCTACATAAAATATCAAAGCACCCCAAATGGAAGTTCTACACTGTACATAAAATATCAATGTACCCCAAATATTCATTCTGTACTGTACATAAAATATGAAACTACCCCAAATATTTATTCTGTACTGTACATAAAATATAAAAATACCCCAAAAATATATATTCTATACTATACATAAAATATCAAAGTACACCAAATATATATTCTATACTGTACATAAAATATAAAAGTACACCAAATATGTATTCTATTCTGCACATAAAATATCAAAGTTCACCAAAAATATATTCTATACTGCATAGAAATTATCAAAGTCACCAAATATATATTCTGTACTGCACATAAAATATCAAAATAAACCAATTATATATTTTTTACACTACAAAAAATATGAAAGTACCCAAATTATACATTCTATAGTGTACATAAAATATCAAACTATACAAAATACATATTCTATACTGTACAAACAATATCAAGGTACTCAAATTATATATTCTATACTGTACATAAAATATCAAAGTAACCAAATTGTATATTACATACTGTTCATAAAATATCAAAGAACCCAAGCTATATATTATATACTGTACATAAAATATCAAAGTACCCAAACTATATATTATGTACTATACATAAAATATCAATGTACCGAAACTATATATTTTATACTGTACATAAAATATCAAAGTACACCAAATATATATTCTATACTGTACATAAAATATCAAAGTACACAAAATATATATTCTATACTGAACATAAAATATCAAAGTACACCAAATATCTATTCTATACGGTATATAAAATAACAAAGCACACCAAATATATATTGGATACTCTAAACAAAATATCATAGTACCCCAAATATATACTCTATACTGTACATAAAATATCAAAGTACCCAAAATACATATTCTATAGTGTACATAAAATATCAAAGTACCCCAAATATATATTCTATATTGTACATAAAATATCAAAGTACCAAAAATATATATTATATACTGTACATAAAATATCAAAACACCCCAAATATATTTCATACACTGTACATAAAATATCAAAGTACCCCAATTATATCTTATATACTGTACATAAAATATCTAAGTACACCACATATGTACTCTATTCTGTACATAAAATATCAAAGGTCACCAAATATATATTCTGTACTGAACATAAAATATCAGAGTACACCTATTATATATTCTTTACTCTGCATAACGTATTAAAGTACCCAAAATATACATTCTATACTGTACATAAAATATTAAAGTATCCAAAATACATATTCTATACTGTAGCTAAAACAACAAAGTGCCCAAATTGTATATTCCATACTCTACATAAAATATCAAAGTACCCAAACTATATATTTTATACTGTACAAAAAATATCAATGTAACCAAAATATACATTCTATACTGTACATAAAATATCCAAGTACACCTAATATATTTTCTACACTGTACATAAAATATCAAAGCACTCCAAATATATATTCTATACTGTACATAAAATATCAAAAGACCCCAAATATATATTCTATACTATATAGAAAATATCAAAGTACTCCAAATATATATTCTATACTGTACAGAAAATATCAAAGTACCACAAAGATATATTATATACTGTGCATAAAATATCAAACTACACCAAATATATATTCTATACTGTACATAAAACATCAAAGTACCCAAAATATATCTTTTATACTGTACATAAAATATCAAAGTCCCCTATATATATTATATACTGTACATAAAATATCATAGTACCCAAAATATATTATAAACTGTACATAAAATATCAAAGTATCCAACTATACATGATATACTACACATAATATATCAAAGTACCGAATTTATCTGTGATATACAGTACATAAAATATTAAAGAACCCACAATATATATTATATAGTGTACATAAAATATCAAAGTGCTCCAAATATATATTTTATACTGTACATAAAATACCAAATTACCCAAAGTATATATTATATTCCGTACATAAAATATCAAAGTAAACCAAATATATATTATATGCTGTACATAAAATACAAAAGTACCAAAATTATATAATATATACTGTACATAAAATATCAAATTACCCAAAACATATAATATATACTGTACATAATATATCAAAGTACCCAAAATATATAGTATATAGTGTACATAAAATATCAAGGTATCCAAAATATATATTGTACACTGTACAAAAAATATCAAAGTACATTAATTATATATTATATACTGTACATAAAACATCAAAGTACCCAAACTATATAGTATATACTGTACATAAAATATTAAAATACCCAAACTATATATTATGTACTGTACATAAATTATCAAAGTACCCAAACTATATATTATATACAGTAAAAATAATCAAAGTTCGAAAAATATATATTTAATACTGTACTTAAAATATCAAAGTACCCAAAATATATATTCTATACTGTACATAAAATATCAAAGTCCAGAAATATATTTTCTATACTGTACATAAAATATCAAAGCACCCAAAATATATATTATATACTGTACATAATATATCAAATTATCCAAAATTTATGTTTTATACTGTACATAAAATATCAAAATACCCAAATTACATATTCTATGATGTACATAAAATATCAAAGTACCCAAAGTATTTATTATATACTGAACATAAAACATGAATGTATCCAAAATATTTATTGTATACACTACATAAAATATCAAAGTACCACAAATATATATTCCATACTGTACATAATATATCAAAGTACACCAAATATGTATTATATACTGTGCATAAAATATCAAAATACGACAAATATATATTATATACTGTGAACAAAATATCACAATATGCCAAATATTTATTATATACTATGCATAAAAGATCAATTTATGTCAAGTATATTTTATATACACTGCATAAAATATCAAATTATGCCAAATATTTATATACTGTACATAAAATATCAAAGTATGCCAAATATATACTATATACTGTGCATACAATATCAAAGTATGCCAAATGCATATTATACGCTGTACATAAAATATGAAAGTATGCCAAATTCATATTATATACTGTACATAAAATATCAAAACGTACACCAAGTATATATTATGTAATCTACATAAAATATCAAAAATACACCAAATATATATTATATACTGTACATAAAATATCAAAAGTACACCAAATATATATTATATACTGTACATAAAATATCAGAAAGTACACCAAATATATATTATATGCTGTAAATAGGATATCAAAAAGTACAGTAAGTATATTTTATATAGTGTACATAAAACATCATCCAAAATACACCAAATATATATTATATAGTGTACAAAAACTAACAAAATACACCAAATATATATTATGAACTTTACATAATATATCAAAAAGATCACCAAATATATATTACTTACTGTACATAAAATATCAGAAAGTACATCAAATATATTTATATACTGTGCATAAAATATCAAAAAGTACACAAAATATATATTATGTACTGTACATAAAATATCAATAGAAAACCAAATATATAGTATATACGGTACATAAAATATCAAAAGGTACACCAAATATATATTATAAAATGTACATAAATTATGAAAAAGTACAAAACATATATATTATATACTGTTCATAAAATATCAAGAAGTACACCAAATATAGTTTATATACTGCACATATAATATAATATAAAAGTGCACCAAATATATATTATATACTGTACATGAAATATCTAAAAGTAAACCAAATATATATTACATACTGTACATAAAATATCATTAAAAGTACACCAAGTACATATTATATTGTGTACATAAAATGTCAAAAACTGCACCAAATATTTATTATATACTGTACATAAAATACCAAAAGGACACCAAATATATTTATATACTGTACATAAAAAATCAAGAAGTACATGAAATATATATTATATACTATACATAAAATCGAAAATTTAGAGCAAATATATAAAGTATACTGTACATAAAATATCACTGTACACCAAATATATTCTTATACTGTACATAAAATATCAATGTACACCAAATAAATATTATATACTGTAGATAAAATATCAAAATACACCAAACACGTATTATATACTGAACATAAAGAATCAAAGTACACAAAATATATATTATATTCTGTACATATAATTTCAAAATACATCAAATATATAATATACTCTACATAAAATATCAAAAAGTACACCTTATATATTTCATACTTTACAAAAATATCAAAAAGCACACCAAATATATATTATATACTGTACATAAAATATCTAAAATACACCAAATATATATTATATTCTGTACATAAAATATCAAAAAGTACACGAAGTATATATTATATAGTGTACATAAAATATTAAAATGTACATCAAATATATATTATATACTATACATAAAATACCAAAAAGTACACCAAATATATATTGTATACTGTACATAAAATATCAATGTACACCCAATATATTCTATATACTGTACATAAAATATCAAAGTACACCAAATATATATTACATACAGTACATAAAATATCAATATACTCCAAATATATATTATATACTGTAGATAAAATATCAAAGAACACCAAATATATATTATATACTGTACATAAAATATCAATGTACACCAAATATATATTATAAACTGTACATAAAATATCATCAAATAGTACACGAAGTATATATTATACTGTGTACATAAAATATCAAAAAGTATGCTAAATATATATTATATACTGTACAGAATATATCAAAAAGTAAACCAAATATATATTATATACTGTACATAAAATATCAAAAATGACACCAAAGATATAATATACTGTACATAAAATATTAAAATGTACACCAAATATATGTAATGTACCATACATATCAAAAAGTACACCAAAAATATATTATATATTGTACATAAAATAACATCAAAAAGTACACCACATACATATTATATAGTGTCATAAAATATCCAAAAGTTCAAAAATATATATTATATACTGTATGTAAGATATCAAGGAGTACACCAAATATATACTATAGTGTACATAAAATATCTAAAAGTACACCAAATATTTTTTGTGTACTGTACATAAAATGTCAAAATGTACACCAAACACCTATGATATACTGTACATAAAATATCAAAAAGAACACCAAATATATAATACACTGTAAATAAAATATCCTGAAAAAGTACACCAAATATATATTATATAGTGTACATAAAATATCAAAAAGTACACCATTATTATTATATAGTGTACATAATATATTAAAACGTACACCAAATATGTAATATATACTGTACATAAAAAATCAAAAAGTACACCAAATATATATACTATACTCTACATAAAATATCAAAATTACACGAAATACATATTGTACATGGTATATAAAATATTAAACTACACCAAATATACATTTTGTACTGTACATTAAATATGACTGTACATCAAATATATATTATATACTGTACATAAAATATCAAAGTACACCAAATATATATTATATACTGTAAATATATTACCAAAGTACGTCAAATGTGTATTATATACAGTACTGAAATATCAAAAAATATACCAAGTATATATTATATACGGTACATAAATTATCAAAAAGTAAACCAAATATATATTATATACTGTATATAAAATATCTAAGTGTACTTTCAATATATATTTTATACTGTAAATAAAGTATGAAATATATATTATATACTGTAAATGAAATATCACGTATGTATTATATTCTCTACATAAAATATCAAAATACACCATATGTATTGTATACTGTACATAAAATATCTAATATATAATATATACTGTACATAAAATATCAAATATATATTATATACTGTACATAAAATATCAAAGAATACACCAAATATATATTATATACTGTACATGAAATATCAAAAAGTACACCATATATATTATACACTGTAGATAAAGCAACATAACTTCAGCAAATTTAAAGTATATACTGTACATAAAATTTCAAAAACTACACCAAATATATATTATATACTGTACAAAAACCATGAAAATGTACAACAAATATATATTATATACTGTATATTAAATATCAAAAATAACACCAAATATATATTATACACTCTACATAAAATATCAAATAGTAAACCAAATACATATTATATACTGTAATTAAAATATCAAAAATTGCACCAAATATATATTTTATACTGTACATAAAATATCATCCAAAATATACCAAATATATATTATATACTGTACATAAAATATCAAAACTATACCACATATATATTTTATACTGTACATAAAATATCAAAAGTACACAAAATATATATTATATATTGTACATGAAATATCAAAGTACACCATGTATATATTATATATTGTACATAAAATATCATCAAAAAGTACACCAAATATATATTATATACTGTACATAAAATTTCCAAAAGTACACCAAATTTACATTATAGACTGCATAAAATATATCAAAAATTACTGCAAATATATATTATATACTATAAGTAAATATCAAAAAGTACACCAAATATAATTTATACACTGTATATAAAATATCAAAAACTACAGCAAATACATATTATATACTGTCCATAAAATATCAAAAAGTACACCAAATATATATTATATGCTATACATAAAATATCATTAAAATTAGTCAAAATATATATTTTATACTTTACATAACATATCAGAAAGTACACCAGATATATATTATGTACTGTACATAAAATAACAAAATTACCCAAAATATATGTCATATAGCGTACATAAAATATCAAAAAGTACACCAAATATATATTATATACTGTACCCAAAATATCAAAGTGCCCCAAATATATATTATGTTCTGTGCATAAATATTAAAGTACACCAAATATATATTATGTACTGTACATAAAGTATCAAATTACATCAAATATCCTTCATATAATCTGCTTAAAATATCATCAACAAGTACACCAAATATATATTTTATACTGTACATAAAATATCAAAAATTACACAAATATATATTATATTCTATACATAATATATCAAAAAGTACACCAAATATATCTTATATACTGTACATAAAATATCAAAAAGTAAACCAAATATATTTATATACTCTATATAAAAAATCAAAAAGTACATGAAATATATATTATATACTGTACATAAAAATGAAAAAGTACACCAGATATATATTGTATGCTTTACATAAAATATCAATGTACACCAAGTATATTGTCTATACTGTACATAAAATATCAAAGTACACCAAATATATATTATATACTGTACAGAAAATATTAATGTACACCAAATATATATTATATACTGTGTAGAAAATACCAAAATACACCAAATATACATTTTAAATGGAACATAAAATATTAAAGTACGCCATATATATATTATATTCTGTACATATAATATCAGAGTTCACAAAATATATATTATATACTGTACATAAAATATGAAAAACTACACCGTATATTTTATATAATGTACATAAAATATCAAAAAGTACAACAAATATATATTTTATACTATAAATAAAATATCAAAACTACAGCAAATATATTTAATATACTGTAAATATATTATCATCTAAAAGTACACCAAATATATATTATATACCGTACATAAAATGCCAAAAAGTGCAACAAATATATATTATATGGTGTACATAAAATATGAAAATGTACATCAAATATATATTATATAATCTATGTAAAATATCAAAAAGTACACCAAATATATATTATATACTGTAGATGAAGAATAAAAAATTACACGGAATATATATTATATTCTTTACATAAATTGTCAGTTTACACCAAATATATATTATCTACTGTACATAAAATATAAAAAGTACACCAAATATATATTATATACCTTATATAAAATATCATCAAAAGTACACCAAATATATATTATATACTGCAGATAAAATATCAAATGTACACCAAATATATATTATATACTCTACATAAAATATCAAATGTACACCAGATATATATTATATACTGTACCTAAAATATCAAATAGTATACAAAATATATAATATATACTGTACATAAAAAATAAAAAAGTACACCAAACATATATTCTATACTCTATTTAAAATATCAAAAATACACCAAATATATACTGTATACTATACATAAAATATCAAAGTACTCCAAATATGTATTAGATACTGTACATAAAATAACAATGTACAACAAATATATATTATATACGGTACATGAAATATCAAATAGTACACCATATATATTATATACTTTACATTAAATTTCAAAACGTACATCATATATATTATATACTGAAGATAGAACAGCATCAAAAAGTTCCCCATATACATATTATATACTGTAAATAGAATAATTGTACACCAAATATATATTATATACTGTACATTAAATATAAAAAGTACACCAAATATGTATTATATACTGTACATAAAATATCAAAATGCACACCATATATATTGTATACTGTACATAAAATATCATCAAAAAGTGCACACAATATATATTATATACTGTACATAAAAATCAAAAAGTACACCAGATATATATTTTATACTGTACATAATATATCATCAAAAAGTACACCAAATATGTATTATATACTCTACATAAAATATCAAATGTACACCAGATATATATTATATACTGTACCTAAAATATCAAATAGTACACAAAATATATAATATATACTGTACATAAAATATCAAAATGTACACCAAATATGTATTATAGACTGTACATAAAATATCAAAAAGTACACAAAATATATATTATATAATGAACATAAAATATTTAAAAGTACACCAAATATATAGTACTGTAAATAAAATATCAGAAAGTACAGCAAATATATATTATATGCTGTACATAAAATATCAAAAGGTACAACAAACATATATTATATACTTTACATAAAATATCATCAAATGTACACCTTATATCAACTATATACTGGACATAACATATCAAAAAGTACACCAAATATATGTTATATACTCTAAATAAAATATCAAAAAGTGCACCAAATATATATTATATACTGTACATTAAATACCAAAATGTACACCAAATAAATATTATGTACTGTACATAAAATATCAAAAAGTACACTAAATGTGTATTTTACCCTATACATGAAATATCAAAAACTACACCAAACATATATTATATACTGTATAAAAATATCAAAATTAAGGCAAATATATATTATATACTGTACATAAAATATCAAAAATTACCTCAAATATATATTATATGCTGTACTTAAAATATCAAAAAGTACACCAAATGTATGTTATACACTGTACATAAAATATGAAAAAGTACACTACATGTGTGTTTTATATTGTATGAAAAAATAAAAGTACACCAAATTCATATTATATACTGTACATAAAATGTCAAAGTACGCCAGATATATGTTATAAAATGTACATAAAATATCAAAATACACCAAATATATATTATATACTGTAGTTAAAATATCAAAGTACACCTAAAATATAGTATATCCAGTACCTAAAATATCAAAATTACACCATATGTATATTATATACTGTACATAAAATATCAAAAAGTTCACCAAATATAAATTAAATACTGTATATGAAATATGAAAAAGTACACCAAATATTTGTATTATACTGTACATACAATATCAAACATGACACCAAATATATATTATATACTGTACATAAAATATCAAAAATTACACCAAATATATTATATACTGTACCTAAAATATCAAAAAGGACACCAAATATATATTATACACTGTACATAAAATACCAAAATGTACACCCAGTATATATTATATACCGTAAAGTATCAAATATATATTATATACTGTAAATAAAATATTAAGTATATATTATATTCTCTGCATAACATATCAAAGTATACCAAATTTATATTATATACTGTACATAAAATATCAAATATATATTATATACAGTACATAAAGTATCGATTATATATTACATACTGTACATAATATACCAAAAATACACCAAATATATATTATATACTGTATATAAAATATGAAAACTTATACAAAATATATATTTTATACTGTACATGACTTATGAAAAAGTACACAAAATATATAATATACTGTATGCAAAATATGAAAAAGTTCACCAAATATTTATTATGTACTGCACATAAAATACCAAATGTGTATTATATGCTGTACATAAAATATAAACTATACACAATGTATATGATATACTGTACATAGTATATCAATTTAAACCAAATACATATTATATACTGCTCATAAAATATAAAATCAAACCAAATATATATTATATACTATACGTAAAATATCAAAGTACACCAAATAAATATTATGTAATGTACATATAATATCAAATTACACCGAATATATATTATACACTATACATAAAATATAAAATTACACAAAATATATATTATATACTGTACATAAAATATAAAATACAGCAAGTATATATTATATATTGTGCATAAAATATCAAAGTACATCAAATATATATTATATACTGTACATAAAATATCAAAAATACACCAAATGTATATTATATACTGTACAAAAATTATCAAAAAGTACACCAAATATATATTATGTACTGTACATAAGTTATCAAACTCTACAGCATACACATATTATATAGTTTACATAAAATATCAAAAAGTACACCAAATATATATTATATACTCTACATAAAATATCAAAAATTACTCCATATATATATTATATAGTGTACATTAAATATAAAAAAGTACAACAAACATATATTATGTACTGTACATAAACTATCAAAAAGTATGCCAAATACATATTTTAAACTGTACATGAAATATCAAATATTACACCAAATATATATTATGTACTGTACATAAAGTATCAAAAATTATATCAAATCTATATTATACTGTTCATGAAATTCAAAAAGTACACCAAATATATATTATATATTGTACATTAAATATCAAAAAGTTCACCAAATGTATGTTACATACTCTTCATAATATATCAACAGGTACACCAAATGTATGTTATAGATTGTATTTAAAAATCAAAGTACACCAAATATATATTATATGCTGTACAAAAAATATCAAAATACACCACGTATATATTATATACTGTACAGAAAATATCAAAGTACACCAAATACATATTATATACTGTACTTAAAATGTAAAAGTACTCCAAATATATATTATATACTTTACATAAAATATGAAATATATATTATATACTGTACATAAATTATAAAAAATACACCAAATATATATTATATACTGTACATAAAATATCATGAAAAAGTATGCCAAATATATATTATATACTGTACATAAGATATCAAATCTACACAAAATACATATTATCTACTGTACAAAAAATATCATCAAAAGTACACCAAATATATATTATATACTGTAGATAAAATATCAACAAAAGTACAAAAAATATAAACTATATACTGCACATGTCAAAAAGTACACCAAATATATATTATATACTGTATATGAAATGTAAAAAAGTACACCAAATATATATTATATACTGTACATAAAATGTAATCAAAATGTTCACCAAATATATATTGTATACTCTACTTAAAGTAACAAAAAGTGCAGCAAATATATCTTATATACTGTACATAAAATATAAAAATACACCATAAATATATTATATACAGTATATAAAATATTAAAAATTACACCAAATACATATTACATACTGTACAAAATATATCAAAAAGTACACCAAAAGTATATAATATATTCCTCATAAAATATCTAGCTGTACCAATATGTAATATATATTGAAAACAAACCATGAAATATAAATTTTATTATGTAAAGAAAATATCAAATATATATCATATTCTCTACATAAAATATCAAAGTACACCAAATGTATTTAATATACTGTACATGAAATATCAAGTATATATAATGTACAGTACATAAAATATCTAATATATATTACATACTGTACATAAAATAATAAAATTATACCAAATATAAATTTTATACTGTATATAAAATATCAAAGTACTCCAAATATATATTATATACTGTAAATAAGATATCATCAAGAAGTACACCAAATATATATCATACACTGTACATAAATTATCAAAAAGAACATCAAATATATATTATATACTGTACATAAAATATCAAAATGTACACCAAATATATATTAAATACTGTACCTAAAATATCAAAAAGTACACCAAATATATATAATATACTGTACATAAAATATCAAACAGTACACCAAATATATATTATATACTGTAAATAAAATATTAAAAAGTACACCAAATGTATATTATATAATGTACATAAAATATCAAAAAGTCCCCCAAATGTATGTTACATACTGTACATAAATTCTCAAAAAGTACACCAAATTTAAGTTATATATTGTATGTAAAAATCAAAGTACACCAAATATATATTATATACTGTACATAAAATATCAATATACATGAAATACATGTTATACACCGTACTTAAAATATATAATTACACCAAATATATATTATATACTGTACATAAAATATCAAAATTACACCAAATATGTATAATGTATAATATAGTAAATATATAACATACATATAATATATATTATTTCTTATAAAATATAAATATGATTTATATTTATATAAATATTTCTATAGGTATCTGTATCAATATATAAATATTTATACAGAAATCTGTATCAATATATAAATATTTATACAGAAATCTTTATCAATATATAAATATTTATCCAGAAAACTGTATAAATATATAAATATTTATAGATATCTGTATAAATATTTAAATATTATTTATATAGATATCTGTATAAATATATAAATATTTATATAGCTATCCATATAAATATATAGTTATATAGATATCTGAATAAAAATATAAGTATGTATATAGATAACTGTATAAATATATAAATATTATTTATATAGGTACCTTTATAAATATATTAATATTTATTTATGTAGATACCTCTTTAAATATTTAAATATTATTTATATAGTTATATGTTTAAATATTTAAATGTTATTTATATAGATATCTGTTTAAATATAGAAATATTCATATAAGATATCTGTATAAACATATAAAAATGTATATAGATACCTGTATAAACCTATAAATATTATTTATACAGATATCTGCCTAAACATATAAATATTTATAGAGATATCAGTATAACCACATACATATTTATACAGATAGTTGTAAAAATATATAAATATTTATACAGATGTCTGTAGAAACATATAAATATTTCTACAGATATCTGTATAAACCTACAAATATTTATGCAGATATCTGTATAAACATATAAACATTTATACAGATATCTGAACAAATATATAAATATACAGATAGGTGTATAAATATATAAATATTTACATAGATATTTGTATATATACATATTTATACAGATATCTGTATAAATATATACATATTTATAAATGTGTATATATTTATACAGATATCTGTATAAATATGTAAATATATATAGATATCGGTAAAAATATATAAAATTATTTATATAGATATCTGTATAAATATGTAAATATTTACATAGGTATCTGTATAAATATATTAATATTATTTACATAGATATCTGCTTAAATACATAAATATTATTTATGTAGATATCTGTATAAATATATAAATAATATTTATATAGTTATCTGTTTAAATACATAAATATTTATATATATCTGTATGAACATATAAATATTTATATAGATATCTCTATAAACACACCAATATTTCTACAGGTATCTGCATAAACATATAAATATTTAAAAAGATATCTTTATAAATGTAAATATTTATACAGATATCTGTATAAACGTACAAATATTTATACTGATATCTGTATAAACATGTAAATATTTATACATATATCTGTGTAAACATGTAAATATTTATACAGATATCTCTATAAACATGTAAATATTTATACAGATATCTGTATAAACATGTAAACGTTTATACAGATATCTGTATAAACATATAAACGTTTATACAGATATCTGTATAAACATACAAATATTTATACAGTTATCTGTATAAACATATAAACATTTATACAGATATCTGAACAAATATATAAATATTTAAACAGATAGGTGTATAAATATACAAATATTTATACAGATCTTTGTATAAATATATAAATATTTATACAGATCTTTGTATAAATATACATATAGATACCGGTAAAAATATATAAATATTATTTATATAGATATCTGTATAAATATGTAAGTATTTACATAGGTATTTGTATAAATATATAAAGAAAATTTCATAGATATCTGTTTAAATATATAAATATTGTTTATATATATCTGTATTAATATATAAATAATATTTATATAAATATGTGTTTAAATACATAAATATTTATATATGTCTCTATAAACATATAAATATTTATATAGATATCTCTATAAACATGTAAATATTTATACAGGTGTCTGCATAAACATACAAATATTTAAACAGATATCTTTATAAACGTAAATATTTATACAGATATCTGTATAAACATATAAATATTTATACAGATATCTGTATAAACATATAAATATTTATACAGATATCTGTATAAACATAAATATTTATACAGATATCTGTATAAACATATAAATATTTATACTGATATCTGTATAAACATGTAAATATCTATAAAGACATCTGTACAGACATGTAAATATCTATAAAGACATCTGTACAGACATGTAAATATCTATACAGATATATGTACAGACATGTAAATATCTATACAGCTATCAGTACAGACATGTAAATATCTATACAGATATCTGTACAGACATGTAAATATCTATACAGATATCTGTACCTACATGTAAACATCTATTGAGATAGCTGTACAGACATCTTAATATTTATACAGTTATCTGTGCAGACATGTAAATATTTATAGACATATCTGTACAGACATGAAAATATTTATACAGACATCTGTACAGACATGAAAATTTTTATACAGATATCTGTAGAGAGATGTAAATATTTATACACATATCTTTACAGACATATAAATATTTACAGATATATCTGTACAGACATGTAAATATTTATACAGATATCTGTACAGACACGCAAATATTTATACAGACATCTCTACAGACATGTAAATATTTATATAGATATCTGTACAGACTTGTAAATATTTATACAGTTATCTGTGCAAACATGTAAATATCTATACAGATATCTGTACAGACATGTCAATATCTATACAGGTATCTGTACCGACATGTAAATATCTACAGAGGTTTCTGTACTGACATGTAAATATCTATACAGTTATCTGTACCGAGATGTAAATACCTATACAGATATCTGTACAGAAATATAAATAGCTATACAGAAATCTGTACAGACAAGTTAATAGCTATACAGTTATCTGTACAGACATGTAAGTATCTATACAGATATCTGTACAGACATGTAAATACCTATACAGATATCTGTACCGACATGTAAGTACCTATACAGATGTCTGTACAGACATGTAAATATGTATACAAATATCTGTACAGACATGTAAATATCTATACAGACATATGTACAGACATGTAAATATTCAGATATCTGTGCAGACATGTAAATATCTATACAGATATCTGTACAGATATGTAAATAATTATACAGATATCTGTACAGACTCGAAAATATTTATACAGATATGTGTACAGACATGAAAATATTTTTACAGATATCTGTACAGAGATGTAAATAGTTCTACAGATATCTGTACAGACATGTAAATATTTATACCGATATCTGTACAGACATGCAAATATTTATACTGATAACTGTAAAGACATGTAAATATTTATAAAGATATCTGTACAGACATGTAAATATTTAAAAAATATCTGTACTGACATGTAAATATCTATACAGATATCTGTATGGACATGTAAATATCTATACAGATATCTGTACAGATACGTAAATATTTATACAGTTATCTGTACAGACCTGAAATATGTATACAGATATCTGTACAGACATGTAAATATCCATACAGGTATCTGTACAAACATGTAAATATCAATAAAGTTGTCTGTACATACGTGTAAATACCTATAAAGATATCTGTGCAAACATGTTAATATTTATACTGATATCTGTACAGACATGTAAATATTTATACAGATATCTGTACACACATGTAAATGTTCATACAGATATCTGTAAAAACATGTAAGTATCTATACAGATATCTGTACAGACATTTAAATACCAATACAGATGTCTGTACAGACATGTAAATACCTATACAGATTACTGTACATACATGTCAATTTCTATACCGATATCTGTACAGACATGCAAATACCTACACAGATATCTGTACAGACATGCAAATATCTATACACATATCTGTACACACATGAAAATATGTATCCAGAGATCTGTACAGACATGTAAATATCTATACAGATATCTGTACAGACATGTAAATATCTATACAGATATCTGTACAGACGTGTAAAGATCTATACAGATATCTATACAGACATGTAAAAATGTATACAGATATCTGTAAAGACATGTAAATATGTAGACAGATATCTGCATAGACATGTAAATATCTATGCAGATATCTGTACAGACATGTAAATATCTATGCAGATATCTGAACAGACATGTAAATATCTATACAGACATCTGTATAACCTATAAATATCTAAACAGAAATCTGTACAAACATGTAAATATCTATACAGACATCTGTACAAACAAGTAAATATCTATACAGACTTCTGTACAAACATGTAATTATGTATACAGATATCTGTAGAAACATGTAGATATCTATACAGATATCTGTACAGACATTTAAATATCTATAGAGTGGTCTGTACAGACATGGAAATACTTATACAGATATCTGTACAGACATGCATATATCTATACAGATATCTGAAGAGACGTGCAAATATCTATACAGATGTCTATACAGACATGTAAATATCTATACAGATGTCTGTACAGAAATGAAAATATCCATAAATATATCTGTACAGACCTGTAAATATCTATACAGATATCTGTACAGACATGTAAATAGCTATACCGATATCTGTACAGACATGTAAATTGCTATACAGATATCTGTACAGTCATGTAAATAGCTATACAGATATCTGTACAGAGATGTAAATACATATACAGATATCTGTACAGACATGTAAACATCAATACAGATATCTGTATAGACATGTAAATATCTATACAGATATATTTACAGACATGTAAATACCTACACAGATATCTGTACAGACATGTAAATATCTATACAGATATCTGTACAGACATGTAAATATCTATACAGACATCTGTATAACATGTAAATATCTATACAGACATCTGTACAAACGTGTAAATATCTATACAGATATCTGTACAGACATGTAAATATCTATACAGATATCTGTACAGACATGTAAATATCTATACAGATATTTGTACAGACATTTAAATATCTATACAGATATCTGTACATACATGTAAATATCTATTGAGATATCTGTACAGAGATGTAAATATTTATAGAGTTATCTGTGCAGACATGTAAATATTTATAGAGATATCTGTACAGATATGAAAATATTTATACAGATATCTGTACAGACATGAAAATATTTATACAGATATATGTACAGACATGTGAATGTCTGTACAGGTATCTGTACCAACATGTAAATATCTATACAGGTTTCTGTACTGACATGTAAATATCTATACAGGTATCTGTACCGACATGTAAATGGCAATACAGATATCGGTACAGAAATATAAATAGCTAGACAGATATCTGTACAGACAAGTAAATAGGTATGCAAATATCACTGCAGACATGTAAATATCTATACAGATATCTGTACAGACATGTAAACACCAATACAGATATCTGTAGAGATGTGTAAATATCTATACAGACATCTGTACAGGCATGTAAATATCTATACAGATATCTGTGCAGACATGTAAATATCTATACAGATATCATGCAGACATGTAAAGATCTATACAGATGTCTGTTCATACATGTAAATATCTATAGAGATATCTGTAAGACATGTAAATATTTATAAAGTTAATTGTGCAGACATGTAAATATTTATACAGATGTCTGAACAGACATGAAAATATTTATACAGATATCTGTACAGACATGAAAATATTTATACAGATATCTGTACAGAGATGTAAATACTTATGCAGATATCTGTACAGACATGTAAATATTTATAGAGATATCGGTACAGACATTCAAATATTTACACTGATCACTGTACAGACATGAAAATATTTATACAGATATCTGTACAGACATGAAAATATTTATACAGATATCTGTACAGACATGTAAATATCTATACGGGTATCTGTACCAACAAGGAAATATCTATTCAGGTTTCTGTACTGACATGTAAATATGTATAAAGGTATCTGTAATGACATGTAAATAACTATACAGATATCTGTACAGAAATATAAATAGCTATACAGATATCTGTACAGACAAGTAAATAGCTATACAGTTATCTGTACAGACATGGAAATATCTATACAGATACTTGTACAGACATGTAAATATCTATACAGATATCTGTACAGTCATGTAAATTTCTATACAGATATCTGTACAGATATGTAAATATCTGTACAGATATCTGCACAGACATGTAAATAGCTATACAGTTATGTGTACAGGCATGTAAATAGCTATACAGATATCTGTACAGTCATGTAAATAACTCTACAGTTATTTGCACAGACATGTAAGTACCTATAGAGATATCTGTACAGACATGTAAATAGATATGCAGATATCTGTACAGTCATATAAATAGCTATACAGATATCTATACAGGCATATAACTACCTATACAGATATCTGTACAGACATCTAAATACCTATACAGATATCTGTACATAGTTGTAAATACCTATACAGATATCTGTACAGACATGTAAATACCTGTACAGATGTCTGTACAGACATGTAAATATTTATACAGATATCTTTACAGACATGTAAAAACATATACAGTTATCTGTACATACCTGTAAATATCTGTACAGATATCTCTACAGACAAGGAAATATCTAAACAGATATCTGTACAGGCATGTAAATATCTATACAGATATCTGTACATACATGTAAATACCTATCGAGATATTTGTACAGACATGTAAATATTTATACAGTTAACTGTGCATACATGTAAATATTTACACAGATATCTGTACAGACATGAAAATATTTATACAGATATCTGAACAGACATGAAAATATTTATACAGATATCTGTACAGAGATGTAAATATTCATACAGATATCTGTACAGGCATGTAAATATTTATACAGATATCTCTACAGACATGCAAATATTTATACAGATATCCATACAGACATGTAAATATGTATACAGATATTTGTACAGACATGCAAATATTTATACAGATATCAGTACAGACATGCAAATATTTATACAGATATCTGTACAAACATGTAAATATTTGACATGTAAATATTTTCACAGATATCTGTACAGACATGTAAATGTCTACACAGATATCTCTACAGACATGTAAATATTTATACAAATATCTATACAAACATGTCAATATTTATACAGATATCTGTACAAACATGTAAATATTGATACAGATATCTGTAAAAACATGTAAATATTTTTACAGATATCTGTAAAAACATGTAAATATTTTTACAGATATCTGTAAAAACATGTAAATATTTTTACAGATATCTGTAAAAACATGTAAATATTTATAAAGATATCTGTACAAACACGTAAGTATAGATACAGATATCTGTACAAACATGTAAATATTTATACAGATATCTGTACCATCATGTAAATATTTATGCAGATAAATGTACACACATGTAAATACTTATGCAGATATCTCTACACACATGTAAATACTTATACAGATATATGTACACACGTAAATACTTTTATAGATATCTGTACACACATGTAAATATTTATAAAGATATCTGTACACCCATCTAGATATTTATACAGATACCTGTATGCACATGTAAATATTTATATAGATGCCTGTACAAACATGGCAATATTTATAAAGATATCTGTACACGCATGTAAATATTTCTGAAGATATCTGTACACGCATATAAATATTTGTAAAGATATCTGTACACACGTAAATATTTATGTAGATATCTGTAGAACCATGTAAATATCTACACAGATATCTGTATAAACGTGTAAATATCTATACAGATATCTGTATAAACATGTAAATATCTACATAGATTTCTGTATAAACATGTAAATATTTATAGAGATAACTGTATAAACATGTAAATATCTCTACAGATATCTGTTTAAACATGTAAATATCTATACAGATATCTGTATAATAATGTAAGTATCTATGCATATATCTGTATAAACATGTAAATAACTATACTGTTATCTGTATAAACATGTAAATATCTATACAGATATCTGTATAAACATATAAATATTTATACAGATATCTGTACAAACATGTAAATATTTATGAAGATATCTGTGCAAACGTAAATATTTATACACACACCTGTATAAATAAACAAATATGATTTATATAGATATCTGTATAAAAATATAAATATTTAGAGATATATCTGAATAAATATATAAATGGTCTTTATTTTGATATCTTTTTAAATATACAATAATTATTTATATAGTTATCTGTTTAAATATATAAATATTATTTACACAGATATCTTTATAAATATTTAAATATTTATACAGGTATCCGTATAAACCTATAAATATTTGTATAGATATCTGTCTACACATATAAATATTATTTATACAGATACCTGCATAAACATATACATATTTACAGATATCTGCATAAACATATAACTATTTATACAGATATCTCTATAAACATGTAAATATTTATACAGATATCTGTATAAACATATAAATATTTATAAAGATATCTGTTTAAACGTACAAATATTTATGCAGATATCTGTACAAACGTATAAATATTTATACAGATATCTGTACAAACATGTAAATATTTAAACAGACATCTGAGCAAACATGTAAATATTTATACAGATATCTGTACAAAGATGTCAATATTTATACAGCTATCTGTACAAACATGTAAATATTTATACAGATATCTGTACAAACATGTAAATATTTATACAGATATCTGTATAAACATGTAAATATTTATACAGATATCTGTACAAACATGTAAATATTTATACAAATATCTGTACAATCATGTAAATATTTATACGGATATCTGTACAAACATGTAAATATTTATAAAGATATCTGTACAAACATGTAAGTATTTATACAGATATCTGTACATACATGTAAGTATTCATACAGATATCTGTAGACACATGAAAATATTTATACAGATATCTGTACAATCATGTAAATATTTATACAGATATGTGTACACACGTGAATAATTAGACCGATATATCTACACACACGTAAATAATTATACAGATATCTGTACACACATGTAAATAATTATACAGATATCTGTACACACATGTAAATATTTATCCAGATAACTGTACACACATGTAAATATTTATACAGATATCTGTACACACATGTAAATGTCTATACAGATTTCTGTATATACATGTAAATATCTATACAGATATCTGTATAAGCACATAAATATCTGTACAGATACCTGTATAAACATGTGAATATCTACACAGATATCTGTACAAACATGTGCATATCAATACAGATATCTGTACAAACATGTAAGTATCTATATAGACATCTGTACAAACATGTGAATATTAATACAGATATATGTACAAACATGTAAATATTTATAAAGATATCTGAAAAAAATGTAAATATTTATACAAATATCTGTACAAACATGTAGATATTTATACAGATATCTGTAAAAACAACTAAATATTTCTACAGATATCTGCAAAAACATGTAAATATTTATAAAGATATCTTTACAATCATGTAAATATTTATATGGATATCTGTACAAACATGTAAATATCTAGACAGATATTTGTATAAACATGTGAGTATCTATACAGATATCTGTACAAACATGTAAATGTCTATACAGATATCTGTACAAACATGTAAATATGTATACAGATATCAGTAAAACATGTTAATATTATACAGATATCTGTACAAACATGTAAATATTTATACAGATACCTGTACAAGCATGGCAATATTTATACATATATCTGTGTAAATATATAAATATAATTTATATAGATATCTGTATAAAATATAAATACTGAGAGAGATATCTGAATAAATATGTAAATATTATATACATAGATATCTGTTTAAATATATAAATATTATCAACATACATATCTGTTTAAATATATAAATATTATTTATATAGATATGTGTATAAATATATAAATATTTACATCGATATATATTTAAATATATAAATATTTATATAGATATCTGTATAAACATATCAATATTATTTATACAGGTATCTGCATAAACATGTAAATACTTATACAGGCATCTGCATAAACATATAAGTAATTATACAGATAAACTTCTAAACATATAAATATACAGATATCTGTATAAACATATAAATATTTATAGAGATATCTGTATAAACGTATAAATATTTATAAAGATGTCTGTAGAAACCTATAAATATTTATACAAATATCTGAACAAACGTATAAATATTTATATAGATATCTGTACAAAAGTGAATATTTATACAGATATCTGTACAAACATGTAAATATTTATACAGATATCTGTACAAACAAGTAAATATATATACAGATATCTGTACAAACATGTAAATATTTATACAGATATCTGCAGAAACATGTAAATGGTTTTAAAGATATCTGTAAAAATATAGAAATATTTATACATTTATCTGCATACATATATAAATATGTATACAGATATCTGTATAAATATATAAATATATGCATAAATATATAAATATTTATATAGATATCTGAATAAACATATAAATATTATTTATATAGATATATATAAATATTATTTATATAGATATATATGAATATATGAATAATTACATGGATATCCAAATAAATATATAAATATTATTTATATACATAACTCTTTGAATATATAAATAGTATTTATAAATATATCTGTTTAAATATACAAATATTATTTATATATAAATATTTAAATATAACATTATTTATATAGATATCTGTTTAAATATATAAACATTTCAACATATATCTATATAAACTTCTAAATATTATTGATGAAGATATCTGTGTAAACATATAAATATTTATATATCTGTATAAACAACTCAATATTTACACAGATATCTGTATAAGCATGTCAATATTTACAATGATTTCTGTATAAACATGTCAATATTTTCACAGGTATCTGTATGAACATGTCAATATTTACACAGAAACAGTGTAAAAATGTCAATATTTACACAGAATCTGTATACACAAGTTAATATTTACAAAGAATCTGTATGAACATGTATATATTTACACAGAATCTGTATGAACATGTAAATATTTACACAGAATCTGTATAAACCTGTAAATATTTACAAAGAATCTCTGTAAACATGTTAATATTTACACAGAACCTCTATAAACATGTAAATATTTACACAGAAAAAGTATAAACATGAAAATATATACACAGAATCTGTATAAACATGTAAATATTTACACAGAATTTATACGAACATGTAAATATTTACTCAGAAACTGTATGAACATGTAAACATTTACACAGAATCTATATGAACATGTAAATATTGACACAGAGTCTGCAGGAACATGGAAATATTTACACAGAATCTGAATGAACATGTAAATATTTACACAGAATCTGTATGAACATGTAAATATTTACACCGAATCTGTATAAACCTGTAAATATTTACAAAGAATCTTTGTAAACATGTTAATATTTACACAGAATCTCTATAAACATGTAAATATTTACACAGGATATCTATCAACACTTAAAGATATACACAGAATCTGTATAAACTTGTAAATATTTACACAGAATCTGTATGACCATGTAAATATTTACAAAGAATCTATACGAACATGTAAATATTTACACAGAATCTGTATGAACATGTAAATATTTACACAGAATCTGTATGAACATGTAAATATTTACACAGAATCTGAATGAACATGTACATATTTACACAGAATCTGTATGAACATGTAAATATTTACACAGAAGCTCTATGAACATATAAATATTTACACATAATCTGTATAAACATAAATATTTACACAGAATCTGTGTAAACATGCAAATAATTACACAGAATCTGTATAAACATGTAAATATTTACACAGAATCTGTAAAAACCTGTAAATATTTACACAGAATCTGAATAAACATGTAAATATTTAAACAGAATCTGTATAAACATGTGAATATTTACACAGGATCTGCATAAACATGTAAATATTTACACAGGATCTGTCAAAACCTGTAAATATTTACACAGAATTTGTAAAAACCTGCAATTATTTACACAGAATCTGTATACACATGTAAATATTTACACAGAATCTGTATGAACATGTATATATTTACCCAGAATCTGTATGAACATCTAAATATTTACACAGAATTTGTATAAACCTGTAAATATTTACAAAAGAATCTGTGTAAACATGTTAATATTTACACAGAATCTCTATAAACATGTAAATATTTACACAGAATCTGTATAAACATGTAAATATATACACAGAATCTGTATAAACATGTAAATATTTACACATAATCTATACGAACATGTAAATATTTACACGGAATTTCTATGAACATGTAAATATTTACACAGGATATGTATTAAGATGTAAATATTTACACAGAATCTGTATAAACACATAAATACTTACACAGTATCTGTATAAACCTGTTAGTATTTACACAGAATCTGTATAAACTTATAAATATTTACACAGAATCTGTATAAACCAGAAAATATTTACAGAGAATCTGAATAAACCTGTAAATATTTACACCAAATCTCTTTAAACCTGTAAATATTTACAAGGAATCTATATAAACTTGTAAATATTTACACAGAATCTGTATAAACATGTAAATATTTACACAGAATCTGTATAAACATGTAAATATTTACACAGGATCTGTATAAACATGTAAATATTTACACAGGATCTGTAAAAACCTGCAAATATTTACACAGAATTTGTAAAAACCTGTAAATATTTATACAGAATCTGTATACACATGTAAATATTTACACAGAATATCTATGAACATGTATATATTTACACAGAATCTGTATGAACATGTAAATATTGACACAGAGTCTGAAGGAACATGTAAATATTTACACAGAATCTGTGTAAACATGCAAATAATTACACAGAATCTGTATGAACATGTAAATATTTACACAGAATCTGTATAAACCTATAAATATTTACAAAGAATCTGTGTAAACATGTTAATATTTACACAGAATTTCAATAAACATGTAAATATTTACAGAGGTTCCCTATAAACACGTAAAGATATACGCAGAATCTGTATAAAAATGTAAATATTTATACAGAATCTGTATGACCATGTAAATATTTACAAAGAATCTATACGAATATGTAAATATTTACACAGAATCTGTATGAACATGTAAATATTTACACGGAATCTGTATGAACATGTAAATATTTACACAGAATCTGTAGGAACATGTAAATATTTACACAGAATCTGAATGAACATGTAAATATTTACACAGAATCTGTATAAACATGTAAATATTTACACAGAAGCTCTATGAACATGTAAATAATTACACATAATCTGTATAAACGTAAATATTTACACAGAATCTGTGTAAACATGCAAATAATTACACAGAATCCGTATAAACATGTAAATATTTACACAGAATCTGTAAAAACCTGTAAATATTTACTCGGAATCTGAATAAACATGTAAATATTTAAACAGAATCTGTAGAAACCGGTGAATATTTACACAGGATCTGCATAAACATGTAAATATTTACACAGGATCTGTAAAAACCTGTAAATATTTACACAGAATTTGTAAAAACCTGCAAATATTTACACAGAATCTGTATACACATGTAAATATTTACACAGAATCTGTATAAACATGTAAATATTTACACAGAATCTGTATAAACCTGTAAATATTTACAAAGAATCTGTGTAAACATGTCAATATTTACACAGAATTTCTATAAACATGTAAATATTTACAGAGGATCCCTATAAACACGTAAAGATATACGCAGAATCTGTATAAAAATGTAAATATTTACACAGAATCTGTATGACCATGAAAATATTTACAAAGAATCTATACGAACATGTAAATATTTACACAGAATCTGTATGAACATGTAAATATTTACACAGAATCTGTATGAACATGCAAATATTTACACAGAATCTGTGGGAACATGCAAATATTTACAAAGAATATGAATGAACATGTAAATATTTATACAGAATCTGTATGAACAAGAAATATTTACACAGAATCTGTATGATCATGTAAATATTTACACATAATCTCTATAAACATAAATATTTACACAGAATCTGTGTAAACATGGAAATATTTACACAGAATCTGTGTAAACATGGAAATAATTACACAGAATCTGTATAAACATGTAAATATTTGCACAGAATCTGTAAAAACATGTAAATATTTACACAGAATCTGAATAAACATGTAAATATTTAAACAGAATCTGTATAAACATGTAAATATTTACACAGGATCTGTAAAAACATGTAAATAGTTACACAGGATCTGTAAAGACCTGTAAATATTTACACAGAATTTGTAAAAACCTGTAAATATTTACCGAGAATCTGTATACACATGTAAATATTTACACAGAGTCTGTGTGAACATGAATATTTTTAAACAGAATCTGTATGAACATGTAAATATTTTAACAGAATCTGTATAAACCTGTAAATATTTACAAAGAATCTGTGTAAACATGTTAATATTTACACAGAATCTCTATAAACATGTAAATATTTACAAAGAAACTGTATAAACATGTTAATATATACACAGAATCTGTATAAACGTAAATATTTACAAAGAATCTATACGAACATGTAAACATTTACACAGAATCTGTAAGAATATGTAAATATTTACACAGAATCTGTATGAACATGTAAGGATTTACACAGAATCTGTAGGAACATGTAATTATTTACACAGAATCTGAATGAACATGTAAATATTTACACAGAATCTGTATGAACATTAAATATTTACACAGAATCTATATAAACATGTAAATATTTACATAAAATCTGTATAAACGTAAATATTTACACAGAATCTGTATAAACATGCAAATAATTACACAGAATCTGTATAAACATGTAAATATTTACGCAGAATCTGTAAAATCACATAAATATTTACAAAGTATCTGTATAAACCTGTAAATATTTACAAAGAATCTGTATAAACCTATAAATATTAACGCAGAATCTCTATAAACATGTAAATATTTACACAGAATCTGCAGAAACCTGTAAATATTTACAAAGAATCTGTGTATACACATTAATATTTACACAGAATCTCTATAAACATGTAAATATTTACACAGAATCTCTATAAACATGTAAATATATACCCAGAATTTGTATAAACATGCAAATATTTACACGGAATCTGTGTGAACATGTAAATATTTACAAGGAATCTATAAGAACATGTAAATATTTACACAGAATCTGTATGAACATGTAAATATTTACACAGAATCTGTATGAACATGTAAATATTTACAGAGAATCTGTAGGAACATGTAAATATTTACACAGAATCTGCATGAGTATGTAAATATTTACACAGAATCTGTATAAACATGTAAATATTTACACAGAATCTGTATAAACATGTAAATATTTACACAGAATCTGTATAAACATAAATATTTACACAGAATCTGTATAAACATGCAAATAATTACACAGAATCTGTATAAACATGAAAATATTAACACAGAATCTGTAAAAACATGTAAATATTTACACAGAATCTGAATAAACATGTAAATATTTACACAGAATCTGTATAAACATGTAAATATATACACAGAATATGTATAAACATGTAAATATTTACATAGAATCTATACGAACATGTAAATATTTACTCAGAACCTGTATGAACATGTAAACGTTTACACAGTATCTGTATGAACATGTAAACATTGACACAGAGTCTGTAGGAACATGTAAATATTTACACAGAATCTGAATGAACATGTAAATATTTACGCAGAATCTGTGTGAACATGTAAATATTTACACAGAATCTGTATAAATCTGTAAATATTTACAAAAAATCTGTGTAAACATGTTAATATTTACACAGAATCTCTATAAACATGTAAATATTTACACAGGATCTCTTTAAACATGTAAAGATATATGCAGAATCTGTATAAACATGTAAATATTTACACAGAATCTGTATGAACATGTAAGTAGTTACACAGAATCCGTAGGAACGTGTAAATATTTACACAGAATCTGAATGAACATGTAAATATTTACACAGAATCTGTATGAACATGTAAATATTTACACAGAAGCTCTATGAACATGTAAATATTTACACATAATTTGTATCAACATCAATATTTACACAGAATCTGTGTAAACATGCAAATAATTACGCAGAATCTGTATAAATATGTAAATATTTACACAGAATCTGTAAAACCCTGTAAATATTTACACAGAATCTGAAAAAACATGTAAATATTTAAACAGAATCTGTATAAACATGTAAATATTTACACAGGATCTGTATAAACATGTAAATATTTACACAGGATCTGTAAAAACCTGTAAATATTTACACAGAATTTGTAAAAACCTGCAAATATTTGCACAGAATCTGTATAAACATGTAAATACTTACGCAGAATCTGTAAAATCACATAAATATTTACAAAGTTTCTGTATAAACCTGTAAATATTTACAAAGAATCTGTATAAACCTATAAATATTAACACAGAATCTGTATCAACATGTAAATATTTACACAGAATCTGTAGAAAACTGTAAATATTTACAAAGAATCTGTGTATACATGTTAATATTTACACAGAATCTCTATAAACATGTAAATATTTACACAGAATCTCTATAAACATGTAAATATATACCCAGAATTTGTATAAACATGCAAATATTTACACAGAATCTGTATGAACATGTAAATATTGAAAAGGAATCTATACGAACATGTAAATATTTACACAGAATCTGTATGAACATGTAAATACTTACACAGAATCTGTATGAACATGTAAATATTTACAGAGAATCTGTAGGAACATGTAAATATTTACACAGAATCTGCATGAGTATGTATATATTTACACAGAATGTGTATAAACATGTAAATATTTACACAGAATCTGTATAAACATGTAAATATTTACACAGAATCTGTATAAACTTAAATATTTACACAGAATCTGTATAAACATGCAAATAATTACACAGAATCTGTATAAACATGAAAATATTTACACAGAATCTGCAAAAACATGTAAATATCTACACAGAATCTGAATAAACATGTAAATATTTACACAGAATCTGTATAAACATGTAAATATATACACAGAATCTGTATAAACATGTAAACATTTACATAGAATCTATACGAACATGTAAATATTTACTCAGAACCTGTATGAACATGTAAACGTTTACACAGTATCTGTATGAACATGTAGATATTGACACAGAGTCTGTAGGAACATGTAAATATTTACAAAGAATCTGAATGATCATGTAAATATTTACGCAGAATCTGTATGAACATGTAAATATTTACACAGAATCTTTATAAACCTGTAAATATTCACAAAGAATCTGTGTAAACATGTTAATATTTACACAGAATCTCTATAAACATGTAAATATTTACACAGGATCTCTATAAACACGTAAAGATATACGCAGAATCTGAATAAACATGTAAATATTTACACAGAATCTGTATGAACATCTAAGTATTTACACAGAATCTGTAGGAACATGTAAATATTTACACAGAATCTGAATGAACATGTAAATATTTAAACAGAATCTGTATAAACATGTAAATATTTACACAGGATCCGTATAAACATGTAAATATTTACACAGGATCTGTAAAAACCTGTAAATATTTACACAGAATTTGTAAAAACCTGCAAATATTTACACAGAATCTGTATACACATGTAAATATTTACACAGAATCTGTATGAACAAGTATATATTTACTCAGAATCTGTATGAACATGTAAATATTTACACAGAATCTGTATAAACCTGTAAATATTTCCAAAGAATCTGTGTAAACATGTTAATATTTACACAGAATGTCTATAAACATGTAAGGATTTACGCGGAATCTTTATACACATGTAAATATATACACAGAATCTGTATAAACATGTAAATATTTACAAAGAATCTACACGAACATGTAAATATTTACACAAAATCTCTATGAACATGTAAATATTTACATAGAATCTGTATGAACATGGAAATAATTACACAGAATCTGTATAAACATGAAAATATTTACACAGAATCTCTAAAAACTTGTAAATATTTACACAGAATCTGAATAAACATGTAAATATTTACACAGAATCTGTATAAACATGTAAATATTTACACAGGATCTGTATAAACAGGTGAATGTTCACATAGGATGTGTAAAAACCTGTAAATATTTAAACATAATTTGTAAAAACCTGTAAATATTTACACAGAATCTGGATCCACATGGAAGTATTTACACAGAATCTGTAGGAAAATGTACATATTTACACAGAATCTGTATGAACATGTAAATATTTACACAGAATCTGTATGAACAAGTAAATATTTACACAGAATCTGAATAAACATGTAAATATTTACACAGAATCTGTATAAACAGGTAAATATGTACACAGAATCTGTATAAACTTGTAAATATTTACGCAGAATCTGTAAAATCTGTAAATATTTACACAGAATCACTATAAACCTGTAAATATTTACACAGAATCTGTTTGAACTTGTAAATATTTACACAGAATCTGTAAAAACATGTAAATATTTACACAGAATCTGAATAAACATGTAAATATTTAAACAGAATCTGTATAAGCATGTAAATATTTACACAGGATCTGTATAAACATGTAAATATTTACACAGGATCTGTAAAAACCTGTAAATATTTCCAAAGAATCTGTGTAAACATGTTAATATTTACACAGAATGTCTATAAACATGTAAGGATTTACGCGGAATCTGTATACACATGTAAATATATACACATAATCTGTATAAACATGTAAATATTTACAAAGAATCTACACGAACATGTAAGTATTTACACAAAATCTCTATGAACATGTAAATATTTACATAGAATCTGTATGAACATGGAAATAATTACACAGAATCTGTATAAACATGAAAATATTTACACAGAATCTCTAAAAACTTGTAAATATTTACACAGAATCTGAATAAACATGTAAATATTTACACAGAATCTGTATAAACATGTAGATATTTACACAGGATCTGTATAAACACGTGAATGTTCACATAGGATGTGTAAAAACCTGTAAATATTTAAACATAATTTGTAAAAACCTGTAAATATTTACACAGAATCTGGATCCACATGGAAGTATTTACACAGAATCTGTAGGAAAATGTACATATTTAGACAGAATCTGTATGAACAAGTAAATATTTACACAGAATCTGTATGAACAAGTAAATATTTACACAGAATCTGAATAAACATGTAAATATTTACACAGAATCTGTATAAACAGGTAAATATGTACACAGAATCTGTATAAACTTGTAAATATTTACGTAGAATCTGTAAAAATCTGTAAATATTTACACAGAATCACTATAAACCTGTAAATATTTACACAGAATCTGTTTGAACTTGTAAATATTTACACAGAATCTGTAAAAACATGTAAATATTTACACAGAATCTGAATAAACATGTAAATATTTAAACAGAATCTGTATAAGCATGTAAATATTTACACAGGATCTGTATAAACATGTAAATATTTACACAGGATCTGTAAAAACCTGTAAATATTTACACAGTATTCGTAAAAACCTGTAAATATTTACACAGAATCTGAATACACATGTAAATATTTACACAGAATCTGTATGAACATGTATATATTTACGCAGAATCTGTATAAACATGTAAATATTTACACAGAATCTGTATTAAGATGTAAATATTTACAGAGAATCTGTATAAACCTCTAAATATTTACACCAAATCTCTTTAAAGCTATAAATATTTACAAAGAATCTGTATAAACTTGTAAATATTTACATGGAATCTGTATAAACATGTAAATATTTACACAGAATCTGAATAAACCTGTAAATATTTACAAAGAATCTGTGTAAACATGTTAATATTTACACAGAATGTCCATAAACATGTAAATATTTACACAGGATCTCTATAAACACGTAAAGATATACACAGAATCTGTATAAACATGTAAATATTTACATGGAATCTGTATGACCATGTAAATATTTACAAAGTATCTAAACGAACATGTAAATATTTACAAAGAATCTGTATGAACATGTAAATATTTACAAAGAATCTGTATGAACATGCAAATATTTACACATAATCTGTGGGAACGTGCAAATATTTAAACAGAATCTGAATGAACATATAAATATTTACACAGAATCTGTATGAACAAGTAAATATGTAAACAGAATCTGTATGAACATGTAAATATTTACACATAATCTGTATAAACATAAATATTTACACAGAATCTCTATAAACATAAATATTTACACAGAATCTGTGTAAACATGAAAATAATTACACAGAATCTGTATAAACATGAAAATATTTACACAGAATCTGTAAAAACATGTAAATATTTACACAGAATCTGAATAAACATGTAAATATTTACACCGAATCTGTATAAACATGTAAATATTTACACAGGATCTGTAGAAACAGGTAAATATTCACATAGGAAGTGTAAAAACCTGTAAATATTTACACATAATTTGTAAAAACCTGTAAATATTTACACAGAATCTGGATCCACATGTAAGTATTTACACAGAATCTGTACGAAAATGTACATATTTACACAGAATCTGTATGAACATGTAAATATTTACACAGAATCTGTATGAACAAGTAAATATTTACACAGAATCTGAATAAACATGTAAATATTTACACAGAATCTGTATAAACATGTAAATATGTACACAGAATTTGTATAAACTTGTAAATATTTACACAGAATCAGTAAAAATCTGTAAATATTTACACAGAATCACAATAAACCGGTAAATATTTACACAGAATCTGTTTGAACTTGTAAATATTTACACAGAATCTGTAAAAACAGGTAAATATTTACACAGAATCTGAATAAACATGTAAATATTTAAACAGAATCTGTATAAGCATGTAAATATTTACACAGGATCTGTATAAACATGTAAATATTTACACAGGATATGTAAAAACCTGTAAATATTTACACAGTATTCGTAAAAACCTGTAAATATTTACACAGAATCTGAATACACATGTAAATATTTACACAGAATCTTTATGAACATGTATATATTTACACAGAATCTGTAAGAACATGTAAATATTTACACAGAATTTGTATAAACCTGTAAATATTTACAAAGAATCTGTGTAAACATGTTAATATTTACACAGAATCTCTATAAAAATGTAACTATTTACACAGAATCTGTATAAACATGTAAATATATACACAGAATCTGTATAAACATGTAAATATTTACAGAGATTCTATACGAACATTTAAATATTTACTCAGAACCTGTATGAATATGTAAACATTTACACAGTATCTGTATGAACATGTAAATATTGACACAGTGTCTGTAGGAACATGTAAATATTTACAGAGAATCTGAATGGACATGTAAATATTTACACAGAATCTGAATGAACATGTAAATATTTACACAGAATCTGTATAAACCTGTATATATTTACAAAGAATCTGTGTAAACATGTTAATATTTACACAGAATCTGTATGAACATGTTAATATTTAAACAGAATCTGTATAAATATGTAAATATTCACACAGGATCTGTACAAACATGCAAATAGTTACACAGGATCTGTAAAAACCTGTAAATATTTACAAAGAATTTGCAAAAACTTGTAAATATTTACACAGAATCTGTATAAACATGTAAATATATACACAGAATCTGTATAAACATGTAAATATTTACACAGAATCTATACGAACATGTAAATATTTACACAGAATCTGTATGAACAGGTAAATATTTACAGAGAATCTGTATGAACATGTAAAGATTTACACAGAATCTGTAGGAACATGTAAATATTTACACAGAATCTGAATGAACATGTAAATATTTACACAGAATCTGTATGAACATGTAAATATTTACACAGAATCTCTATAAACATGTAAATATTTACATAAAATCTGTATAAACGTAAATATTTACACAGAATCTGTATAAATATGCAAATAATTACACAGAATCTGTATAAACATGTAAATATTTACATAGAATCTGTAAAATCATGTAAATATTTACAAAGTTTCAGTATAAACCTGTAAATATTTACACAGAATCTGTATAAACCTATAAATATTAACACAGAATCTGTATAAACATGTAAATATTTACACAGAAGCTGTAGAAACCTGTAAATATTTACAAAGAATCTGTGTAAACATGTTAATATTAACACAGAATCTGTATAAACATGTAAATATATACACAGAATCTGTATACACATGTAAATATTTACACAGAAACTATACGAACATGTAAATATTTACACAGAATGTGGATGAACATGTAAATATTTACACAGAATCTGTAGGAACATGTAAATATTTACACACAATCTGAATGAACATGTAAATATTTACACAGAATCTGTATGAACATGTAAATATTTACACAGAATCTGTGTAAACATGTAAATATTTATATCAAATCCGTATAAACGTAAGTATTTACACAGAATCTTTATAAACATGAAAATAATTACACAGAATCTGTATAAACATGTAAATATTTACACAGAATCTCTAAAAACACGTAAATATTTACAAAGTATCTGTATGAACCTATACATATATACACATAATCTGCAAAAACCTATATATATTTCCACAGAATCTGTATAAACCTGTTAATATTTACACAGAATCTGTAGAAACCTTTAAATATTTAAAAAGAATATGTGTAAACATGTTATTATTTACAAAGTATCTGTGTAAACATGTAAATATTTACACAGAATATCTATAAACATGTAAATATATACACAGAATCTGTATAAACATGTAAATATTTACACAGAATCTGTATGAACATGTAAATATTTACAGAGAATCTGTAGGAACATGCAAATATTTACACAGAATATGAATGAGTATGTAAATATTTACACAGAATCTGTATGAACATGTAAATATTTACACAGAATCTGTATAAACATGTAAATATTTACACAGAATCTGTATAAACATAAATATTAACACAGAATCTGTATAAACATGCAAATAATTACACAGAATCTGTATAAAAATGTAAATATTTACACAGAACCTTTAAAAACATGTAAATATTTACACAGAATCTGAATAAACATGTAAATATTTACAGAGAATCTGTATAAACCTGTAAATATTTACACAGGATCTGAATAAACTGGTAAATATTTACTAAGGATCTGTAAAACCTGTAAATATTTACACAGTATTTGTAAAAACCTGTAAATATTTACACAGAATGTGTATACACATGTAAATATTTACGCAGAATATGTATGATCATGTATATATTTACAAAGAATCTGTATGAACATGTAAATATTTACACAGAATCTGTATGAACAAGTAAATATTTATAGAGAATCTGAATAAACATGTAAATATTTACACAGAAACTGTATAACCATGTAAATATTTACACAGGATCTGTATAAACATGTAAGTATTTACACAGGGTCTGTAAAAAACTGTAAGTATTTACACAGAATTTGTAAAAACCTGTAAATATTTACACAGAATCTGTATACACATGTAAATATTTACACAGAATCTGTATGAACTTGTATATATTTACACAGAATCTGTATGAACATGTAAATATTTACACAGAATCTGTATGAACAAGTAAGTATTTACAAAGAATCTGTATGAACATGTAAATATTTACAAAGAATCTGTATGAACATGTAAATATTTACACAGAATGTGTATGAACATGTAAATATTTACACAGAGTCTGTATGAACATGTAAATATTTACACAGAAACTGTATGAACATGTAAATATTTACACAGAGTGTGTATGAACATGTAAATATGTACACAGAATCTGTATAAACACGTAAATATTTACACAGCATTTGTATAAACCTGTTAGTATTTACACAGAATCTGTATCAACCTATAAATATTTACACAGGATCTCTATAAACATATAAATATTTACACAGGATCTCTATAAACACGTAAATATATACACAGAATCTGTATAAACATGTAAGTATTTACACAGAATCTGTATAAACTTGTAAATATTTACACAGAATATGTACGAACGTGTAACTATTTACACAGAATCTGTATGAACATGTAAATATTTACAGAGAATGTGAATGAACATGTAAATATTTACACAGAATCTGTAGGAACATGTAAATATTTACACAGAATCTGTGTAAACATGTAAATATTTACCCATAATCTGTATAAACATAAATATTTACACAGAATCTGTGTAAACATGCAAATAATTACACAGAATCTGTATAAACATGTAAATATTTAAACAGAATCTGTATAAGAAGGTAATATTTACACAGGATCTGTAAAAACATGTAAATATTTACACAGGATCTGTAAAAACCTGTAAATATTAACAAATAATTTGTAAAAACCTGGAAATATTTACACAGAGTCTGTATACACATGTAAATATTTACACAGAATCTGTATGAACATGTATATATTTACACAGAATCTGTATGAACATGTAAATATTTACACAGAATCTGTAGGAACATGTAAATATTTACACAGAATCTGAAAGAACATGTAAATGTTTGTACAGAATCAGTATGAACCTGTAAATATTTACACAGAATCTGTATAAACATGTAAATATTTACATAAAATCTATATAAACATAAATATTTACACAGAGTAAGTATAAACATGCAAATAATTACACAGAATCTGTATAAACATGTAAATGTTTACACAGAACCTGTAAAAACAGGAAAATATTTACAAAGTATCTTTATAAACCTGTAAATATAAACACAGAATCTGTATAAACCTATAAATATTTTCACAGAATCTGTATAAACATGTAAATATTTACACAGTATCTGAAGATACCTGTAAATATTTAAAATGAAACTGTTTAAACATGTTACTATTTACACAGAATCTCCATAAACATGTAAATATTTACGCAGAATCTCTATAAACATGTAAATATATACACAGAATCTTTATAAACATGTAAATATTTACACAGAATCTGTATGAACATATAAATATTTACAAAGTCTCTATACGAACATAAAAAGATTTACACAGAATCTGTATGAACATGTAAATATTTACACAGAATCTGTATGAACATGTAAGTATTTAGAGAGAATATGTAGGAACATGTAAATATTTTCACAGAATATGAATGAGTATGTAAATATTTTCACAGAATCTGTATGAACATGTAAATATTTACACACAATCTGTATAAACATGTAAATATTTACGCAGAATCTGTATAAACATGTAAATATTTACACATAATCTGTAAAAACATAAATATTTACACAGAATCTGTATAAACATGCAAATAATAACACAGAATCTGTATAAACATGTAAATATTTACACAGAATCTGTAAAAACATGTAAATATTTACACAGAATCTGAATAAACATGTAAATATTTACACAGAATCTGTATAAACATGTAAATATTTACACAGGATCTGTATAAACAGGAAATATTTACACAGGATCTGTAAAAACCTGTAAATATTTACACAGAATTTGTAAAAACCTGTAAATATTTACATAGAATCTGTAAACACATGTAAATATTTACACAGAATCTGTATGAACATGTATATATTTACACAGAACATGTATGAACATGTAAATATTTACACAGAATCTGTATGAACAAGTAAATATTTACACAGAATCTGAATAAACAGGTAAATATTTACACAGAATCTGTATAAACATGTAAATATTTACACAGGATCTGTATAAAAATGTAAATATTTACACAGGATCTGCAAAAACCTGTAAATATTTACACAGAATTTGTAAAAACCTGTAAATATTTACACAGAATCTGTGTACACATGTAAATATTTACACAGAATCTCTATGAACATGAATATATTTACACAGAAACTGTATGAACATGTAAATATTTACACAGAATCTGTATGAACAAGTAAATATTTACACAGAATCTGTATAAACATGTAAATACACAGAATCTGTATGTACATATAGATATTTACACAGAATCTGTAGGAACATGTAAATATTTGCACAAAATCTGAATGAACATGTAAATATTTGTACAGAATCAGTATGAACCTGTAAATATTTACACAGAATCTGTATAAACATGTAAATATTTACATAAAATCTGTATAAACATAAATATTTACACAGAACCTGTATAAACATGCAAATAATTACAGAGAATCTGTATAAACATGTAAATATTTACACAGAATGTGTAAAAACACGTAAATATTTACAAAGTATCTGTATAAAACTGTAAATATATACACAGAATCTGTATAAACGTATAAATATTTTCACAGTATCTGTATAAACCTGTAAATATTTACACAGAATCTGTAGAAACCTGTAAATATTTACAATGAATCTGTGTAAACATGTTACTATTTACACAGAATCTGCATAAACATGTAATTATTTATGCAGAATCTCTATAAACATGTAAATATTTACACAGAATGTGTAAAAACATAAATATTTACACAGAATCTGTATAAACATGTAAATATTTACACAGGATGCCAATAAACACGTAAAGATATATGCAGAATCTGTATACACATGTAAATATTTACACAGAATCTGTATGACCATGTAAATATTTACAAAGAATCTCTACGAACATGTAAATATTTACACAGAATTTGTAAAAACCCGTAAATATTTACACAGAATCTGTAGGAACATGAATATATTTACACAGAATCTGTATGAATATGCAAATATTTACACAGAATCTGTATGAATAAGTAAATATTTACACAGAATCTGTATAAACATGTAAATATTTACACAGAATCTGTATGAACATGTAAATATTTACACAGAATCAGTATGCCCATGTAAATATTTACAAAGAATCTACACAAACATCTAAATATTTACACAGAATCTGTAGGATCATGTAAATATTTACACAGAATCTGAATGAACATGTAAATATTTACACAGAATCCGTATGAACATGTAAATATTTACACGTAATCTGTATAAACATAAATATTCACACGTAATCTGTATAAACATAAATAATTACACAGAATCTGTGTAAACATGCAAATAATTAGACAGAATCTGTATAAACATGTAAATATGTCACAGAATCTGTAAAAACATGTAAATATTTACACAAAATCTGTATAAACATGTTAATATTTACACATAATCTGTATGAACATGTAAATAGTTACACAGAATCTGTGTGAATATGTAAATATTTACACCTAATCTGCATGAACATGTGAATATTTACACAGAATCTGTATGAACATGTAAATATTTACACAGAATCTGTATGAACCTGTAAATATTTACACAGAGTCAGTATAAACATGTAAATATTAACGCAGAATCTGTATGAACATGTTAATATTTACACAGAATCTGTATAATCATGTAAATATTTACACAGAATAAGTATAAACATGTAAATATTTACAGAGAATCTGTATGAACATGTAAATATCTACACATAATCTGTATAAACATAAATATTAACACAGAATCTGTGTAAACATGCAAATAATTACACAGAATCTGTATAAACATGTAAATATTTAGACAGAATCTGTAAAAACCTGTAAATATTTACACAGAATCTGTATAAACATGTTAATATTTACACAGAATCTGTATGAACATGTGAATATTTACAGAGAATCTGTATGAACATGTAAATATTTACAAAGAATCTGTATGAACATGTAAATATTTACACAGTCTGCATAAACATGTAAATATTTACACAGAATCTGTATAAACATGTAAATATTTCCACAGAATCTCTATGAACATGTAAATATTTACACAGAATCTCTAAGAACATTTAAATATTTACACAGAATCTGTATGAACACGTGAAAATTTACACAGAATCTGTATGAACATGTAAATATTTACACAGAATCTGTAAAAACATGTAAATATTTACACAGAATCTGAATAAACATGTAAATGTTTACACAGAATCTGTATAAACATGTAAATATTTTCACAGGATCTGTATAAACAGGAAATATTTATACAGGATCTGTAAAAACCTGTAAATATTTACACAGAATATCTAAAAACGTGTAAATATTTACACAGAATCTGTAAACACATGTAAATATTTTCACAGAATCTGTATAAACATGTTAATATTTACACAGAATCTGTTTGAACATGTAAATATTTACACAGAATCTGTATGAACATGTAAATATTTACACAGAATCTGTATAAACATGCAAATAATTGCACAGAATCTGTATAAACATGTAAATATTTACACAGAATCTGTAAAAACATGTAAATATTTACAGAGAAGCCGAATAAACATGTAAATATTTACAAAGAATCTGTATAAACGTAAATATTTACACAGGATCTGTATAAACATGTAAATATTTACACAGGATCTGCAAAAACCTGTAAATATTTACACAGAATTTGTAAAAACCTGTAAATATTTACACAGAATCTGTATGAACATGAATATATTTACACAGAATCTGTATGAACATGTAAATATTTACACAGAATCTGTATGAATAAGTAAATATTTACACAGAATCTGTATAAACATGGAAATATTTACACAGAATCTGTATGAACATGTAAATATTTACACAGAATCTGTATGAACAAGTAAATATTTACCGATAAGCTGAATAAACATGTAAATATTTACACAGAATCTGTATAAACATGTAAATATTTACACAGGATCTGTATAAACATGTAAATATTTACACAGGATCTAAAAATACCTGTAAATATTTACACAGAATTTGTAAAAAACTGTAAATATTTACACAGAATATGTATGAACATGAATATATTTACACAGAATCTGTATGAACATGTAAATATTTACACAGAATCTGTATGAATAAGTAAATATTTACACAGAATCTCTATAAACATGTAAATATTTACACAGAATCTGTATGAACATGTAAATATTTACACAGAATCTGTATAAACACTTAAATATTTACACAGTATCTGCATAAACCCCTTAGTATTTACACAGAATCTGTATAAATGTATAAATATTTACACAGAATCTGTATAAACATGTAAATAATTACACAGAATCTGTGTAAACCTGTAAATATTTACACCAAATCTCTATAAACACGTAAATATATACACAGAAACTGTATAAACATGAAAATATTTACACAGAATCTGTATGCCCATGTAAATATTTACAAAGCATCTACACGAACATCTAAATATTTACACAGAGTCTGTAGGATCATGTAAATATTTACACAGAATCTGAATGAACATGTAAATATTTACACAGAATCTGTATGAACATGTAATTCTTTACACAGAATCCGTATGAACATGTAAATATATACACATAATCTGTATAAACATAAATATTTACACGTAATCTGTATAAACAAAAATATTTACACAGAATCTGTGTAAACCTGCAAAAAATTACACAGAATCTGTAAAACCATGTAAATATTTACACAGAATCTGTATAAACATGTAAATATTTCACAGAATCTGTAAAAACATGTAAATATTTACACAGAATCTGTATAAACATATTAATATTTACACATAATCTGTATGAACATGTAAATAGTTATACAGAATCTGTGTGAATATGTAGATATTTACACCTAATCTGGATGAACATGGGAATATTTACACAGAATCTGTATGAACATGTAAATATTTACACAAAATCTGTATGAACCTGTAAATATTTACACAGAGTCTGTATAAACATGTAAATATTAACGCACAATCTGTATGAACATGTTAATATTTACACAGAATCTGTATAATCATGTAAATATTTACACAGAATAAGTATAAACATGTAAATATTTACAGAGAATCTGTATGAACATGTAAATATTTACACATAATCTGTATAAACATAAATATTTACACAGAATCTGTGTAAACATGCAAATAATTACACAGAATCTGTATAAACATGTAAATATTTAGACAGAATCTGTAAAAACCTGTAAATATTTACACAGAATCTGTATAAACATGTTAATATTTACACAGAATCTGTATGAACATGTGAATATTTACACAGAATCTGTATGAACATGTGAATATTTACACAGAATCTGTATGAACATGTAAATATTCACAAAATATCTTTATGAATATGTAAATATTTACACAGAGTCAGCATAAACATGTAAATATTTACACAGAATCTGTATAAACATGTAAATATTTCCACAGAATCTGTATGAACATGTAAATATTTACACAGAATCTCTAAGAACATTTAAATATTTACACAGAATCTGTATGAACATGTGAATATTTACACAGAATCTGTATGAACATGTAAATATTTACACAGAATCTGTAAAAACATGTAAATATTTACAGAGAATCTGAATAAACATGTAAATGTTTACACAGAATCTGTATAAACATGTAAATATTTTCACAGGATCTGTATAAACAGGAAATATTTATACAGGATCTGTAAAAACCTGTAAATATTCACACAGAATTTGTAAAAACTTGTAAATATTTACACAGAATCTGTAAACACATGTAAATATTTAGAAAGGATCTGTATAAACATGTTAATATTTACACAGAATCTGTTTGAACATGTAAATATTTACACAGAATCTGTATGAACATGTAAATATTTACACAGAATCTGTATAAACATGCAAATAATTGCACAGAATCTGTATAAACATGTAAATATTTACACAGAATCTGTAAAAACATGTAAATATTTACAGAGAAGCCGAATAAACATGTAAATATTTACAAAGAATCTGTATAAACATGTAAATATTTACACAGGATCTGTATAAACATGTAAATATTTACACAGGATCTGCAAAAACCTGTAAATATTTACACAGAATTTGTAAAAACCTGTAAATATTTACACAGAATCTGTATGAACATGAATATATTTACACAGAATCTGTATGAACATGTAAATATTTACAAAGGATCTGTATGAATAAGTAAATATTTACACAGAATCTGTATCAACATGTAAATATTTTCACAGAATCTGTATAAACACTTAAACATTGACACAGTATCTGTATAAACCTTAGTATTTACACAGAATCTGTATAAACTTATAAATATTTACACAGAATCTGTATAAACATGTAAATATTTACACAGAATCTGTATAAACCTGGAAATATTTACACCAAATCTCTATAAACCTGTAAATATTTACAGAGAATCTGTGTAAACATGTTAATATTTACACAGAATCTCTATAAACATGTAAATATTTACACTGGATCTCTATAAACACGTAAATATATACACAGAATCTGTATGAACATGTAAGTATTTACACAGAATCTGTATAAACATGTAAATATTTACAAAGAATATGTACGAACGTGTAACTATTTACACAGAATCTCAATGAACATGTGAATATTTACAGAGAATGTGAATGAACATGTAAATATTTACACAGAATCTGTATAAACCTGGAAATATTTACACCAAATCTCTATAAACCTGTAAATATTTACAGAGAATCTGTGTAAACATGTTAATATTTACACAGAATCTCTATAAACACGTAAATATTTACACTGGATCTCTGTAAACACGTAAATATATACACAGAATCTGTATAAACATGTAAGTACACAGAATCTGTATAAACATGTAAATATTTACACAGAATATGTACGAACGTGTAACTATTTACACAGAATCTCTATGAACATGTGAATATTTACAGAGAATGTGAATGAACATGTAAATATTTACACAGAATCTGTAGGAACATGTAAATATTTACACAGAATCTGTGTAAAACTGTAAATATTTACCCATAATCTCTATAAACATATATATTTACACAAAATCTGTATAAACATGCAAATAATTACACAGAATCTGTATAAACATGTAAATATTTAAACAGAATCTGTATAAGAAGGTAAATATTTACACAGGATCTGTATAAACATGTAAATATTTACACAGGATCTGTATAAACATGTAAATATTTAAAAACAATCTGTATAAACATGTAAATATTTACGCAGAATCTGTATGAACATGTAAATATTTACAAAGAATCTGTGTAAACACGTTAATATTTACACAGAATCTCTATAAACATGTGAATATTTACACAGAATCTGTATAAACATGTAAATAAATACACAGAATCTGTGTAAACAATGAAATATTTACACAGAATCTATACGAACATGTAAATATTTACACAGAATCTGTATGAACATGTAAATATTTACAGAGAATCTGTGTGAACATGTAAAGATTTACACAGAATCTGTAGGAACAAGTAAATATTTACACAGAATCAGAATGAACATGTAAATATTCACACAGAATCTGTATGAACATGTAAATATTTACACAGAATCTGTATAAACATGTAAATATTTACACAGAATCTGTATAAACATAAATATTTACACAGAATCTCTATAAACATGCAAATACTTACACAGAATCTGTATAAACATGTATATATTTACACAGAATCTTTAAAAACATGTAAATATTTACACAGAATCTGAATAAACATGTAAATATTTAAACAGAATCTGTAGAAACATGTAAATATTTACACAGAATGTGTCTAAACATGTCAACATTTACACAGAACCTGTATACACATATATATATTTACACAGAAAGTATATGAACATGTAAATATTTACACAGAATCTGTATGAACATGTAAATATTTACACAGAATCTGTATGAACATGTAAATATTTACACAGAATCTGTAGGAATATGTAAATATTTACACACAATCTGAATGAACATGTAAATATTTACACAGGATCTGTATGAACATGTAAATATTTACACAGAATCTGTGTAAACATGAAAATATTTATATAAAATATGTATAAACCTAAATATTTACACAGAATCTGTATAAACAAGCAAATAATTACACAGAATCTGTATAAACATGTAAATATTTACACAGAAACTCTAAAAACCCGTAAATATTTACAAAGTATCTGTATAAACTTATAAACATGTACACAGAATCGGCAAAAACCTATAAATATTTACACAGAATCTGTATAAACCTGTAAATATTTACACAGAATCTGTAGAAACCTGTAAATATTTACATAAGATCTGTGTAAACATGTTAATATTTACAAAGAATCTGTGTAAACATGTAAACATTTACACAGAATCTCTATAAACATGTAAATATATACACAGAATCTGTATAAACATGTTAATATTTACCCAAAATCTGTATGAACATGTAAATATTTACAAAGAACCTATACGAACATGTAAATATTTACACAGAATCAGAATGAACATGTAAATATTTACACAGAATCTGTATGAACATGTAAATATTTACAGAGAATCTGTATGAACATGTAAATACTTACACAGAATCTGTATAAACATGTAAATATTTACACAGAATCTGTATCAACATAAATATTTACACAGAATCTGCATAAACATGCAAATAATTACACAGAATCTGTATAAACATGTAAATATTTACACAGAATCCTTAAAAACATGTAATTATTTACACCGAATCTGAATAAACATGGAAATATTTACAAAGAATCAGTATAAACCTGTAAATATTTACACAGGATCTGTATAAACAGGTAAATATTTACCCAGGATCTGTAAAAACCTGTAGATATTTACACAGTATTTGTAAAAACCTGTAAATATTTACACAGAATCTGTATACACATGTAAATATTTACATAGAATCTGTATGATCATGAATATATTTACACAGAATCTGTATGAACATGTAAATATTTACACAGAATCTTTAGGAACAAGTAAATATTTACACAGCATCGGAAAAAACGTAAATATTTACACAGAAACTGTATAAACATGTAAATATTTACACAGGATCTGTATAAAGATGTACATATTTACACAGGATGTGTAAAAACCTGTAAATATTTACATAGAATCTGCAGGAACACGTAAATATTTAAACAGAATCTGTGTAAACATGTAAATATTTACACAGAATCTGTATAAACCTAAATATTTACACAGAATCTGTGTAAACATGCAAATAATTACACAGAATCTGTATAAACATATAAAGATTTACACAGAATCTGTAAAAACATGTAAATATTTACACAGAATCTGAATAAACATGTAAATATTATACAGAATCTGTATAACCATGTAAATATTTACACAGGATGTGTATAAACATGGAAATATTTACACAGGATCTGTAAAAACCTGTAAATATTTACACAGAATTTGTAAAAACCTGCAAATATTCACACAGAATCTGTATACACATGTAAATATTTACACAGAATCTGTATGACCATGTAAATATTTACAAACAATCTATACGAACATGTAAATATTTACACAGAATCTGTATGAACATGTAAATATTTACACAAAATCTGTATGTACATGTAAATATTTACACAGAATCTGTATGAACATGTAAATATTTACACAGAATCTGTATATACATGTAAATATTTTCACAGAGTCTGTATAAACTGTAAATATTTACACAGAATCTGTACGAACATGTAAATATTTACACAGAATCTGTATGAACATGTATATATTTACGGAGAATCTGTATGAAGATGTAAATATTTACGCAGAATCTGTATAAAAACGTAAATATTTACACGGTATCTGTATAAACCTGTTAGAATTTACAGAGAATCTGTATAAACCTATAAATATTTACACAGAATTTGTATAAACCTGTAAATATTTACACAGAATCTGTATAAACCTGTAAATATTTAAACAAATATATACAAACCTGTAAATATTTACAAAGAATCTGTATAAACTTGTAAATATTTACAAATAATCTGTATAAACATGTACATATTTACACAGAATCTGTATGAACCTGTAAATATTTACACAGAATCTGAATAAACCTGTAAATACTTACAAAGAATCTGTGTAAACATGTTAATATTTACACAGAAACTCTATAAACATGTAAATATTTACACAGAATCTTTAAAAACATGTAAATATTTACACAGAATCTGAATAAACATGTAAATATTTACAGAGAATCTGTATAAACCTGTAAATATTTACACAGGATCTGAATAAACAGGTAAATATTTACTAAGGATCTGTAAAACCTGTAAATATTTACACAGTATTTGTAAAAACCTGTAAATATTTACACAGAATCTGTATACACATGTAAATATTTACGCAGAAAATGTATGATCATGTATATATTTACAAAGAATGTGTATGAACATGTAAACATTTCCACAGAATCTGTATGAACAAGTAAATATTTACAGAGAATCTGAATAAACATGTAAATATTTACACAGAAACTGTATAAACATGTAAATATTTACACAGGATCTGTATAAACATGTAAGTATTTACACAGGGTCTGTAAAAAACTGTAAATATTTACACAGAATTTGTAAAAACCTGTAAATATTTACACAGAATCTGTATACACATGTAAATATTTACACAGAATCTGTATGAACATGTATATATTTACACACTATCTGTATGAACATGAAAATATTTACACAGCATCTGTATGAACAAGTAAGTATTTAAAAAGAATCTGTATGAATATGTAAATATTTACAAAGAATCTGTATGAACATGTAAATATTTACACAGAATCTGTATGAACATGTAAATATTTACACAGAGTCTGTATGAACATGTAAATATTTACACAGAAACTGTATGAACATGTACATATTTACACAGAGTGTGTATGAACATGTAAATATGTACACAGAATTTGTATAAACACGTAAATATTTACACAGTATTTGTATAAACCTGGTAGTATTTACACAGAATCTGTATAAACCTATAAATATTTACACAGAATCTGTATAAACATGTAAATATTTACACAGTATCTGTATAAACCTGTAAATATTTACACCAAATCTCTATAAACCTGTAAATATTTACAAAGAATCTGGGTAAACATGTTAATATTTACACAGAATCTCTATAAACATGTAAATATTTACACAGGATCTATATAAACACGTAAATATATACACAGAATCTGTATAAACATGTAAGTATTTACACAGAATCTGTATAAACATGTAAATATTTACACAGAATATGTACGAACGTGTAACTATTTACACAGAATCTGTATGAACATGTAAATATTTACAGAGCATGTGAATGAACATGTAAATATTTACACAGAATCTGTAGGAACATGTAAATATTTACACACAATCTGTGTATACATGTAAATATTTACCCATAATCGGTATAAACATATATATTTAAGCAGAATCTGTGTAAACATGCAAATAATTGCACAGAATCTGTATAAACATGTAAATATTTAAACAGAATCTCTATAAGAAGGTAAATATTTACACAGGATCTGTATACACATGTAAATATTTACACAGGATCTGTAAAAACCTGTAAATATTAACAAATAATTTGTAAAAACCTGCAAATATTTACACAGAATCTGTATACACATGTAAATATTTACACAGAATCAGTATGAACATGTATATATTTACACAGAATCTGTATGAACATGTAAATATTTAAACAGAATCTGTATAAGCATGTATATATTTACAAAGAATCTATACGAACCTGTAAATATTTACACTGAATCTGTAGGATCATGTAAATATTTACACAGAATCTGAATGAACATGTATATATTTACACAGAATCTGTATGAACATGTAATTATTTACACAGAATCCGTATGAACATGTAAATATTTACACATAATCTGTATGAACATAAATATTTACACAGAATCTTTGTCAATATGCAAATAATTACACAGAATCTGTATAAACATGTAAATATTTACACAGAATATTTATGAACATGTAAATATTTACACAGAATCTGTATGAACATGTGAATATTTACAAAGAATCTGTATGAACATGTAAATATTTACAAGAATCTGTATGAACATGTAAATATTTACACAGAGTCTGTATAAACATGTAAATATTAACACAGAATCTGTATAAACATTTAAATATTTACACAGAATCTGTAAAAACATAAATATTTACACAGAATCTGTATAAAAATGCAAATAATTACACAGAATCAGTAAAAACATGTAAATATTTACACAGTATCGGAATTAACATGTAAATATTTAAACAGAATATGTATAAGCATGTAAATATTTACACAGGATCTGTATAAACATGTTAATATTTACACTGAATCTGTATGAACATGTGAATATTTACACAGAATCTGAATGAACATGTAAATATTTACACAGAATCTGTATAAACATGTAAATATTTACACAGAATCTGTGTAAACATGTAAATATTTACACAGAATCTGTAAAAACCTGTAAATATTTACACAGAATCTGTATAAACATGTAAATATTTACACAGGATCTGTATAAACATGTAAATATTTACACAGGATCTCTACAAACCTGTAAATATTTACACAGAAACTGTATAAACATGTTAATATTTACACTGAATCTGTATGAACATGTGAATATTTACACAGAATCTGAATGAACATGTAAATATTTACACAGAATCTGTATAAACATGTAAATATTCACACAAAATCTGTATAAACATGTAAATATTTACAAAGGATCTGTATAAACACGAAAATATTAACACAGTGTCTGTATAAACAAGTAAATATTTACACAGTATCTGTATAAACCTCTAAATACTTACTCAGAATCTGTATAAACCTATAAATATTTACACAGAATCTGTATAAACCTGTAAATATTTACACAGAATCTGAAAGAACCTGTAAATATTTACACCAAATCTCTGTAAACCTGTAAATATTTACAAAGAATCTGTATAAACATGTAAATATTTACACAGGATCTGGATGAACATGTAAATATTTTCACAGAATTTGTATAAACATGTAAATATTTACACAGAATCTGCATAAAGTTGTAAATATTTACAAAGAATCTCTGTAAACATGTTAATACTCTTTACGAACATGTAAATATTTACACAGAATCTGAATGAACATGTAAATATTTACACAGAATCTGTATGAACATGTACATATTTACACAGAATCTGTGTAAACATGTAAATATTTACATAAAATCTGTATAATCGTAAATATTTACCCAGAATCTGTATAAACATGCAAATAATAACACAGAATCTGTATAAACATGTAAATATTTACACAGAATCTGTAAAAACCCGTAAATATTTACAAAGTATCTGTATAAACCTGTAAATATTTACACAGAATCTGTCTAAACCTATAAATATTTACACAGAATGTGTATAAAGCTGTAAATATTTACAAAGAATCTGAATAAATGTAAATATTTACACAGAATCTGTATAAACATGTAAATCTTTACACAGGATCTGTATAAACAGGTAAATATTTAGACAAGATTTTTGAAAACCTGTAAATATTTACACAGAATTTGTAAAAACCTGTAAATATTTACTCAGAATCTGTATACACATGTAAATATTTACACAGAATCTGTATGAACATGTATATATTTACACAGAATCTGTATGAACAGGTAAATATTTACACAGAATCTGTATGAACAAGTAGATATTTACACAGAATCTGAACAAACTTGAAAATATTTACACAGAATCTCTATAAACATGTTAATATTTACACAGAAGGAACATGGAAATATTTACACAGAATCTGTATGAACATGTAAATGTTTACACAGAATCTGTATAAACATGTTAATATTTACACAGAAGGAACATGGAAATATTTACACAGAATCTGTATGAACATGTAAATGTTTACACAGAATCTGTAAGAATATGTAAATATTTAAACATAATCTGTATAAACATAAATATTTACACAGAATCTGTGTAAACATGCAAATAATTACACAGAATCTGTATAAACATGTAAATATTTACACAGAATATGTAAAAACCTGTAAATATTTACACAGAATCTGAATAAACATGAAAATATTTTAACAGAATCTGTATAAACATGAAAATATTTACACAGGATCTGTATACACATGTAAATATTTACAAAGGATCTGTCAAAACCAGTAAATATTTACACAGAATTTGTAGAAACCTGAAAATATTTACACAGAATCTGTATACACATGTAAATATTTACACAGAATGAGTATGAACATGTATATATTCACACAGAATCTGTATGAACATGTAAATATTTACACTGAATCTGTATGAATATGTAAATATTTACAAAGAATCTGTATAAACATGTAAATATTTACACAGAATCTGTGTAAACATGTAAATATTCACACAGAATCTCTAAAAACCTGTAAATATTTACACAAAATCTGTATAAACATGTAAATATTTACACAGGATCTGTATAAACATGTAAATATTTACACAGGATCTCTACAAACCTGTAAATATTTACACAGGATCTGTAACAACCTGTAAATATTTAGACAGAATCTGTATAAACATGTTAATATTTATAGAGAATCAGTATAAACATGTAAATATTTACACAGAATCTGTTTGAACATGTAAATATTTACACAGAATCTGTATGAACATGTGAATATTTACACAGAATCTGAATGAACATGTAAATATTTACACAGAATCTGTATAAAGCTGTAAATATTTACACAGAATCTGTAGAAACATGTAAATATTTACACAGAATCTGAATAACATGTATATATTTATACAGGATCTGTATTAACATGTAAATATTTACAAAGAATCTGTATAAACATGTAAATATTTACACAGGATCAGTATGAACGGGTAAATATTTACACAGGATATGTGAAAACCTATAAATATTTACACAGAATTTGTAAAAACCTGTAAATATTTACTCAGAATCTGTATACACATGTAAATATTTACACAGAATCTGAATGAACATGTATATATTTACACAGAATCTGTATGAACATGTAAATATTTACACAGAATCTCTATGAACAAGTAGATATTTACACAGAATCTGAACAAACATGTAAATACACAGAATATGTATAAACGTAAATATTTACACAGGATGTGTATAAACATGTAAATATTTACACAGGATCTGTAAAAACCTGTAAATATTTGCACAGAATCTGTATAAACATGTAAATATTTACACAGAATCTGGATAAACATGTAAATATTTACACAGGATCTGTATAAACATGTAAATATTTACACAGAATCTGTACAAACATATAAATATTTACACAGAATCTGTGAAAACCTGTAAATATTTACACAGAATCTGTATAAACATGTTAATATTTACATAAGATCTGTATAAACTTGTAAATATTTACCAAGAATCTGTACAAACCTGTAAATATATACATAGAATCTGTATAAACCTGTTAATATTTACACAGAATCTGTATAAACCTATAAATTGTTACACAGAATCTGTATAAACCTGTACATATTTACACCGAATCTCGATAAATCTGTAAATATTTACACAGGATCTTTATAAACCTGCAAATACTTACACAGAATTTGTATAAACATGTATATATTTACACAGAATCTCTAAAAATCTGTAAATATTTACACAGAATCTGTATACACATGTAAATATTTACAGAGAATCTGAATAAGATGTAAATATTTACACAGGATCTGTATAAACATGTAAATATTTACACAGGATCTGTACATACCTGTAAATATTAACACAGAATCTGTAAAAACCTGTAAATATTTACACAGAATCTGTATACACATGTAAATATTTACACAGAATCTGAATAACATGTATATATTTATACAGGATCTGTATAAACATGTAAATATTTACACAGGATCTCTACAAACCTGTAAATATTTACAAAGAATCTGTAAAAACCTGTAAATATTTACACAGAATCTGTATAAACATGTTAACATTTACACAGAATCTGTATGAAGATGTAAATGTTTACACAGAATCTGTAGGAACATTTAAATATTTAAACATAATCTGTATAAACATGTTAATATTTACACAGAATGAACATGTAAATATTTACACAGAATCTGTATGAACATGTAAATGTTTACACAGAATCTGTAAGAACAAGTAAATATTTAAACATAATCTGTATAAACATAGATATTTACACAGAATCTGTGAAAACATGCAAATAATTACACAGAATCTGTATAAACATGTAAATATTTACACAGAATCTGCAAAAACCTGTATATATTTACACAGAACCTGTATAAACATGTAAATATTTACACAGGATCTGTATTAACATGTAAATATTTACATAGGATCTGTATAAACTTGTAAATATTTACACAGAATTGTAAAAACCTGTAAATATATACATAGAATCTGTATAAACCTGTTAATATTTACACAGAATCTCTATAAAATGTAAATTTTTACACAGAATTTGTATAAACCAATAAATATTTACAAAGAATCTGTATAAACCTGTAAATATTTACACAGAATCTGTATAAACATGTAAATATATACACAGAATCTGTATAAATGTGTAAATATTTATACAGAATCTATACGAACATGTAAATATTTACACAGAATCTGCATGAACATATAAATATTTACACAGAATCTGCATGAACATGTGAATATTTACACAGAATCTGCATGAACATGTAAATATTTACACAGAATCTGTATGAACATGTAAATATATACACAGAATCTGTATAAACGTGTAAATATTTCCACAGAATCTGTATGAACATGTAAATATTTATACAGAATCTGTATGAACATGTAAATATTTACACAGAATCTGTATAAACAACTAAATATTTACACAGAATCTGATTAAACATGTAAATATTTAAACAGAATTTGTATAAACATGTAAATATTTACACAGGATCTTTATAAACATGTAAATATTTACACAGGATCTGTAAAAACCTGAAAATATTTACACAGAATTTGTAAAAACCTGTAAATACTTACACAGAATTTGTATACACATGTAAATATTTACACAGAATCTGTATGAACATGTAAATACTTACACAGAATCTGTATGAACATGTATATATTTACACAGAATCTGAATGAACATGTAAATATTTACACAGAATCTGTATAAACATGTAAATATTCACACAAAATCTGTATGAACATGTAAATATTTACAAAGGATCTGTATAAACAAGTATATATTAACAAAGTGTCTGTATAAACATGTAAATATTTACACAGTATCTGTATAAACCTGTAAATATTTACACAGAATCTATATAAACCAATAAAAATTTACACAGAATCTGTATAAACGTGTAAATATTTACACAGAATCTGTATAAACCTGTAAATATTTACACCAAATCTCTGTAAACCTGTAAATATTTACAAAGGATCTGTATAAACATGTAAATATTTACACAGAATCTGTATGAACTTGTAAATATTTACACAGAATCTATACGAACATGTAAATGTTTACAAAGTATCTGTATAAACCTGTAAATATTTACAAAGAATCTGTGTAAACATGTTAATATTTACACAGAATCTCTATAAACATGTAAATATTTACACAGAATCTGTATAAACATGTAAATATATACACAGAATCTGTATAAACGTGTAAATATTTCCACAGAATCTGTATGAACCTGTAAATATTTATACAGAATCTGCATGAACATGTAAATATTTACACAGAATCTGTATAAACATGTAAATAATTACACAGAATCTGAATAAACATGTAAATATTTACACAGGACCTGTAAAAACCTGAAAATATTTACACAGAATTTGTAAAAACCTGTAAATACTTACACAGAATGTGTATACACATGTAAATATTTACACAGAATATGTATGAACAAGTAAATATTTACAGAGAATCTGTATGAACATGTATATATTTACATAAAATCTGTATTAACATGTAAATATTTACACAGAATCTGTATAAATCTGTAAATATTTACAAAGAATCTGTGTAAACATGGTAATATTTACACAGAATCTCTATAAACATGTAAATATTTACACAGAATCTGTATAAACATGCAAATATATACACAGAATCTGTATAAACATGTAAATATTTACACAGAAATAAAATGAACATGTAAATATTTACACAGAATCTGAATGAACTTGTAAATATTTACAAAGAATCTGTATAAACATGAAAATATTTAAATAATTTCTGTATAAACGTAAATATTTAGAAAGTATCTGTATAAACATGCAAATAATAACACAGAATCTGTATAAACATGTAAATATTTACACAGAATCTGTCAAAACACGTAAATATTTACAAAGTATCTGTATAAAGCAGTAAATATTTACACAGAATTTGTAGAAACCTATAAATATTTCCACAGAATCTGTATAAACCTGTAAATATTTACACAGAATCTGTAGAAACCTGTAAATATTTACAAAGAATCTGTGTAAACAAGTTAATATTTACACAGAATTTCTATAAACAGGTAAACATATACACAGAATCTGTATAAACATGTTAATATTTACACAGAATCTGTATGAACATGTAAATATTTACACAGAATCTGTATGAACATGTATATATTTACAAAGAATCTGTATGAACATGTGAATATTTACACAGAATCTGTATGAACATGTAAATCTTTACACAGAATCTGTATGAACATATAAATATTTCCACAGAATCTCTATAAACATGTAAATATTTACACAGAATGTGTATGAACACGTAATTATTTACACAAAATCTGTATAAACATAGAAATATTTACACAGAATCTGTATGAACATGTAAATATTTACACATGATCTGTATAAACATAAATATTTATACAGAATCTGTGTAAACATGCAAATAACTACGCAGAATCTGTATAAACATGTTAATATTTACAGAGAATCTGTAAAAACCTCTAAATATTTACACACAGTCTGTATAAACATGTTAATATTTACACAGAACATGTATGAACATGTAAATATTTACACAGAATCTGCTTGAATATGTAAATGTTTACACAGAATATGTATGAACATGTGAATATTTACACAGAATCTGAATGAACATGTAACTATTTACACAGAATCTTTATGAATATGTAAATATTTACAGAGAATCTGTATAAACATGTAAATATTTACACAGAATCTGTATAAAGATGTAAATATTTACACAGAATGTGAATGAACATGTAAATATTTACACAGAGTCTGTATAAACCCGTAAATATTTCCACAGTATCTGTATAAACCTGTTAATATTTACACAGAATCTGTATAAACCTATAAATATTTACACAGAATCTGTATAAACCTGTAAATATTTACAAAGAATCTGAATAAACCTGTAAATATTTACACAGAATCTGTATAAACAAGTAAATATTTACACTAAATCCTATAAAACTGTAAATATTTACAAAGAATATGTATAAAGATGTTAATATTTACACAGCCTCTGTATAAACATGTAAATATTTACACAGCCTCTGTATGAACATGAAAATATTTACAAAGAATCTGTATAAACATATAAATATTTACACAGAATCCGTATGTACCTGTAAATATTTACACAGAATCTGTATAAACAAGTATATATTTACACAGAATCGGTATAAAGAAGTATATATTTACACAGAATCTGTAAAAAAAATTAAATATTTACACAGTATCTGTATAAACACGTTAATATTTACACAGAATCTGTATAAATCTGTAAATATTTACACAGAATCTGTAAACACCTGTAAATATTTACACAGAATCTGTAAACACCTATAAATGTTTACACAGAATCTGTATAAACATGTAAATATTTCCACAGAATCTCTATAAACACATTAATATTTACACAGAATCTGTATAAACATGTAAATATTTACACAGAATCTGTATAAACATATGAATATTTACACAGAATCTGTGTAAACATGTAAATATTTACACAGAATCTGTATAAACATGTATTTACACAGAATCTGTATAAACATTTAATATTTACATAGAATCTGTATAAAGATGTAAATATTTACACTGAATCTGTATAAAGATGTTAATATTTACACAAAATCTGTATAAAGGTGTAAATATTTACACAGAAATTTTAAAAACATGTATTTACACAGAATCTGTATAAACATTTAAATATTTACATAGAATCTGTATAAACATGTAAATATTTACACAGAATCTGTATAAGCACATAAATATTTACATAGAATGTGTATAAACATGTAAATATTTCCACAGAATCTGTATAAACATGTAAATATTTACCTAGAATCTGTATAAACATGTAAAGATTTATACATAATCTTTATAAACCTGTAAATAATTACACAGAATGTGTATAAACCTGTAAATATTTACACAAAATCTGTAAACACCTGTAAATGTTTACACAGAATCTGTAAAAACCTGTAAATGTTTACACAGAATCTGTATAAACCTATCAATGTTTACACAGAATCAGTATGAACATGTAAATGTTTACACAGGATCTGTAAGAACATGTAAAGGTTTACACAGGATCTATATAAACATGTAAATATTTACTCAGTATCTGTATGAACATGTAAATATTTATACAGAATCTGAATGAACATGTAAATATTTCCACAGAATGTGTATAAGGATGTCAATTTTTACACAGAATCTGTATGAACATGTAGATATTAACACAGAATGCGTAAAAACCTGTAAATATTTACACAGAATCTGTATAAACACGTAAATATTTACACAGAATATGTATAAATATGTACATATTTACACAGAATCCGTAAAAACCTGTAAATATTTACACAGAATCTGCAAAAACCTGTAAATACTTACACAGAATCTGTATAAACATGAAAATATTTACACTGAATCTGTATAAACCTTTAAATATTTACACAGAATCTGTATAAACATGTACATATTTACACAGAATCTGTAAAAACCTGTAAATATTTACACAGAATCTGCAAAAACCTGTAAATACTTTCACAGAATCTGTATAAACATGAAAATATTTACACTGAATCTGAATAAACCTTTAAATATTTACACAGAATCTGTATAAACATGTAAATATTTACACAGAGTCTGTAGAAAGATGTAAATATTTACACAGAATCAGTATAATGATGTAAATGTTTACACAGAATCTGTATAAACATGTAAATATTTACAGAAAATCTGTAAAAACCTGAAAAGATTTACACAGAATCTGTATAAACATGTAAATATTTACACAGAATGTGTATGAACATGTAAATATTTACACAGAATCTGTGTGAACATGTAAATATTTACACAGAATCAGTATACAGATGTAAATATTTACACAAAATCAGTATAAAGATGTAAATATTTACACAATCTGTATAAACATGTAAATATTTAAACCGAATGTATAAAAACCTGTAAATATTTACACAGAATCTGTATCAACATGTAAATATTTACACAGAATCTCTATAAACATGTAAATATTTACACAGAATGTGTATACACATGTAAATATTTCCACAGAATCTCTATAAACCTGTAAATATTTGCACAGAATCTGCATGAACAAGTAAATATTTACACATAAACTTCATAAACCTGTAAATATTTACACAGAATATATATAAACCAGAAAATATTTACAGAGAATCTGTATAAACCTGTAAATATGTACGCAGAATATGTAAAAACCTGTAAATGTTTACACAGAATCTGCAAAAACCTGTAAATACTTACACAGAATCTGTATAAACATGTAAATATTTACGCATGAATCTGTATATAATTGTAAATATTTACACAGAATCTGTATAAAAATGTAAATATTTGCCCAGAATCTGTGTAAACAGGTGAATATTTACATAGAATCTGTATAAACATGTAAATATTTACACAGAATCTGTATAAACCTGTAAATATTTACTCAGAATCTGTATAAACGTGTAAATATTTACACAGAATCTGTACAAACCTGTAAATATTTACACAGAAACTGTATAAACCTGTAAATATTTACGTAGAATCTGTAAACACCTGTAAATATTTACACAGAATATGGAAAAACCTGTAAATGTTTACACAGAATCTGGATATCCCTGTAAATGTTTACACAGAATCTGTATGAATATGTAAATGTTTACAAGGGATCTGTATGAACATGTAAATATTTACACAGAATCTATATAAACCTGTTAATATTTACACAGAATCTGTATACACCTGTAAATATTTACACAGAAACTGGAAACACCTGTAAATGTTTACACAGAAAATGTAAAAACCTGTAAATGTTTACACAGAATCCTTATAAACCTAACAATGATTACACCGAATCAGTATGAACATGTAAAGGTTTACACAGGATATGTAAGAACATGTAAATATTTACACAGTATCAGTATGAACATGTAAATATTTACACAGGATCTGTATAAACATGTAAATATTTACACAGAATCTGTATAAACATGTAAATATTTACACAGCATGAGTATAAAGATGTAAAGGTTTACACAGAATCTGTATCAACATGTAAATATTTACACAGAATCTGTAAAAACCTGTAAAGATTTACACGGAATCTGTATAAAGACGTCTATATTTACACAGAAACTGTATAAACATGTACATATTTACACAGAATCTGTACAAACATGTAAACATTTTCACTGAATCTGTATAAACATGTAAGTATTTACACAGAATTTGTATAAACATGTAAATATTTACACAGAATCTGTATAAAGATGTAAATATTTACAGAGAATCTGTATAAACATGTGAACATTTCCACAGAATCTGTAAAAACATGTATATATTTACACAGAATCTGTATAAACATGTAAATGTTTACATAGAATCTGCATGAACATGTAAATATTTACACAGAATCTGTATGAACATGTAAATATTTACATAGAATCAGTATAAAGATGTAAATATTTACACAAAATCAGTATAAAGATGTAAACATTTACACAATCTGTATAAACATGTAAATATTTAAACCAAATCTGTAAAAACCTGAAAATATTTACACAGAATCTGTATAAACATGTAAATACTTACACAGAATCTCTATTAACATGTAAATATTTACACAGAATCTGTATAAACATGTAAATATTTAAAAACAATCTGTATAAACAAGTAAATACTTACACAGGATCTGTATAGACATGTAAATATTTATACATAATCTGTATAAACCTGTAAATATTTACACAGAATCTTTATAAACCTGTAAATATTTACACGGAATCTGTATAAACCTGTAAATATTTACGCAGAATCTGTAAAAACCTGTAAATATTTACAAAGAAACCGTAAACACCTGTAAATGTTTACACAGAATCTCTAAAAACCTGTAAATGTTTACGCAGAAGCTGTATGAACATGCAAATGTTTACACAGGATCTGTATGAACATGTAACTATTTACACAGAATCTGTATGAACATGTAAATATTTACACAGAATCTTTATGAACATGTAAATATTTACACAGAATCTGTATGAACTTGTAAATATTTACACAGAATCTGTATGAACATGTAAATGTTTACACAGAATCTGTATCAATATGTAAATATTTACACAGAATCTGTATCAACACGTAAATATTTATTCAGTATCTGTATAAACATGTAAATATTTATACAGAATCTGTATGAACATGTAAATATTTACACAGAATCTGTATAACGATGTGAATATTTACACAGAATATCTATGAACATGTAAATATTTCCACAGAATCTGTATAAACCTGTAAATATTTACACAGAATCTGTAGAAACCTGTAAATATTTACAAAGAATCTGTGTAGACATGTTAATATTTACACAGAATTTCTATAAACATGTAAAAATATACACAGAATCTGTATAAACATGTTAATATTTACACAGAATCTGTATGAACATGTAAATATTTACACAGAATCAGTATGAACATGTATATATTTACAAAGAATCAGTATGAACATGTGAATATTTACACAGAATCTGTATGAACATGTAAATATTTACACAGAATCTGTATGAACATGTAAATATTTACACAGAGTCTCTATAAACAGGTAAATATTTACACAGAATGTGTATGAACACGTAAATATTTACACAAAATCTGTATAAACATGAAAATATTTACACAGAATCTGTATGAACATGTAAATATTTACACATAATCTGTATAAACATATAAATATTTACACAGAATCTCTATAAACATGTAAATATTTACACAGAATCTGTATACACATGTAAATATTTACACAGAATCTCTATAAACATGTAAATATTTGCACAGAATCTGCATAAACAAGTAAATATTTACACAGAATTTTTATAAACCTGTAAATATTTACACAGAATATATATAAACCTGAAAATATTTACAGAGAATCTGTATAAACCTTTAAATGTTTACACAGAATCTGTATGAACATGCAAATATTTACACAGGGTCTGTATGAACATGTAAATATTTACACAGAATTTGTATGAACATTTTAATATTGACACAGAATCTTTATGAACATGTAAATATTTACACAGAATCTTTATCAACCAGTAAATATTTACACAGAATCTGTATGAACATGTAAATATTTACACAGAATCTGTAAAAACCTGTAAATATTTACACAGAATCTGTATAAACATTTAAATATGTACACAGAATCTGAATAAACATATAAATATTTACACATAATCTTTATAAACATGTAAATATTTACACAGAATCTGTATAAACCTGTAAATATTTACACAGAATCTGTAAAAACCTGTAAATATTTACACAGAAGCTATATAAACCTGTAAATATTTACACAGAATCTCTATAAACTTGTAAATATTTACACAGAATCTGTAAACACCTGTAAATGTTTACACAGAATCTCTAAAAACATGTAAACATGTAAATGTTTACATAGAATCTGTATAAACCTGTGAATGTTTACACAGAATCTGAATGAACCTGTAAATGTTTACACAGTATCTGTATGAACATGTAAATGTTTACACAAGATCTGTATGAACATGTAAATATTTACACAGAATCTGTATAACCTGTAAATATTTACACAGAATCTGTATACACCTGTAAATATTTACACAGAATCTCTATAAACATGTAAATATGTACACAGAATCTGTATAAACATGTGAATATGTGCACAGAATCTGTATAAACATGTAAATATTTACACAGAATCTGTATAACCCTGTAAATATTTACATAGAATCTATATAAACCTGTAAATATTTACACAGAATCTGTATAAACCTGTAAATATTTACACAGAATCTGTATAAACATGTAAATATTTCCACAGAATATGTATAAACCTGTAAATATTTACACAGAACCTGTATAAACCTGTAAATATTTACACAGAATCTGTAAACACCTGTAAATATTTACTCAGAATCTGTAAAAACCTGTAAATGTTTACACAGTATCTGTATGAACCTGTAAATTTTTACACAGAATCTGAATAAACTTGTAAATATTTACACAAAATCTGTATAAACATGTAAATGTTTACACAAAATCTGTATGAACATGTAAATGTTTACAGAGAATCTATATGAACATGTAAAGGTTTACACAGAAACTGTATGAACATGTTAACGTTTCACAAAATCTGTATGAACATGTAAATGTTTACACAGAATCTGCATGAAGATGCAAATATTTACAAAGAATCTGTATGAACATGTATATATTTACACAGAATCTGTATGAACACGTAAATATTTACACAGAATCTGTATGAACATGTAAATATTTACACAGAATTTGTATCAACATGTAAATATTTACACAGAATCTCTAAAAAGATGTAAATATTTGCACAGAATCTGCATAAACAAGTAAATATTTACACAGAATTTTTATAAACCTGTAAATATTTACACAGAATATATATAAACCTGAAAATATTTACAGAGAATCTGTATAAACCTGTAAATACTTATGCAGAATCTGTAAAAACCTGTAAATATTTACACAGAATCCGTAAACACCTGTAAATGTTTACACAGAATCTGTAAAAACCTGAAAATGCTTACACAGAATATGTATAAACCTGTAAATGTTTACACAGAATCTGTATGAACATGTAAATATTTACACAGGGTCTGTATAAACATGTAAATACTTACACAGGATCTGCAAAAACCTGTAAATATTTACACAGAATTTGTAAAAACCTGCAAATATTTACACAGAATCTGTATGAACATGAATATATTTACACAGAATCTGTATGAACATGTAAATATTTACACAGAATCTGTATGAATAAGTAAATATTTACACAGAATCTGTATAAACATGTAAATATTTACACAGAATCTGTATGAACATGCAAATATTTACCCAGAATCTGTATAAACACTTAAATATTTACACAGTATCTGCATAAACCTCTTAGTATTTACACAGAATCTGTATAAACTTATAAATATTTACACAGAATCTGTATAAACATGTAAACATTTACACAGAATCTGTATAAACATGTCAATATTTACACCAAATCTCTATAAACATGTAAATATTTACAGAGAATCTGTGTAAACATGTTAATATTTACACAGAATTTCTATAAACATGTAAATATTTACACAGGATCTCTATAAACACGTAAATATATACACAGAAACTGTATAAACATGTAAATATTTACACAGAATCTGTATGCCCATGTAAATATTTACAAAGAATCTACACGAATATCTAAATATTTACACAGAATCTGCAGGATCATGTAAATATTTACACAGAATCTGAATGAACATGTAAATATTTACACAGAATCTGTATGAACATGTAATTCTTTACACAGAATCCGTATGAACATGTAAATACTTACACGTAATCTGTGCAAACATAAATATTTACACGTAATGTGTATAAACATAAATATTTACACAAAATCTGTATAAACATGCAAATAATTACACAGAATCTGTATAAACATGTAAATATTTCACAGAATCTGAAAAAACATGTAAATATTTACACAGAATCTGTATGAACATGTAAATATTTACACAGAATCTGTATGAACCTGTAAATATTTACACAGAGTCTGTATAAACATGTAAATATTAACACAGAATCTGTATGAACATGTTAATATTTACACAGAATGTGTATAATCATGTAAATATTTACACAGAATAAGTATAAACATGTAAATATTTACAGAGAATCTGTATGAACATGTATTTATTTACACATAATCTGTATAAACATAAATATTTACACAGAATCTGTCTAAACATGCAAATAATTACGCAGAATCTGTATAAACATGTAAATATTTACACAGAATCTGTAAAAGCCTGTAAATATTTACACAGAATCTGTATAAACATGTTAATATTTACACAGAATCTGTAGGAACATGTAAATATTTACACAGAATTTGTATGAACTTGTAAATATTTACACAGAATCTGTATGAACATGTGAATATTTACACAGACTCTGTATGAACATGTAAATATTTACACAGAATCTATATGAACATGTAAATATTTACACAGGGTCTGTAAAAACTTGTAAATATTTACACAGAATCTGTACAAACATGTAAATATTAACACAGAATCTCTATGAACATGTAAATGTTTACACAGAATCTGTATAAACCTGTAAATATTTACACATTATCTGTATATACCTGTTAGTATTTACACAGAATCTGTATAAAACTATAAATATTTACACAGAATCTGTATAAACATGTAAATATTAACACACAATCTGTATAAACCTGGAAATATTTACACAAAATCTCTTTAAACCTGTAAATATTTAAACAGTATCTGTGTAAACATGTTAATATTTACACAGAATTTCTATAAACATGTAAATATTTACACAGGATCTCTATAAACACCTAAATATATACACAGAATCTGTATAAACATGTAAATATTTACACAGAATATGTATGCCCATGTAAATAATTACAAAGAATCTACACGAAAATGTAAATATTTACACAGAATCTGTATGATCATGAAAATATTTACACAGAATCTAAATGAACATGTATACATTTACACATAATCTGTATGAACATGTAATTATTTACACAGAATCCGTATGAACATGTAAATATTTATACATAATCTCTATGAACATAAATATTTACACAGAATCTGCGTAAACATGCAAATAATTACACAGAATCTGTATAAACCTGTAAATTTTTACACAGAATCTGTATGAACATGTAAATATTTACACAGAATCTGTATAAACCTGTAAATATTTACACATTATCTGTATGAACCTGTTAGTATTTACACAGAATCTGTATAAACCTATAAATATTTACACAGAATCTGTACAAACATGTAAATATTAACACAGAATCTGTATAAATCTGTAAATATTTACACAAAATATGTATTCACATGTAAATATTTACACAGAATCTGTATGAACATGTATAGATTTACACAGAATCTGTATGAACACGTAAATATTTACACAGAACCTGCATGAACAAGTAAATACTTACACAGAATCTGAATAAACGTAAATATTTACACAGAATCTGTATAAACATCTAAATATTTACACAGGATGCGTATAAACATGTAAATATTTACACAGGATCTGTAAAAACCGGTGAATATTTACACAGAATGTGTATAAACGTGTAAATATTTACACAGAATCTGTATAAGCTTGTAAATATTTACACAGGATGTGTATAAACATCTAAATATTTACACAGAATCTGAACAAACCAATAAATATTTACACAAAATCTGTTAAAACCTGTGAATATTTACACAGGATCTGTATAAATATGTTAATATTTACACAGAATCTGTATGAACATGTATATATTTACACAGAATCTGTATGAACATGTAAATGTTTACACAGAATCTATAAGAACATGTAAATATTTACACATAATCTATATAAACATAAATATTTACACAGAATGTGTATGAACATGTAAATATTTACACAGAATCTGTATGAACATGTAAATATTTATAAAGAATCTGTATAAACATGTAAATATTTACAGAGAATCTGTAAAAACATGTAAATATTTACACAGAATCTGTATAAAGATTTAAATATTTACACAGAATCTGCATGAACATGTAAATATTTACACAGAATCTATATAAACACGTAAATATTTACAAAGTATCTGTATAAACCTGTTAGTTTTTACACAGAATCCGTATAAACCTACAAATATTTACACAGAATGTGTATAAACCTGTAAATATTTACACAGAATCTCTGTCAACCTGTAAATATTTACACCAAATCCTATAAACCTGTAAATATTTACAAAGAATCTGTATAAACATGTAAATATTTACGCAGAATCTGTATAAACATGTAAATATTTACACAGAATCTATATAAACCTGTAAATATTTACACAGAGTCTGTGTAAACCTGTACATATTTACAAAGAATCTGTGTAAACATGTTAATATTTACAGAGAATCTCTATAAACATGTAAATATTTACACAGTATCTCTATAAACACGTAAATATATTCACAGAATCTGTATAAACATGTAAATATTTACACCGAATCTGTATGACCATATAAATATTTACAAAGAATCTGTATGAACATGTAAATATTTACACAGTAAGTGTATGAACACGTAAATATTTACACAGAATCTGTAGGAACATGTAAATATTTACACAGAATCTGTAGGAACATGTAAATATTTACACAGAATCTGAATGAACATGTAAATATTTACACAGAATCTGTATGAACATGTAAATATTTACACAGAATCTGTACGAACATGTAAATATTTCACATAATCTGTATAAACATAATTATTTACACAGAATCTGTGTAAACATTCAAATAATTATTCACCAAATTATTCACCAAATATTTACACCAAATCCTATAAACCTGTTAATATTTACACAGAATCTATATAAACCTGTAAATTGTTACACGGAATCTGGATAAACCTGTAAATATTTATACCGAATCTCTATAAACCTGTAAATATTTACACAGGACCTGTGTAAACATGCAAATACTTACACAGAATGTGTATAAACATGTAAATATTTACACAGTATCTGTACAAACCTGTAAATATTTACACAGAATCTGTAAAAACCTGTAAATATTTACACAGAATCTGTATAAACATGTTAATATTTACACAGAATCTGTATGAATATGTAAATATTTACACAGAATCTGTATGAACATGAAAATATTTACACAGAATCTGTATAAACATGTAAATATTTACACATAATCTGTATAAACACAAATATTTACACAGAATCTGTGTAAAAATGCAAATAATAACACAGAATCTGTATAAACACGTAAATATTTACACAGGATCTGTAAAAATCTGTAAATATTTACACAGAATTTGTGGAAACCTGTAAATATTTACACAGAATCTGTATACACATGTAAATATTTACACAGAATCTGTATGAACATGTATACATTTACAAAGAATCTGTAACATGTAAATATTTACTCAGAATCTGTATAAACCTGTAAATATTTACAAAAGAATCTGTGTAAACATGTTAATATTTACGCAGAATCTCTATAAACATGTAAATATTTACAAAGAATCTGTATAAACATGTAAATATATACACAGAATCTGTATAAACATGTAAATATTTACACAGAATCTGCATAAACATGTAAATATTTACAAAGGATCTGTATAAACACGTAGATATTAACACAGTGTCTGTATAAACATGTAAATATTTACACAGTATCTGTATAAACATGTAAATATTTACACAGAATCAGTATAAACCTATAAATATTTACACAGAATCTGTATAAGCCTGTAAATATTTACACAGAATCTGTATAAACATGTAAATATATACACAGAATCTGTATAAACGAGTAAATATTTACACAGAATCTATACGAACATGTAAATATTTACACAGAATCTGCATGAACATGTATATATTTACACAGAAACTGTAAAAACAAGTAAATATTTACAAAGTATCTGTATAAACATGTTAATATTTACACAAAATGAACATGTAAATATTTACACAGAATCTGTATGAACATGTAAATATTTACACAGAATCTGTAAGAACATGTAAATATTTAAACATAATCTGTATAAACATAAATATTTACACAGAATCTGTTTAAACATGCAAATAATTACACAGAATCTGTATAAACTCGTAAATACACAGAATCTGTAAAAACTGGTAATATTTACACAGAATCTGTAGGAACATGTAAATATTTACACAGAATCTGAATGAACATGTAAATATTTGTACAGAATCAGTATGAACCTGTAAATATTTACACAAAATCTGTATAAACATGTAAATATTTACATAAAATCTGTATAACCATAAATATTCAGACAGCATCTGTATAAACATGCAAATAATTACACAGAATCAGTATAAACATGTAGATATTTACACAGAATCTGTAAAAACACGTAAATATTTACAAAGTATCTGTATAAACCTGTAAATATTTACACAGAATCTGTATAAGCCAATAAATATTTACACAGAATCTACATAAAGCTGCAAATATTTACACAGAATCTGTAGAAACATGTAAATATTTACACAGAATCTGTAAAAACATGTAAATATTTACACAGAATCTGAATAAACATGTAATTATTTACACAGAATCTGTATAAAATTGTAAATATTTACACAGGATCTGTATAACCAGGTAAATATTTACACAGGATATGTGAAAACCTGTAAATATTTACACAGAATTTGTAAAAACCTGTAAATATTTACTCAGAATCTGTATACACACGTAAATATTTACACAGAATCTGTATGAACATGTATATATTTACACAGAATCTGTATGAACATGTAAATATTTACACAGAATCTGTATGAACAAGTAGATATTTACACAGAATCTGAACAAACATGTAAATATTTACACAGAATCTGTAAAAACCTGTAAATATTTACCCAAAATCTGTATAAACATGTTAATATTTACACAGAATGAACATGTAAATATTTACACAGAATCTGTATGAATATGTAAATGTTTACACAGAACCTGTATGAACATGTAAATATTTACACAGAATCTGTAAGAACATGTAAATATTTAAACATAATCTGTATAAACATAAATATTTACATAGAATCTGTGTAAACATGCAAATAATTACACAGAATGTTTATAAACATGTAAATACTTACACAGAATCTGTAAAAACCTGTAAATATTTACACAGAATCTGTAGAAACATGTAAATATTTACACAGAATCAGTATAAACATGTAAATATTTACACAGGATGTGTATAAACATGTAAATATTTGCACAGGATCTGTAAAAACCTGTAAATATTTACAGAGAATCTATATAAACGTGTAAATATTTACACAGAATCTGTATAAACATGTAAATATTTACACAGGATCTGTATAAACATGAAAATATTTACACAGAATCTGTACAAACCTATAAATATTTACACAGAATTTGTAAAAACCTGTAAATATTTACACAGAATCTGAATAAACATGTCAATATTTAAACAGAATCTGTATAAACATGTAAATATTTACACAGGATCTGTATAAAAATGTAAATATTTACACAGGATCTGCAAAAACCTGCAAATATTTAGACAGAATTTGTAGAAACCTGTAAATATTTACACAGAATCTGTATGACCATGTAAATATTTACAAAGGATCTATACGAACATGTAAATATTTACACAGAATCTGTATGAACATGTGAATATTTACACAGAATCTGAATGAACATGTAAATATTTACACAGAATCTGTATAAACATGTAAATATTTACAAAGGATCTGTATAAACACGTAAATATTAACACAGTGTCTGTATAAACATGTACATATTTACACAGTATCTGTATAAACCTGTAAGTATTTACACAGAATCTGTAAACCTATAAATATTTACACAGAATCTGTATAAACCTGTAAATATTTACACAGAATCTGTATAAACATGTAAATATATACACATAATCTGTATAAACGTGTAAATATTTACACAGAATCTATACGAATATGTAAATATTTACACAGAATCTGCATGAACAGGTAAATATTTACACAGTATCTGTAGGAACATGGAAATATTTACACAGAATCTGAATGAACATGTATATATTTACGCAGAATCTGTATGAACATGTAAATATTTACAAAGAATCTGTATAAACATGTAAATATTTACATAAAATCTGTATAAACGTAAATATTTACAAAGAATCTGTATAAACATGCAAATAATTACACAGAATCTGTACAAACATGTAAATATTTACACAGAATCTGCACAAACACGTAAATATTTACAAAGTATCTGTATAAACCTCTAAATAATAACACAGAATCAGTATAAACCTATAAATCTTTACACAGAATCTGTATAAAGATGTAAATATTTACACAGAATCTGTAGAAACATGTAAATATTTACACAGAATCTGTAAAAACATGTACATATTTACACAGAATCTGTAAAAACATGTAAATATTTACAAATTATCTGTATAAACCTGTAAATATTTACACAGAATCAGTATAAGCCCATAAATATTTACACAGAATCTGTATAAAGCTGCAAATATTTACACAGAATCTGTAGAATCATGTAAATATTTACTCAGAATCTGTACAAACATGTAAATATTTACACAGAATCAGAATAAACATGTAAATATTTACACAGAATCTGTATAAACATGTAAATATTTACACAGGATATGTACAAACAGGTGAATATTTACACAGGATATGTGAAAACCTGTAAATATTTACACAGAATTTGTAAAAACCTGTAAATATTTACTCAGAATCTGTATACACACGTAAATATTTACACAGAATCTGTATGAACATGTATATATGTAAACAGAATCTGTATGAACATGTAAATATTTACACAGAAACTGTATGAACAAGCAGATATTTACACAGAATCTGAACAAACGTAAATATTTACACAGAATCTGTATAAACATGTAAATATTTACACAGGATCTGTAAAAACATGTAAATATTTACACAGAATCTGTATAAACATGTAAATATTTACACAGAATCTGTATAAACATGGAAATATTTACACAGTTTCTGTATGAACATGTAAATATTTACAAAGAATCTGTACAAACATATAAATATTTACACAGAATCTGTAAAAACCTGTAAATATTTACACAGAATCTGTATAAACATGTTAATATTTACACAGAATGAACATGTAAATATTTACACAGAATCTGTATGAACATGGAAATGTTTACACAGAATGTGTAAGAAAATGTAAATATGTAAACATAATCTGTATAAACTTAAATATTTACACAGAATCTGTGTAAACATGTAAATAATTACACAGAATCTTTATAAAAATGTAAATATTTACAGAGAATCTGTAAAAACCTGTTTATATTTACAAAGAATCTGTAGAAACATGTAAATATTTATACAGGATGTGTATAAACACGTAAATACTTACACAGGATCTGTAAAAACCTGTAAATATTTACACATAATCTGTATAAACATAAATATTTACACAGAATCTGCATGAACATGTAAATATTTACACAGAATCTGTATGAACATGTAAATATTTATAAACAATCTGTATAAACATGTAAATATTTACACAGAATCTGTAAAAACCTGTAAATATTTACACATAATCTGTAAAAACATGTAAATATTTACACAGAATCTGAATAAACCTGTAAACATTTAAACAGAATCTGTACAAACATGTAAATATTTACGTAGGATCTGTATAAACTTGTAAATATTTACCCAGAATCTGTAAAAACCTGTAAATATATACATAGAATCTGTATAAACCTGTTAATATTTACACAAAATCTGTATAAACCTGTAAATTGTTACACAGAATCTGTATAAACCTGTAAATATTTACACCAAATCTCTATAAACCTGTAAATATTTACACAGGATCTGTATAAACATGCAAATACTTACACAGAATTTGTATAAACATGTAAATATTTACACAGAATCTCTAAAAATCTGTAAATATTTACACAGAATCTGTATACACATGTAAATATTTACACAGAATCTGTATAAACATGTAAATATTAATACAGGATCTGTAGAAACATGTAAATATTTACACAGGATCTCTGCAAACCTGTAAATATTTACACAGAATCTGTAAAAACCTGTAAATATTTACACAGAATTTGTAGAAACCTGAAAATATTTACACAGAATCGGTATACACATGTAAATATTTACAGAGAATCTGTATGAACATGTATAAATTTACAAAGAATCTGTATGAACATGTAAATATTTACACAATATCTGTATATACAAGTAAATATTTGCACAGAATCTGTATGAACATGTAAATATTTACACTGAATCTCTATGAACAAGTAAATATTTACAAAGAATCTGTATAAAAATGTAAATATTTACACAGAATCTGTGTAAACATGTAAATATTTACACAGAATGTGTAAAAACCTGTAAATATTTACACAGAATCTGTATAAACATGTAAATATTTACACAGGGTCTGTATAAACATGTAAATATTTACACAGGATCTCTACAAACCTGTAAATATTTACACAGAATCTGTAAAAACCTGTAAATATTTACACAGAATCTGAATAAACATGTTAATATTTATACAGAATCTGTATAAACATGTAAATATTTACACAGAATCTGTTTGAACATGTAAATATTTAAACAGAATCTGTATGAACATGTGAATATTCACAGAATCTATATTAACAAGTAAATATTTACACAGAATCTGTATGAACATTTAAATATTTACACAGAATCTGTATAAACATATAAATATTTACATAAAATCTGTTTAAACAAAAATATTTACACAGAATCTGAATAAACCTGCAAATAATTACACAGAATCTGTATAAACATGTAAATATTTACGCAGAATCTGTAAAAACCTGTTAATATTTACACATAATCTGTATAAACCTGTAAATATTTACACAGAATCTGTATAAACCTATAAATGTTTACACAGAATCTGTATAAAGCTCTAAATATTTGCACAGAATCTGTAGAAACATGTAAATATTTACACAGAATCTGTAAAAACATGTAAATATTTACATAGAATCTGAATAAACACACAAATATTTACACAGAATCTGTATAAACATGTAAATATTTACACAGGATCTGTATAAACAGGTAAATATTTACACTGGATCTGTGAAAACCTGTAAATATTTACACAGAATTTGTAAAAACCTGTAAATATTTACACAGCATCTCTATACACATGTAAATATTTACACAGAATCTGTATGAACATGTATATATTTACACAGAATCTGTATGAACATGTAAATATTTACACAGAATCTGTATGAACAAATAATATTTACAAAGAATCTGAATAAACGTAAATATTTACACAGAATCTGTGTAAACATATAAATATTTACACAGGATGTGTATAAACATGTAAATATTTACACAGAATCTGTAAAAACCTGTAAATATTTACACAGAATCTGTATAAACATGTTAACATTTACACAGAATCTGTATGAACAAGTAAATATTTACACAGAATATGTATGAACATGTAAATATTTACACAGAATCTGTAGGAACATGGAAATATTTACAAAGAATCTTAATGAACATATAAATATTTACACAGAATCTGAATGAACACGTAAATATTTACACAGAATCTGTATAAACATGAAAATATTTACATAAATTCTGTAAAAACGTAAATATTTACAAAGAATCTTTATAAAACTGTAAATATTTACACAGAATCTGTACAAACACGTAAATATTTACAAAGTATCTGTATAAACCTGTAAATATTTACACAGAATCTGTAGAAACCTATAAATATTTCCACAGAATCTGTATAAACCTGTAAATATTTACACAGAATCTGTAGAAACCCGTAAATGTTTACAAAGTATCTGTGTAAACATGTTAATATTTACACAGAATTTCTATAAAAATGTAAATATTTAGATAGAATCTCTATAAACATGTAAATATATACACAGAATCTGTATAAACATGTAAATATTTACACAGAATCTGTATGAAAATGTAAATACTTACAAAGAATCTCTACGAACATGTAAATATTTACACAGAGTGTGTATGAACATGTAAATATTTACACAGAATCTGTATGAACATGTAAATATTTACAGAGAAATTGTAGGAACATGTAAATATTTACACAGAATCTGAATGAGTATGTAAATATTTACACAGGATCTGTATGAACATGTAAATATTTACACAGAATCTTTATAAACATGTAAATATTTACACAGAATCTGTATGAACAAGTAGATATTTACACAGAATCTGAACAAACATGTAAATATTTACACAGAATCTGTATAAACATGTAAATATTTACACAGAATCTGTATGAACAAGTAGATATTTACACAGAATCTGAACAAACATGTAAATATTTACACAGAATCTGTATAAACATGTAAATATTTACACAAGATGTGTATAAACACGTAAATATTTACACAAGATCTGTAAAAACCTGTAAATATTTACACAGAATGTGTATAAACGTGTAAATATTTACACAGAATCTGTATTAGCATGTAAATATTTACACAGGATCTGTATAAACATGTAAATATTTACACAGAATCTGTACAAACCGATAAATATTTACACGGAATCTGTAAAAACCTGTAAATATTTACACAGAATATGTATGAACATGTAAACGTTTACACAGAATCTGTAAGAACATGTAAATATTTACACATAATATGTAAACATAAATATTTACACAGAATCTGTATGAACATGTAAACATTTACACAGAATCTGTATGAACATGTAAATATTTATAAAGAATCTGTATGAACATGTAAATATTGACACAGAATCTGTAAAAACATGTAAATATTTACACATAATCTGTAAAAACATGTAAATATTTACATAGGATCTGTAGAAACTTTAAATATTTACCCAGAATCTGTAAAAACCTGTAAATATATACATAGAATCTGTATAAACCTGTTAATATTTACACAGAATCTGTATAAAGTGTAAATTTTTACACAGAATCTGTATAAACATATAAATATTTACAAAGAATCTTTATAAACCTGTAAATATTTACACAGAATCTGTATAAACATGTAAATATATACACAGAATCTGTATAAACGTGTTAATATTTACACACAATCCATACGAACATGTAAATATTTACACAGAATCTGTATGAACATGTAAATATTTACACAGAATTTGTGGAACATGTAAATATTTACACAAAATCTGAACGAACATGTAAATATTCACACAGAATCTGTATGAACTTGTAAATATTTACACAGAAACTGTATAAACATGCAAAAAATTACACAGAATCTGAATAAACATGTAAATATTTACACAGAATCTGTATAAACATGTAAATATTTACACAGGATCTGTATAAACAGGTAAATATTTACACAGGATATGTGATAACCTGTAAATATTTACACAGAATTTGTAAAAACCTGTAAATATTTACTCAGAATCTGTATACACATGTAATTATTTACTCAGAATCTGTATAAACATGTAAATATTTACACAGAATCTGTATGAACAAGTAGATATTTACACAGAATCTGAACAAACATGTAAATATTTACACAGAATCTGTATAAACATGTAAATATTTACACAGGATGTGTATAAACATGTAAATATTTACACAGGATCTGTAAAAACCTGTAAATATTTACACAGAATCTGTATAAACATGTAACTATTTACACAGAATGTGTATTAACATGGAAATATTTACACAGGATATGTACAAACATGTAAATATTTACACAGAATCTGTACAAACATATAAATAGTTACACAGAATCTTTAAAAACCTGTAAATATTTACACAGAATCTGTATAAACATGTTAATATTTACACAGAATGAACATGTAAATATTTACACAGAATCTGTATGAACATGTAAATGTTTACACAGAATCTGAAAGAACATGTAAATATTTAAACATAATCTGTATAAACATAAATATTTACACAGAATCTGTGTAAAAATGCAAATAATTACAAAGAATCTTTATAAACATGTAAATATTTACACAGAATCTGTAAAAACCTGTAAATATTTACACAGAATCTGAATAAATATGTAAATATTTAAACAGAATCTGTATTAACATGTGAATATTTACACAGGATCTGTATAAACATGTAAATATTTACACAGGATCTGTAAAAACCTGTAAATGTTTAAACAGAATTTGTAGAAACCTGAAAATATTTACACAGAAACTGTACACACATGTAAATATTTACACAGAATCTGTATGAACATGTAAATATTTACACAAAGTCTGCATAAAGTTGTAAATATTTACAAAGAATCTGTGTAAACATGTTAATATTCCATACGAACATGTAAATATTTAGAGAGAATCTGTATGAACATGTAAATATTTACACAAAATCTTTAGGAACATGTACATATTTACACAGATTCTGTATGAACATGTATATATTTACACAGAATCTGTATGAATATGTAAATATTTACACAGAATCTGTATGAACAAGTAAATATTTACACAGAATCTGAATAAACGTAAATATTTACACAGAATCTGTGTAAACATGTAAATATTTACACAGGATGTGTATAAACCTGTAAATATTTACACAGAATCTGTAAAAACCTGTAAATATTTACACAGAATCTGCATAAACATGTTAACATTTACACAGAATCTGTATTAACATGTAAATGTTTACACAGAATCTGTAAGAACATGGAAACGTTTAAACATAATCTGTATAATCATAAATATTTACACAGAATCTGTGTAAACATGCAAATAATTACACAGAATCTGTATAAACATGTAAATATTTACACAGAATCTGCAAAAACCTGTAAATATTTACACAAAATGTGAATAAACATGTAAATATTTAAACAGAATCTGTATAAACATGTAAATATTTACACAGGATCTGTATAAACATGTAAATATTTACACAGGATCTGTAAAAACCTGTGAATATTTACACAGAATTTGTAGAAACCTGAAAATATTTACACAGAATCTGTACACATGTAAATATTTACACAGAATCTGTATGAACATGTATATATTTACACAGAATCTGTAAGAACATGTAAATATTTACACAGTATCTGTATACACAAGTAAATATTTGCACAGAATCTGTATGAACATGTAAATATTTACACTGAATCTGAATGACCATGTAAATATTTACAAAAAATATGTATAAACATGTAAATATTTACACAGAATCTGTAAAAACCTGTAAATATTTACACAGAATCTGTATAAACATGGAAATATTTACACAGAATCTGCATAAACATGTAAATATTTACACAGGATCAGTATAAACATGTAAATATTTACACAGGATCTCTACAAACCAGTAAATATTTACACAGAATCTGGAAAAACCTGTAAATATTTACACAGAATCTGTATAAACATGTTAATATTTACATAGAATCTGTATGAACATGTGAATATTTACACAGAATCTGAATGAACATGTAAATATTTACACAGAATCTGTATAAACATGTAAATATTCACAAAAAATCTGTATGAACATGTAAATATTTCCAAAGATCTGCATAAACACGTAAATATTAACACAGTGTCTGTATAAACATGTAAATATTTACACAGTATCTGTATAAACCTGTAAATATTTACACAGAATCTGTATAAACCTATAAATATTTACACAGAATCTGTATTAACCTGTAAATATTTACACAGAATCTGAACGAACCTGTAAATATTTACACCAAATCTCTATAAACCTGTAAATATTTACAAAGAATCTGTATAAACATGTAAATATTTACACAGGATCTGGATGAACATGTAAATATTTACACAGAATCTGCATAGACATGTAAATATTTACACAGAATCTGCATAAAGTTGTAAATATTTACAAAGTATCTGTGTAAACATGTTAATACTCTTTACGAACATGTAAATATTTACACAGAATCTGTATGAACATGTAAATATTTACACAAAATCTGTAGGAACATGTACGTATTGACACAGAATCTGAATGAAAATGTACATATTTACACAGAATCTGTATGAACATGTAAATATTTACACAGAATCTGTATCAACAGGTAAATATTTACATAAAATCCGTATAAACGTAAATATTTACACAAAATCTGTATAAACATGCAAATAATTACACAGAATCTGTATAAACATGTAAATATTTACACAGAATCTGTAAAAACCCGTTAATATTTCCACAGAATCTCTATAAACCTGTAAATACTTACACAGAATCTGTATAAAGCTGTAAATATTTACACAGAATCTGTAGAAACATGTAAATATTTACACAGAATCTGTAAAAACATGTAAATATTTACACAGAATCTGAATAAACATGTAAATATTTACACAGTATCTGTATAAACATGTAAATATTTACACAGGATCTGTATAAACATGTAAATATTTACACAGAATCTTTATGAACACGTATATATTTACACAGAATCTGTATGAACATGTAAATATTTACATAGAATCTGTATGAACAAGTAAATATTTACACAGAATCTGAATAAACGTAAATATTTACACAGAATCTGTATAAACATATAAATATTTACACAGGATGTGTATAAACATGTAAATATTTACACAGGATCTGTAAAATACTGTAAATATTTACACAGAATGTATATAAACGTGTAAATATTTACACAGAATCTGTATAAGCATGTAAATATTTACACAGTATCTGTATAAACATGTAAATATTTACACAGAATCTGTACAAACCTATAAATATTTACACAGAATCTGTAAAAAACTGTAAATATATACACAGAATCTGTATAAACTTGTTAATATTTACACAGAATCTGTATGAAGATGTAAATATTTACACAGAATCTGTATGAACATGTAAATGTTTACACAGAATATGTAAGAACATGTAAATATTTACACATAATCTGTATAAACATAAATATTTACACAGAATCTGTATGAACAAGTAGATATTTACACAGAATCTGAACAAACATGTAAATATTTACACAGAATCTGTGTAAACATGTAAATATTTACACAGAATCTGTACAAACATATAAATATTTACACAGAATCTGTGAAAACCTGTAAATATTTATACACAATCTGTATAAACATTTTAATATTTACACAGAATGAACATGTAAATATTTACACAGAATCTGTATGAACATGTAAATGTTTACACAGAATCTCTAAGAACATGTAAATACTTAAACATAATCTGTATAAACATAAATATTTACACAGAATCTGTGTAAACATGCAAATAACTACACAGAATCTGTATAACCATGTAAATATTTTCACAGAATATGTAAAAACCTGTAAAGATTTACACAGAATCTGAATAAACATGTAAATATTCAAACAGAATCTGTATAAACATGTAAATATTTAACAGGATCTGTATAAACATGTAAATATTTACACAGGATCTGTGAAAACCTGTAAATATTTACACAGAATTTGTAGAAACCTGAAAATATTTACACAGAATCTGTATACACATGTAAATATTTACACAGAATCTGTATGAACATGTATATATTTACACAGAATCTGTATGAACATGTAAATATTTACACAGTATCTGTATATACAAGTAAATATTTACACAGAATCTGTATGAACATGTCAATATTTACACTGAATCTGTATGAATATGTAAATATTTACAAAGAATCTGTATAAACATGTTAATATTTACACATAATCTGAATAAACATAAATATTTACACAGAATCTGTATGAACATGTAAATAGTTACACAGAATCTGTATGAACATGTAAATATTTATAAAGAATCTGTATGAACATGTAAATATTTACACAGAATCTGTAAGAACATGTAAATATTTACACCGAATCTGTAAAAACATGTAAATATTTACACATAATCTGTAAAAACATGTAAATATTTACACAGAATCTGAATAAACCTGTAAATATTTAAACAGAATCTGTACAAACATGTAAATATTTACATAGGATCTGTATAAACTTGTAAATATTTACCAAGAATCTGTAAAAACCTGTATATATATACATAGAATCTGTGTAAACCTGTTAATATTTACATAGAATCTGTATAAACCTGTAAATTCTTACACAGAATCTGTATAAACCTGTAAATATTTACACCAAATCTCTATAAATCTGTAAATATTTACACAGGATCTTTATAAACATGCAAATACTTACAAAGAATTTGTATAAACGTAAATATTTACACAGAATCTCTAAAAATCTGTATATATTTACACAGAATCTGTATACACATGTAAATATTTACACAGAATCTGAATAAATTGTAAATATTTATAAAGGATCTGTATAAACATGTAAATATTTACACAGGATCTGTAGAAACCTGTAAATGTTTACACAGAATCTGTAAAAACCTGTAAATATTTACACAGAATCTGTATAAACATGTTAACATTTACACAGAATCTGTATGAAGATGTAAATGCTTACACAGGATCAGTATAAACATGTAAATATTTACACAGGAGCTCTACAAACCAGTAAATATTTACACAGAATCTGTAAAAACCTGTAAATATTTACACAGAATCTGTATAAACATGTTAATATTTACATAGAATCTGTATGAACATGTGAATATTTACACAGAATATGAATGAACATGTAAATATTTACACAGAATCTGTATAAACATGTAAATATTCACAAAAAATCTGTATAAACATGTAAATATTTCCAAAGATCTGTATAAACACGTAAATATTAACACAGTGTCTGTATAAACATGTAAATATTTACACAGTATCTGTATAAACCTGTAAATATTTACACAGAATCTGTATAAACCTATAAATATTTACACAGAATCTGTATTAACCTGTAAATATTTACACAGAATCTGAACGAACCTGTAAATATTTACACCAAATCTCTATAAACCTGTAAATATTTACAAAGAATCTGTATAAACATGTAAATATTTACACAGGATCTGGATGAACATGTAAATATTTACACAGAATCTGTATAAACATGTAAATATTTACACAGAATCTGCATAAAGTTGTAAATATTTACAAAGTATCTGTGTAAACATGCTAATACTCTTTACGAACATGTAAATATTTACAAAGAATCTGTATGAACATGTAAATAATTACACAAAATCTGTAGGAACATGTACGTATTGACACAGAATCTGAATGAAAATGTACATATTTACACAGAATCTGTATGAACATGTAAATATTTACACAGAATCTGTATCAACAGGTAAATATTTACATAAAATCTGTATAAACGTAAATATTTACACAAAATCTGTATAAACATGCAAATAATTACACAGAATCTGTATAAACATGTAAATATTTACACAGAATTTGTAAAAACCTGTTAATATTTCCACAGAATCTCTATAAACCTGTAAATACTTACACAGAATCTGTATAAAGCTGTAAATATTTACACAGAATCTGTAGAAACATGCAAATATTTACACAGAATCTGTAAAAACATGTAAATATTTACACAGAATCTGAATAAACATGTAAATATTTACACAACATCTGTATAAACATGTAAATATTTACACAGGATCTGTATAAACATGTAAATATTTACACAGAATCTTTATGAACACGTATATATTTACACAGAATCTGTATGAACCTGTAAATATTTACATAGAATCTGTATGAACAAGTAAATATTTACACAGAATCTGAATAAACGTAAATATTTACACAGAATCTGTATAAACATATAAATATTTACACAGGATGTGTATAAACATGTAAATATTTACACAGGATCTGTAAAAAACTGTAAATATTTACACAGAATGTATATAAACGTGTAAATATTTACACAGAATCTGTATAAGCATGTAAATATTTACACAGGATCTGTATAAACATGTAAATATTTACACAGAATCTGTACAAACCTATAAATATTTACACAGAATCTGTAAAAACCTGTAAATATATACACAGAATCTGTATAAACTTGTTGATATTTACACAGAATCTGTATGAAGATGTAAATATTTACACAGAATCTGTATGAACATGTAAATTTTTACACAGAATCTGTAAGAACATGTAAATATTTACACATAATCTGCATAACATAAATATTTACACAGAATCTGTATGAACAAGTAGATATTTACACCGAATCTGAACAAACATGTAAATATTTACACAGAATCTGTATAAACATGTAAATATTTACACAGAATCTTTACAAACATAAATATTTACACAGAATCTGTGAAAACCTGTAAATATTTATACACAATCTGTATAAACATTTTAATATTTACACCGAATGAACATGTAAATATTTACACAGAATCTGTATGAACATGTAAATGTTTACACAGAATCTCTAAGAACATGTAAATACTTAAACATAATCTGTATAAACATAAATATTTACACAGAATCTGTAAAAACTTGTAAATATTTACACAGAATCTATACGAACATGTAAATATTTACACAGAATCTGTATAAACATGTAAATATTTACACAGAATCTGTATAAACATGTAAATATTTACACAGAATCTGAATAAACATGTAAATATTTAAACAGAATCTGTATAAACATGTAAATATTTACACACGATCTTTATAAACATGTAAATATTTACACAGGATCTGTAAAAACCTGAAAATATTTACATAGAATTTGTAAAAACCTGTAAATACTTACACAGAATGTGTATACACATGTAAATATTTACACAGAATCTATACGAACATGAAAATATTTACACAGAATCTGTATGAACATGTTAATATTTACACAGAATCTGTAAAACATGTAAATATTTACACAGAATCTGTAGGAACATGTAAATATTTACACAGAAATAACATGAACATGTAAATATTTACACAAAATCTGAATGAACATGTAAATATTTACACAGAATCTGTATAAACATGTAAATATTTACACAGAATCTGTAAAAACACGTAAATATTTACAAAGTATCTGTATAAACCAGTAAATATTTACACAGAATTTGTAGAAACCTATAAATATTTCCACAGAATCTGTATAAACCTGTAAATATTTAAACAGAATCTGTAGAAACCTGTAAATGTTTACAAAGAATCTTTGTAAACATGTTAATATTTACGCAGAATTTCTATAAACATGTAAATATATACACAGAATCTGTATAAACATGTTAATATTTACACAGAATCTGTATAAACATGAAAATATTTACGCAGAATCTGTATGAACATGTAAATATTTACGCATAATCTGTATAAACATAAATTTTTATACAGAATCTGTGTAAACATGCAAATAACTACACAGAATCTGCTTAAACATGTCAATATTTACAGAGAATCTGTAAAAACCTGTAAATATTTACACGCTGTCTGTATAAACATGTTAATATTTACACAGAATATGTATGAACATGTAAATATTTACACAGAATCTGTTTGAATATGTAAATATTTACACAGAATCTGTATGAACATGTAAATATTTACACAGAATGTGTATCAACAAATAAAGATTTACACAGAATCCTGTATCAACATGTAAATACACAGAATCTGTATCAACATATAAATATTAACACAGAATCTGTATAAGGAAACATGAAAATATTTACACAGAATCTGTATAAACATGTAAATGTTTACACAGAATCTGTAAAAACATGTAAATATTTACACAGAATCTGTATAAACATGTAAATATTTACATAGATTCTGTATAAACACATACATATTTACACAGAATCTGTGAAAACATGTAAATATTTACACAGAATCTTTATAAACCTGTAAATATTTACACAGGATCTGTATAAACCTATAAATATTTACACAGAATCTGAATAAACCTGTAAATATTTACACAGAATCCGTATAAACATGTAAATATTTACACAGAATCTGCATAAACACGTAAATATCTACTCAGTATCTGTACAAACATGTAAACATTTATACAGTATCTGTATGATCATCTAAATATTTACACAGTCTGTATAAACATGTAAATATTTACACAGAATCTTTATAAACCTGTAAATATTTACACAGGATCTGTAAAAATCTATAAATATTTACACAAAATCTGAATAAACCTGTAAATATTAACACAGAATCAGTAAAAACCTCTAAATATTTACACAGGAGCTGTATAAACATGTAAATATTTACACAGAATCTGAATGAACATGTAAACATTTACACAGAATCTGTATAAACATGTAAATATTTACACAGCATCAGTATAAAGATGTAAATATTTACAGAGAATTAGTATAAAGATGTATACATTTACCCAATCTGTATAAACATGTAAATATTTACACAGAATCTGTAAAAACCTGTATATATTTACACAGAATCTGTATAAAGACGTACATATTTACACAGAATCTTTAAGAACATGTAAATATTTACACAGAATCTGTATGAACAAGTCAACATTTACACAGAATTTGTATGAACATGTAAATATTTACACAGAATCTGTATCAACATGTAAATATTTACACAGAATCTGAATCAACATGTAAATATTTACACAGAATCTGAATCAACATGTAAATATTTACACAGAATCTGTATAAAGAAACATGTAAATATTTACACAGAATCTGTATAAACATGTAAATATTTACAGAATCTGTATAAACATGTAAATACACAGAATCTGTATGAACATGAAAATATTTATACAGAATCTGTATAAACATGTAAATATTTACACAGAATCTTTATAAACCTGTAAATATTTACACAGGATCTGCATAAACGTGTAAATATTTACACAGAATCTGTATAAACTTGTAAATATTTACACAGAATCTTTATAAACCTGTAAATATTTACACAGAATCTGTATAAACATGTAAATATTTACACAAAATATGTATGAACATGTAAATATTTACGCAGAATGTGTATCAACATGTAAATATTTACACAGAATATGTATCAACATGTAAATATTTACACAGAATCTGTATCAACATACAAATATTTAATGCGAATCTGTATAAAGAATCATGAAAATATTTACACAGAATCTGTATAAACATGTAAATATTTACACAGAATCTGCATCAACATGTAAATATTTACACAGAATCTGTACAAACATGTAAATATTTACACAGAAAATGTATAAACATGTAAATATTTACGCCGAATCTGTATAAACATGTAAAGATTTACACAGAATCTGTATAAACATGTAAATATTTACACATAATCTGCATAAACCTGTAAATATTTACACAGAATCTGTAAACACCTGTAAATGTTTACACAGAATTTGTAAAAACCTGTAAATGTTTACACAGTATCTGTATAAACCTGTAAATATTTACACAGAAACTGTATAAACATGTAAATATTTGCACATAATCTGTATTAAGATGTAAATACACAGAATTTGTAGCAACATGTAAATATTTACACAGAATCTCTATCAACATATAAATATTTACACAGAATCTGTATAAACATGTAAATATGTACACAAAACCTATATAAACATGTAAATATTTACACAGAATCAGTATAAACCTGTAAATATTTACACAGAACCTGTATAAACATGTAAATATTTACACAGAATCTGTATAAACATATAAATATTTACACGGAAACTGTATAAACATGTATATATTTATGCAGAATCTGTATAAACATGTAAATATTTACACAGAACCTTTATAAACCTGTAAATCTTTACACAGAATCTGTATAAACCTGTAAATATTTACACAGAATCTGTATAAACCTGCAAATATTTACACATAATCTGTATAAATCTGTAAATATTTACAAAGAATCTGTAAAAACCAGTAAACATTTACACAGAATCTGTAAAAACCTGTAAATGTTTAAAGAGAATCTGTATGAACCTGTAAATGTTTACACAGAATCTGTATGAACATGTAAATGTTTACAAAGGATCTGTATGAACATGTAAATATTTACACAGAATCTGTATAAACCTGTAAACATTTACACAGAATCTGTATAAACCTGGCAATATTTACACAGAGTCTGTAAACACCTGTAAATGTTTACAAAGAATCTGTAAAAACCTGTAAATGTTTACACAGAATCTGTATAAACCTGTAAATGTTTACAAAGAATCTGTGTGAACTTGTAAATGTTTACACAGGATCTGTAAGAATATGTAAATGTTTACACAGGATCTGTATGAACATGTAAATATTTACACGGGATCTGTATAAACATGTAAATATTTACAGAGAATCTGCATAAACTTGTAAATACATAGAATCTGTATAAACATGTAAATATTTACTCAGTATCAGTATAAACATATAAATATTTATGCAGAACCGTTATGAACATTTAAATATTTACACAGAATCTGTATAAACTTTAAAATACTTACATAGAATCTGTATAAACATGTAAATATTTACCCAGTATCTGTATAAACATGTAAATATTTATACCGAATCGTTATGAACATGTAAATATTTACACAGAATCTTTATGAACATGTAAATATTTACACAGAATCTGTAAAAACCTCTAAATATTTACACAGAATCTGTATAAACCTGTAAATATTTACACAGAATCAGTAGAAAGATGTAAATATTTACACAGAGTCAGAATAAAGATGTAATTATTTACACAGAATCTGTATAAACAAGTAAATATTTACACAGAATCTGTAAAAACCTGTAAAGATTTACACAGAATCTGTATAAAGACGTCTATATTTACACAGAACCTGTATAAACATGTACATATTTACAGAGAATCTGTATAAACATGTAAACATTTACAGTGAATCTGTATAAACATGTAAATATTTACACAGAATCTGTATATACCTGTAAATATATACACAGAATCTGTATAAACATGTAAATATTTACACAGAATCTGTATAAACCTGTAAATATTTACACATAATCTGTATAAACCTGTATATATTTATACAGAATCTGTGAAAACCTAAAAATATTTACACAGAATCCGTAAACACATGTAAATGTTTACACAGAATGTCTAAAAACCTGCAAATATTTCCACAGAATCTGTATGAACATCTAAATGTTTACACAGGGTCTGTATGAACATGTAAATATTTACACAGAATCTGCATGAACATGTAAATATTTACACAGAATCTGTATGAACATGTAAATATTTACACAGAATCTTTATGAACCTGTAAATATTTACACAGAATCTGTATGAACATGTAAATATTTACACAGAATCTGTAAAAACCTGTAAATATTTACACAGAATCTGTATAAACATATAAATATGTACACTGAATCTGAATAAACATGAAAATATTTACACAGAATCCGTATAAACATGTAAATATTTACACAGAATCTGTATAAACCTGTAAATATTTACACAGAATCTGTATAAACCTGTAAATATATACACAGAATCTGTAAACACCAGTAAATGATTACACAGAATCTCTAAAAACATGTAAATGTTTACAAAGAATCTGTATAAACCTGTAAATGGTTACACAGAATCTGAATGAACAAGTAAATGTTTACATAGTATCTGTATGAACATATAAATGTTTGCACAGGATCTGTATGAACATGTAAATATTTACACAGAATCTGTATAAACCAGTAAATATTTACACAGAATCTGTATAAACCTGTAAATATTTACACAGAATCCCTATAAACATGTAAATATGTACACAGAATCTGTATAAACATATAAATACTTACACAGAATCTGTATAAACATGTAAATATTTACATAGAATCTATATAAACCTGTAAATATTTACACAGAATCTGTATAAACCTGTAAAAATTTACACAGAATCTGTATAAACATGTAAATATTTACACAGAATTTGTATAAACATGTAAATGTTTACACAGAATCTGTATGAACAGGTAAATATTTACACAAAATATGTATGAACATGTAAATATTTACGCAGAATGTGTATCAACATGTAAATATTTACACAGAATATGTATCAACATGTAAATATTTACACAGAATCTGTATCAACATACAAATATTTAATGCGAATCTGTATAAAGAATCATGAAAATATTTACACAGAATCTGTATAAACATGTAAATATTTACACAGAATCTGCATCAACATGTAAATATTTACACAGAATCTGTACAAACATGTAAATATTTACACAGAAAATGTATAAACATGTAAATATTTACGCCGAATCTGTATAAACATGTAAAGATTTACACAGAATCTGTATAAACATGTAAATATTTACACATAATCTGTATAAACCTGCAAATATTTACACAGAATCTGTATAAACATGTAAATATTTACACACAATCTGTATAAACATGTAAATATTTCACAGAATCTGTATAAACCTGTAAATATTTACACAGAATCTGTAAACACCTGTAAATGTTTACACAGAATTTGTAAAAACCTGTAAATGTTTACACAGTATCTGTATAAACCTGTAAATATTTACACAGAAACTGTATAAACATGTAAATATTTACACATAATCTGTATTAAGATGTAAATACACAGAATTTGTAGCAACATGTAAATATTTACACAGAAGCTCTATCAACATATAAATATTTACACAGAATCTGTATAAACATGTAAATATGTACACAAAACCTATATAAACATGTAAATATTTACACAGAATCAGTATAAACCTGTAAATATTTACACAGAACCTGTATAAACATGTAAATATTTACACAGAATCTGTATAAACATATAAATATTTACACGGAAACTGTATAAACATGTATATATTTATGCAGAATCTGTATAAACATGTAAATATTTACACAGAACCTTTATAAACCTGTAAATCTTTACACAGAATCTGTATAAACCTGTAAATATTTACACAGAATCTGTATAAACCTGCAAATATTTACACATAATCTGTATAAATCTGTAAATATTTACAAAGAATCTGTAAAAACCAGTAAATATTTACACAGAATCTGTAAAAACCTGTAAATGTTTACAGAGAATCTGTATGAACCTGTAAATGTTTACACAGAATCTGTATGAACATGTAAATGTTTACAAAGGATCTGTATGAACATGTAAATATTTACACAGAATCTGTATAAACCTGTAAACATTTACACAGAATCTGTATAAACCTGGAAATATTTACACAGAGTCTGTAAACACCTGTAAATGTTTACAAAGAACCTGTAAAAACCTGTAAATGTTTACACAGAATCTGTATAAACCTGTAAATGTTTACAAAGAATCTGTGTGAACTTGTAAATGTTTACACAGGATCTGTAAGAATATGTAAATGTTTACACAGGATCTGTATGAACATGTAAATATTTACACGGGATCTGTATAAACATGTAAATATTTACAGAGAATCTGTATAAACTTGTAAATACATAGAATCTGTATAAACATGTAAATATTTACTCAGTATCAGTATAAACATATAAATATTTATGCAGAACCGTTATGAACATTTAAATATTTACACAGAATCTGTATAAACTTTAAAATACTTACATAGAATCTGTATAAACATGTAAATATTTACCCAGTATCTGTATAAACATGTAAATATTTATACAGAATCGTTATGAACATGTAAATATTTACACAGAATCTTTATGAACATGTAAATATTTACACAGAATCTGTAAAAACCTCTAAATATTTACACAGAATCTGTATAAACCTGTAAATATTTACACAGAATCAGTAGAAAGATGTAAATATTTACACAGAGTCAGAATAAAGATGTAATTGTTTACACAGAATCTGTATAAACAAGTAAATATTTACACAGAATCTGTAAAAACCTGTAAAGATTTACACAGAATCTGTATAAAGACGTCTATATTTACACAGAACCTGTATAAACATGTACATATTTACAGAGAATCTGTATAAACATGTAAACATTTACAGTGAATCTGTATAAACATGTAAATATTTACACAGAATCTGTATTAACCTGCAAATACTTACACAGAATCTGTATAAACCTGTAAATATTTACAAAGAATCTGTAAAAACCAGTAAATGTTTACACAGAATCTGTAAAAACCTGTAAATCTTTACAGAGAATCTGTATAAACCTGTAAATGTTTACACGGAATCTGTATGAACATGTAAATGTTTCCAAAGGATCTGTATGAACATGTGAATATTTAAACAGAATCTGTATAAACCTGGAAATATTTACACAGAATCTGTATAAACCAGGAAATATTTACACAGAGTCTGTAAACACCTGTAAATGTTTACAAAGAATCTGTAAAAACCTGTAAATGTTTACACAGAATCTGTATAAACCTGTAAATGTTTAAACAGAATCTGTAAGAACATGTAAATGTTTACACAGGATCTGTATGAACATGTAAATATTTACACAGGATATGTATAAACATTTAAATACACAGAATCTGTATAAACTTGTGAATATTTACATAGAATCGGTATAAACATGGAAATATTTACTCAGTACCTGTATAAACATGTAAATATTTATACAGAATCTGTATGAACATGTAAATATTTACACAGAATCTGTATGAACATGTAAATATTTACATAGAATCTGTATAAACCTGTAAATATTTACACAGAATCATTAGAAAGATGTAAATATTTACAGAGTCAGAATAATGATGTAAATGTTTACACAGAATCTGTATAAACATGTAAATATTTACACAGAATCTGTAAAAACCTGTAAAGATTTACACAGAATTTGTAAAAAGACGTCTATATTTACACAGAACCTGAATAAACATGTACATATTTACACAGAATCCGCATAAAGATGTAAACATTTACACGGAATCTGTATAAACATGTAAATACTTACACAGAATCTGTATAAACATGTAAATATTTACAGAGATTCTGTATAAATATGTAAATATTTATACATAATCTGTATAAACATGTAAACATTTACACACAATCTGTAAAAACCTGTAAATATTTACACAGAATCTGTAAAAACCTGTAAATATTTACACAGAATCTGTAAAAACCTGTAAATATTTACACAGAATCTGTAAAAACCTGTAAATATTTACACAGAATCTGTAAAAACCTGTAAATATTTACACAGAATCTGTAAAAACCTGTAAATATTTACACAGAATCTGTAAAAACCTGTAAATATTTACACAGAATCTGTAAAAACCTGTAAATATTTACACAGAATCTGTATAAACATGTAAATATTTACAGAGATTCTGTATAAATATGTAAATATTTATACATAATCTGTATAAACATGTAAACATTTACACACAATCTGTAAAAACCTGTAAATATTTACACAGAATCTGTAAAAACCTGTAAATATTTACACAGAATCTGTAAAAACCTGTAAATATTTACACAGAATCTGTAAAAACCTGTAAATATTTACACAGAATCTGTAAAAACCTGTAAATATTTACACAGAATCTGTAAAAACCTGTAAATATTTACACAGAATCTGTAAAAACCTGTAAATATTTACACAGAATCTGTAAAAATATGTAAATATTTACACAGAATGTGTATAAACATGTAAACATTTACACGGAATCTGTATGAACAGGTAAATATTTACACAGAATCTGTATGAACATGAAAATATTTACACAGAATCTGTATGAACATGAAAATATTTACACAGAATCTGTATAAACATGTAAATATTTACACAGAATCTGTATCAACATTTAAACATTTACATACAATCTGTATAAACCTGTAAATATTTTCACAGAATCTGTAAAAACCTGTAAAAGTTTACACAGATTCTGTATAAACCTGTAAATGTTTACACAGAATCTGTATGAACATGTAAATGTTTACACAGAATCTGTATGAACAAGTAAATGTTTACAAAGGATCTGAATGAACATGTAAATATTTACAAAGGATCCGTATCAACACGTTAATATTTACACAGAATCTGCATGAACATGTAAACATTTACACAGAATCTGTATGAACATGTAAATATTTACACAGAATCTGTAGAAACCTGTAAATATTTACAAAGAATCTGCAAAAACCTGTAAATATTTACACAGAATCTGTATAAACATGTAAATATTTACAGAAAATATTTATAAACATGTAAATATTTACTCAGAATCTGTATAAACATGTAAATATTTACCGAGAATCTGTATAAACATGTAAATGTTTACACAGAATCTGTATAAACCTGTAAATATTTACACACAATCTGTAAAAACATGTAAATATTTACACAGAATCTGTATAAACATGTAAATATTTACACAAAATCTCTATAAACGTAAATATTTACACAAAATCTGTAAAAACATGTAAATATTTACACAGAATCTGTATAAATCTGTAAATATTTACACAGAATCTGTATAAACCTGTAAATATTTACACAGAATCTGTATAAACCTGTAAATATTTACACAGAATCTGTAAACACCTGTAAATATTTACACAGTATCTGTAAAAACCTGTAAATGTTTACATAGTATCTCTATGAACCTGTAAAGGTTTACACAGAATCTGAATAAACATGTAAATGTTTACACAGAATCTGTATAAACATGTAAATGTTTACAAAGGATCTGTACGAACATGTAAACGTTTACACAGGATCTGTACGAACGTGTAAATGTTTACACAGAATCTGTACGAACATGTAAATGTTTACACAGAATCTGTAAGAACGTGTAAATGTTTACACAGAATCTGTATGAACGTGTAAACGTTTACACAGAATCTGTACGAACATGTAAATGTTTACAAAGAATCTGTATGAACATATAAATATTTACACAGAGTCTGTCTGAACACGTATATATTTACACAGCATCGGTATGAACACGTAAATATTTGCACAAAATCTGTATGAACATGTAAATATTTACACAGAATTTGTATCAACATGTAAATATTTACACGGAATCTCTATCAACACGTAAATATTTACACAGAATCTGTATAAACATGTAAATATTTACACAGAACCTATATAAACATGTAAATATTTACACAGAATCAGTATAAACATGTAAATATTTACACAGAACGTGTATAAACATGTAAATATTTACACAGAACGTGTATAAACATGTAAATATTTACACAGAACCTGTATAAACATATAAATATTTACACAGAAACTGTATAAACATGTATATATTTATGCAGAATCTGTATAAACATGTAAATATTTACACAGAACCTTTATAAACCTGTAAATTTTTACACAGAATCTGTATAAACCTGTAAATATTTACACAGAATCTGTATAAACCTGCAAATATTTACACAGAATCTGTATAAATCTGTAAATATTTACAAAGAATCTGTAAAAACCAGTAAATATTTACACAGAATCTGTAAAAACCTGTAAATGTTTACAGAGAATCTGTATGAACCTGTAAATGTTTACACAGAATCTGTATGAACATGTAAAGGTTTACAAAGGATCTGTATGAACATGTAAATATTTACACAGAATCTGTATAAACCTGTAAATATTTACATAGAATCTGTATAAACCTGGAAATATTTACACAGATTCTGTAAACACCTGTAAATGTTTACAAAGAATCTGTAAAAACCTGTAAATGTTTACACAGAATCTGTATAAACCTGTAAATGTTTACACAGAATCTGTGTGAACTTGTAAATGTTTACACAGGATCTGTAAGAACATGTAAATGTTTACAAAGGATCTGTATGAACATGTAAATATTTACACAGAATCTGTAAAAACCTCTAAATATTTACACAGAATCTGTATAAACCTGTAAATATTTACACAGAATCAGTAGAAAGATGTAAATATTTACACAGTCAGAATAAAGATGTAAATGTTTACACAGAATCTGTATAAACAAGTAAATATTTACACAGAATCTGTAAAAACCTGTAAAGATTTACACAGAATCTGTATAAAGACGTCTATATTTACACAGAACCTGTATAAACATGTACATATTTACAGAGAATCTGTATAAACATGTAAACATTTACAGTGAATCTGTATAAACATGTAAATATTTACACAGAATCTGTATTAACCTGCAAATACGTACACAGAATCTGTATAAACCTGTAAATATTTACAAAGAATCTGTAAAAACCAGTAAATGTTTACACAGAATCTGTAAAAACCTGTAAATGTTTACAGAGAATCTGTATAAACCTGTAAATGTTTACACAGAATCTGTATGAACATATAAATGTTTCCAAAGGATCTGTATGAACATGTAAATATTTAAACAGAATCTGTATAAACCTGGAAATATTTACACAGAATCTGTATAAACCTGTAAATGTTTAAACAGAATCTGTAAGAACATGTAAATGTTTACACAGGATCTGTATGAACATGTAAATATTTACACAGGATATGTATAAACATTTAAATACACAGAATCTGTATAAACTTGTGAATATTTACATAGAATCGGTATAAACATGGAAATATTTACTCAGTACCTGTATAAACATGTAAATATTTATACAGAATCTGTATGAACATGTAAATATTTACACAGAATCTGTATGAACATGTAAATATTTACACAGAATCTGTATGAACATGTAAATATTTACACAGAATCTGTATAAACCTGTAAATATTTACACAGAATCTGTAAAAATATGTAAATATTTACACAGAATCTGTATAAACATGTAAACATTTACACGGAATCTGTATGAACAGGTAAATATTTACACAGAATCTGTATGAACATGAAAATATTTACACAGAATCTGTATAAACATGTAAATATTTACACAGAATCTGTATCAACATTTAAACATTTACATAGAATATGTATAAACCTGTAAATATTTACACAGAATCTGTAAAAACCTGTAAATGTTTACACAGATTCTGTATACACCTGTAAATATTTACACAGAATCTGTATGAACATGTAAATGTTTACACAGAGTCTTTATGAACAAGTAAATGTTTACATAGGATCTGAATGAACATGTAAATATTTACAAAGGATCTGTATGAACACGTTAATATTTACACAGAATCTGCATGAACATGTAAACATTTACACAGAATCTGTATGAACATGTAAATATTTACAGAGGATCTGTAGAAACCTGTAAATATTTACCCAGAATCTGCAAAAACCAGTAAATCTTTACACAGAATCTGTATAAACATCTAAATATTTATACAGAATATGTATAAACATGTAAATATTTACTCAGAATCTGTATAAACATGTAAATATTTACCGAGAATCTGTATAAACTTGTAAATATTTACATAGAATCTGTATAAACATGTAAATATTTACTCAGTATCTGTATAAATGTAAATATTTTTATAGAATCTGTATGAACATGTAAATATTTACACAGAATCGTTATGAACATATAAAAATGAACACAGAATCTGTAAAAACCTGTAAATATTTACACAGAATCTGTATAAACCTGTAAATATTTACACAGAATCAGTAGAAAGTTGTAAATATTTACACAGAGTCAAAATAAAGATGTAAATATTTACACAGAATCTGTATAAACATGTAAATATTTACACAGAATCTGTAAAAATCTGTAAAGATTTACACAGAATCTGTATAAAGACGTCTATATTTACACAGAACCTGTATAAACATGTACATATTTACACAGAATCTGTATAAACATGTAAACATTTACACGGAATCTGTACAAACATGTAAATATTTACATAGAATCTGTATGAACATGTAAATATTTACACAGAATCTGTATGAACATGTAAATATTTACAAAGAATCTGTATGAACATGTAAATATTTACACAGAATCTGTATAAAGATGTAAATATTTACACAGAATCTGTATAAAGATGTAAATATTTACACAGAATTAGTATAAAGATGTAAATATTTACACAATCTGTATAAACATGTAAATATTTACACAGAATCTGTAAAAAACTGTAAGTCTTTACACCGAATCTGTAAAAACCTGTAAATATTTACACAGAATCTGTGTAAACATTTAAATATTTACACAATCTCTATAAACATGTAAATATTTACACAGAATCTGTATGAACATGTAAATATTTACACAAAATCTGTATGAACATGTAAATATTTACACAGAATCTGTATGAACATGTAAATATTTACACAGAATGTGTATCAACAAATAAAGATTTACACAGAATCCTGTATCAACATGTAAATACACAGAATCTGTATCAACATATAAATATTAACACAGAATCTGTATAAGGAAACATGAAAATATTTACACAGAATCTGTATAAACATGTAAATATTTACACAGAATCTGTAAAAACATGTAAATATTTACACAGAATCTGTATAAACATGTAAATATTTACATAGATTCTGTATAAACACATACATATTTACACAGAATCTGTGAAAACATGTAAATATTTACGCAGAATCTTTATAAACCTGTAAATATTTACACAGGATCTGTATAAACCTATAAATATTTACACAGAATCTGAATAAACCTGTAAATATTTACACAGAATCCGTATAAACATGTAAATATTTACACAGAATCTGCATAAACACGTAAATATTTACTCAGTATCTGTACAAACATGTAAACATTTATACAGTATCTGTATGATCATCTAAATATTTACACAGTCTGTATAAACATGTAAATATTTACACAGAATCTTTATAAACCTGTAAATATTTACACAGGATCTGTAAAAATCTATAAATATTTACACAAAATCTGAATAAACCTGTAAATATTAACACAGAATCAGTAAAAACCTCTAAATATTTACACAGGAGCTGTATAAACATGTAAATATTTACACAGAATCTGAATGAACATGTAAACATTTACACAGAATCTGTATAAACATGTAAATATTTACACAGCATCAGTATAAAGATGTAAATATTTACAGAGAATTAGTATAAAGATGTATACATTTACCCAATCTGTATAAACATGTAAATATTTACACAGAATCTGTAAAAACCTGTATATATTTACACAGAATCTGTATAAAGACGTACATATTTACACAGAATCTTTAAGAACATGTAAATATTTACACAGAATCTGTATGAACAAGTCAACATTTACACAGAATTTGTATGAACATGTAAATATTTACACAGAATCTGTATCAACATGTAAATATTTACACAGAATCTGAATCAACATGTAAATATTTACACAGAATCTGTATAAAGAAACATGTAAATATTTACACAGAATCTGTATAAACATGTAAATATTTACAGAATCTGTATAAACATGTAAATACACAGAATCTGTATGAACATGTAAATATTTATACAGAATGTGTATAAACATGTAAATATTTACACAGAATCTTTATAAACCTGTAAATATTTACACAGGATCTGCATAAACGTGTAAATATTTACACAGAATCTGTATAAACTTGTAAATATTTACACAGAATCTTTATAAACCTGTAAATATTTACACAGAATCTGTATAAACATGTAAATATTTACACAAAATATGTATGAACATGTAAATATTTACGCAGAATGTGTATCAACATGTAAATATTTACACAGAATATGTATCAACATGTAAATATTTACACAGAATCTGTATCAACATACAAATATTTAATGCGAATCTGTATAAAGAATCATGAAAATATTTACACAGAATCTGTATAAACATGTAAATATTTACACAGAATCTGCATCAACATGTAAATATTTACACAGAATCTGTACAAACATGTAAATATTTACACAGAAAATGTATAAACATGTAAATATTTACGCCGAATCTGTATAAACATGTAAAGATTTACACAGAATCTGTATAAACATGTAAATATTTACACATAATCTGCATAAACCTGTAAATATTTACACAGAATCTGTAAACACCTGTAAATGTTTACACAGAATTTGTAAAAACCTGTAAATGTTTACACAGTATCTGTATAAACCTGTAAATATTTACACAGAAACTGTATAAACATGTAAATATTTACACATAATCTGTATTAAGATGTAAATACACAGAATTTGTAGCAACATGTAAATATTTACACAGAATCTCTATCAACATATAAATATTTACACAGAATCTGTATAAACATGTAAATATGTACACAAAACCTATATAAACATGTAAATATTTACACAGAATCAGTATAAACCTGTAAATATTTACACAGAACCTGTATAAACATGTAAATATTTACACAGAATCTGTATAAACATATAAATATTTACACGGAAACTGTATAAACATGTATATATTTATGCAGAATCTGTATAAACATGTAAATATTTACACAGAACCTTTATAAACCTGTAAATCTTTACACAGAATCTGTATAAACCTGTAAATATTTACACAGAATCTGTATAAACCTGCAAATATTTACACATAATCTGTATAAATCTGTAAATATTTACAAAGAATCTGTAAAAACCAGTAAACATTTACACAGAATCTGTAAAAACCTGTAAATGTTTAAAGAGAATCTGTATGAACCTGTAAATGTTTACACAGAATCTGTATGAACATGTAAATGTTTACAAAGGATCTGTATGAACATGTAAATATTTACACAGAATCTGTATAAACCTGTAAACATTTACACAGAATCTGTATAAACCTGGAAATATTTACACAGAGTCTGTAAACACCTGTAAATGTTTACAAAGAACCTGTAAAAACCTGTAAATGTTTACACAGAATCTGTATAAACCTGTAAATGTTTACAAAGAATCTGTGTGAACTTGTAAATGTTTACACAGGATCTGTAAGAATATGTAAATGTTTACACAGGATCTGTATGAACATGTAAATATTTACACGGGATCTGTATAAACATGTAAATATTTACAGAGAATCTGCATAAACTTGTAAATACATAGAATCTGTATAAACATGTAAATATTTACTCAGTATCAGTATAAACATATAAATATTTATGCAGAACCGTTATGAACATTTAAATATTTACACAGAATCTGTATAAACTTTAAAATACTTACATAGAATCTGTATAAACATGTAAATATTTACCCAGTATCTGTATAAACATGTAAATATTTATACCGAATCGTTATGAACATGTAAATATTTACACAGAATCTTTATGAACATGTAAATATTTACACAGAATCTGTAAAAACCTCTAAATATTTACACAGAATCTGTATAAACCTGTAAATATTTACACAGAATCAGTAGAAAGATGTAAATATTTACACAGAGTCAGAATAAAGATGTAATTATTTACACAGAATCTGTATAAACAAGTAAATATTTACACAGAATCTGTAAAAACCTGTAAAGATTTACACAGAATCTGTATAAAGACGTCTATATTTACACAGAACCTGTATAAACATGTACATATTTACAGAGAATCTGTATAAACATGTAAACATTTACAGTGAATCTGTATAAACATGTAAATATTTACACAGAATCTGTATATACCTGTAAATATATACACAGAATCTGTATAAACATGTAAATATTTACACAGAATCTGTATAAACCTGTAAATATTTACACATAATCTGTATAAACCTGTATATATTTATACAGAATCTGTGAAAACCTAAAAATATTTACACAGAATCCGTAAACACATGTAAATGTTTACACAGAATGTCTAAAAACCTGCAAATATTTCCACAGAATCTGTATGAACATCTAAATGTTTACACAGGGTCTGTATGAACATGTAAATATTTACACAGAATCTGCATGAACATGTAAATATTTACACAGAATCTGTATGAACATGTAAATATTTACACAGAATCTTTATGAACCTGTAAATATTTACACAGAATCTGTATGAACATGTAAATATTTACACAGAATCTGTAAAAACCTGTAAATATTTACACAGAATCTGTATAAACATATAAATATGTACACTGAATCTGAATAAACATGAAAATATTTACACAGAATCCGTATAAACATGTAAATATTTACACAGAATCTGTATAAACCTGTAAATATTTACACAGAATCTGTATAAACCTGTAAATATATACACAGAATCTGTAAACACCAGTAAATGATTACACAGAATCTCTAAAAACATGTAAATGTTTACAAAGAATCTGTATAAACCTGTAAATGGTTACACAGAATCTGAATGAACAAGTAAATGTTTACATAGTATCTGTATGAACATATAAATGTTTGCACAGGATCTGTATGAACATGTAAATATTTACACAGAATCTGTATAAACCAGTAAATATTTACACAGAATCTGTATAAACCTGTAAATATTTACACAGAATCCCTATAAACATGTAAATATGTACACAGAATCTGTATAAACATATAAATACTTACACAGAATCTGTATAAACATGTAAATATTTACATAGAATCTATATAAACCTGTAAATATTTACACAGAATCTGTATAAACCTGTAAAAATTTACACAGAATCTGTATAAACATGTAAATATTTACACAGAATTTGTATAAACATGTAAATGTTTACACAGAATCTGTATGAACAGGTAAATATTTACACAAAATATGTATGAACATGTAAATATTTACGCAGAATGTGTATCAACATGTAAATATTTACACAGAATATGTATCAACATGTAAATATTTACACAGAATCTGTATCAACATACAAATATTTAATGCGAATCTGTATAAAGAATCATGAAAATATTTACACAGAATCTGTATAAACATGTAAATATTTACACAGAATCTGCATCAACATGTAAATATTTACACAGAATCTGTACAAACATGTAAATATTTACACAGAAAATGTATAAACATGTAAATATTTACACCGAATCTGTATAAACATGTAAAGATTTACACAGAATCTGTATAAACATGTAAATATTTACACATAATCTGTATAAACCTGCAAATATTTACACAGAATCTGTATAAACATGTAAATATTTACACACAATCTGTATAAACATGTAAATATTTCACAGAATCTGTATAAACCTGTAAATATTTACACAGAATCTGTAAACACCTGTAAATGTTTACACAGAATTTGTAAAAACCTGTAAATGTTTACACAGTATCTGTATAAACCTGTAAATATTTACACAGAAACTGTATAAACATGTAAATATTTACACATAATCTGTATTAAGATGTAAATACTTACACAGAATTTGTAGCAACATGTAAATATTTACACAGAAGCTCTATCAACATATAAATATTTACACAGAATCTGTATAAACATGTAAATATGTACACAAAACCTATATAAACATGTAAATATTTACACAGAATCAGTATAAACCTGTAAATATTTACACAGAACCTGTATAAACATGTAAATATTTACACAGAATCTGTATAAACATATAAATATTTACACGGAAACTGTATAAACATGTATATATTTATGCAGAATCTGTATAAACATGTAAATATTTACACAGAACCTTTATAAACCTGTAAATCTTTACACAGAATCTGTATAAACCTGTAAATATTTACACAGAATCTGTATAAACCTGCAAATATTTACACATAATCTGTATAAATCTGTAAATATTTACAAAGAATCTGTAAAAACCAGTAAATATTTACACAGAATCTGTAAAAACCTGTAAATGTTTACAGAGAATCTGTATGAACCTGTAAATGTTTACACAGAATCTGTATGAACATGTAAATGTTTACAAAGGATCTGTATGAACATGTAAATATTTACACAGAATCTGTATAAACCTGTAAACATTTACACAGAATCTGTATAAACCTGGAAATATTTACACAGAGTCTGTAAACACCTGTAAATGTTTACAAAGAACCTGTAAAAACCTGTAAATGTTTACACAGAATCTGTATAAACCTGTAAATGTTTACAAAGAATCTGTGTGAACTTGTAAATGTTTACACAGGATCTGTAAGAATATGTAAATGTTTACACAGGATCTGTATGAACATGTAAATATTTACACGGGATCTGTATAAACATGTAAATATTTACAGAGAATCTGTATAAACTTGTAAATACATAGAATCTGTATAAACATGTAAATATTTACTCAGTATCAGTATAAACATATAAATATTTATGCAGAACCGTTATGAACATTTAAATATTTACACAGAATCTGTATAAACTTTAAAATACTTACATAGAATCTGTATAAACATGTAAATATTTACCCAGTATCTGTATAAACATGTAAATATTTATACAGAATCGTTATGAACATGTAAATATTTACACAGAATCTTTATGAACATGTAAATATTTACACAGAATCTGTAAAAACCTCTAAATATTTACACAGAATCTGTATAAACCTGTAAATATTTACACAGAATCAGTAGAAAGATGTAAATATTTACACAGAGTCAGAATAAAGATGTAATTGTTTACACAGAATCTGTATAAACAAGTAAATATTTACACAGAATCTGTAAAAACCTGTAAAGATTTACACAGAATCTGTATAAAGACGTCTATATTTACACAGAACCTGTATAAACATGTACATATTTACAGAGAATCTGTATAAACATGTAAACATTTACAGTGAATCTGTATAAACATGTAAATATTTACACAGAATCTGTATTAACCTGCAAATACTTACACAGAATCTGTATAAACCTGTAAATATTTACAAAGAATCTGTAAAAACCAGTAAATGTTTACACAGAATCTGTAAAAACCTGTAAATCTTTACAGAGAATCTGTATAAACCTGTAAATGTTTACACGGAATCTGTATGAACATGTAAATGTTTCCAAAGGATCTGTATGAACATGTGAATATTTAAACAGAATCTGTATAAACCTGGAAATATTTACACAGAATCTGTATAAACCAGGAAATATTTACACAGAGTCTGTAAACACCTGTAAATGTTTACAAAGAATCTGTAAAAACCTGTAAATGTTTACACAGAATCTGTATAAACCTGTAAATGTTTAAACAGAATCTGTAAGAACATGTAAATGTTTACACAGGATCTGTATGAACATGTAAATATTTACACAGGATATGTATAAACATTTAAATACACAGAATCTGTATAAACTTGTGAATATTTACATAGAATCGGTATAAACATGGAAATATTTACTCAGTACCTGTATAAACATGTAAATATTTATACAGAATCTGTAAGAACATGTAAATATTTACACAGAATCTGTATGAACATGTAAATATTTACATAGAATCTGTATAAACCTGTAAATATTTACACAGAATCATTAGAAAGATGTAAATATTTACAGAGTCAGAATAATGATGTAAATGTTTACACAGAATCTGTATAAACATGTAAATATTTACACAGAATCTGTAAAAACCTGTAAAGATTTACACAGAATTTGTAAAAAGACGTCTATATTTACACAGAACCTGAATAAACATGTACATATTTACACAGAATCCGCATAAAGATGTAAACATTTACACGGAATCTGTATAAACATGTAAATACTTACACAGAATCTGTATAAACATGTAAATATTTACAGAGATTCTGTATAAATATGTAAATATTTATACATAATCTGTATAAACATGTAAACATTTACACACAATCTGTAAAAACCTGTAAATATTTACACAGAATCTGTAAAAACCTGTAAATATTTACACAGAATCTGTAAAAACCTGTAAATATTTACACAGAATCTGTAAAAACCTGTAAATATTTACACAGAATCTGTAAAAACCTGTAAATATTTACACAGAATCTGTAAAAACCTGTAAATATTTACACAGAATCTGTAAAAACCTGTAAATATTTACACAGAATCTGTAAAAACCTGTAAATATTTACACAGAATCTGTATAAACATGTAAATATTTACAGAGATTCTGTATAAATATGTAAATATTTATACATAATCTGTATAAACATGTAAACATTTACACACAATCTGTAAAAACCTGTAAATATTTACACAGAATCTGTAAAAACCTGTAAATATTTACACAGAATCTGTAAAAACCTGTAAATATTTACACAGAATCTGTAAAAACCTGTAAATATTTACACAGAATCTGTAAAAACCTGTAAATATTTACACAGAATCTGTAAAAACCTGTAAATATTTACACAGAATCTGTAAAAACCTGTAAATATTTACACAGAATCTGTAAAAATATGTAAATATTTACACAGAATGTGTATAAACATGTAAACATTTACACGGAATCTGTATGAACAGGTAAATATTTACACAGAATCTGTATGAACATGAAAATATTTACACAGAATCTGTATGAACATGAAAATATTTACACAGAATCTGTATAAACATGTAAATATTTACACAGAATCTGTATCAACATTTAAACATTTACATACAATCTGTATAAACCTGTAAATATTTTCACAGAATCTGTAAAAACCTGTAAAAGTTTACACAGATTCTGTATAAACCTGTAAATGTTTACACAGAATCTGTATGAACATGTAAATGTTTACACAGAATCTGTATGAACAAGTAAATGTTTACAAAGGATCTGAATGAACATGTAAATATTTACAAAGGATCCGTATCAACACGTTAATATTTACACAGAATCTGCATGAACATGTAAACATTTACACAGAATCTGTATGAACATGTAAATATTTACACAGAATCTGTAGAAACCTGTAAATATTTACAAAGAATCTGCAAAAACCTGTAAATATTTACACAGAATCTGTATAAACATGTAAATATTTACAGAAAATATTTATAAACATGTAAATATTTACTCAGAATCTGTATAAACATGTAAATATTTACCGAGAATCTGTATAAACATGTAAATGTTTACACAGAATCTGTATAAACCTGTAAATATTTACACACAATCTGTAAAAACATGTAAATATTTACACAGAATCTGTATAAACATGTAAATATTTACACAAAATCTCTATAAACGTAAATATTTACACAAAATCTGTAAAAACATGTAAATATTTACACAGAATCTGTATAAATCTGTAAATATTTACACAGAATCTGTATAAACCTGTAAATATTTACACAGAATCTGTATAAACCTGTAAATATTTACACAGAATCTGTAAACACCTGTAAATATTTACACAGTATCTGTAAAAACCTGTAAATGTTTACATAGTATCTCTATGAACCTGTAAAGGTTTACACAGAATCTGAATAAACATGTAAATGTTTACACAGAATCTGTATAAACATGTAAATGTTTACAAAGGATCTGTACGAACATGTAAACGTTTACACAGGATCTGTACGAACGTGTAAATGTTTACACAGAATCTGTACGAACATGTAAATGTTTACACAGAATCTGTAAGAACGTGTAAATGTTTACACAGAATCTGTATGAACGTGTAAACGTTTACACAGAATCTGTACGAACATGTAAATGTTTACAAAGAATCTGTATGAACATATAAATATTTACACAGAGTCTGTCTGAACACGTATATATTTACACAGCATCGGTATGAACACGTAAATATTTGCACAAAATCTGTATGAACATGTAAATATTTACACAGAATTTGTATCAACATGTAAATATTTACACGGAATCTCTATCAACACGTAAATATTTACACAGAATCTGTATAAACATGTAAATATTTACACAGAACCTATATAAACATGTAAATATTTACACAGAATCAGTATAAACATGTAAATATTTACACAGAACGTGTATAAACATGTAAATATTTACACAGAACGTGTATAAACATGTAAATATTTACACAGAACCTGTATAAACATATAAACATTTACACAGAAACTGTATAAACATGTATATATTTATGCAGAATCTGTATAAACATGTAAATATTTACACAGAACCTTTATAAACCTGTAAATTTTTACACAGAATCTGTATAAACCTGTAAATATTTACACAGAATCTGTATAAACCTGCAAATATTTACACAGAATCTGTATAAATCTGTAAATATTTACAAAGAATCTGTAAAAACCAGTAAATATTTACACAGAATCTGTAAAAACCTGTAAATGTTTACAGAGAATCTGTATGAACCTGTAAATGTTTACACAGAATCTGTATGAACATGTAAAGGTTTACAAAGGATCTGTATGAACATGTAAATATTTACACAGAATCTGTATAAACTTGTAAATATTTACACAGAATCTTTATAAACCTGTAAATATTTACACAGAATCTGTATAAACATGTAAATATTTACACAAAATATGTATGAACATGTAAATATTTACGCAGAATGTGTATCAACATGTAAATATTTACACAGAATATGTATCAACATGTAAATATTTACACAGAATCTGTATCAACATACAAATATTTAATGCGAATCTGTATAAAGAATCATGAAAATATTTACACAGAATCTGTATAAACATGTAAATATTTACACAGAATCTGCATCAACATGTAAATATTTACACAGAATCTGTACAAACATGTAAATATTTACACAGAAAATGTATAAACATGTAAATATTTACGCCGAATCTGTATAAACATGTAAAGATTTACACAGAATCTGTATAAACATGTAAATATTTACACATAATCTGCATAAACCTGTAAATATTTACACAGAATCTGTAAACACCTGTAAATGTTTACACAGAATTTGTAAAAACCTGTAAATGTTTACACAGTATCTGTATAAACCTGTAAATATTTACACAGAAACTGTATAAACATGTAAATATTTACACATAATCTGTATTAAGATGTAAATACACAGAATTTGTAGCAACATGTAAATATTTACACAGAATCTCTATCAACATATAAATATTTACACAGAATCTGTATAAACATGTAAATATGTACACAAAACCTATATAAACATGTAAATATTTACACAGAATCAGTATAAACCTGTAAATATTTACACAGAACCTGTATAAACATGTAAATATTTACACAGAATCTGTATAAACATATAAATATTTACACGGAAACTGTATAAACATGTATATATTTATGCAGAATCTGTATAAACATGTAAATATTTACACAGAACCTTTATAAACCTGTAAATCTTTACACAGAATCTGTATAAACCTGTAAATATTTACACAGAATCTGTATAAACCTGCAAATATTTACACATAATCTGTATAAATCTGTAAATATTTACAAAGAATCTGTAAAAACCAGTAAACATTTACACAGAATCTGTAAAAACCTGTAAATGTTTAAAGAGAATCTGTATGAACCTGTAAATGTTTACACAGAATCTGTATGAACATGTAAATGTTTACAAAGGATCTGTATGAACATGTAAATATTTACACAGAATCTGTATAAACCTGTAAACATTTACACAGAATCTGTATAAACCTGGAAATATTTACACAGAGTCTGTAAACACCTGTAAATGTTTACAAAGAACCTGTAAAAACCTGTAAATGTTTACACAGAATCTGTATAAACCTGTAAATGTTTACAAAGAATCTGTGTGAACTTGTAAATGTTTACACAGGATCTGTAAGAATATGTAAATGTTTACACAGGATCTGTATGAACATGTAAATATTTACACGGGATCTGTATAAACATGTAAATATTTACAGAGAATCTGCATAAACTTGTAAATACATAGAATCTGTATAAACATGTAAATATTTACTCAGTATCAGTATAAACATATAAATATTTATGCAGAACCGTTATGAACATTTAAATATTTACACAGAATCTGTATAAACTTTAAAATACTTACATAGAATCTGTATAAACATGTAAATATTTACCCAGTATCTGTATAAACATGTAAATATTTATACCGAATCGTTATGAACATGTAAATATTTACACAGAATCTTTATGAACATGTAAATATTTACACAGAATCTGTAAAAACCTCTAAATATTTACACAGAATCTGTATAAACCTGTAAATATTTACACAGAATCAGTAGAAAGATGTAAATATTTACACAGAGTCAGAATAAAGATGTAATTATTTACACAGAATCTGTATAAACAAGTAAATATTTACACAGAATCTGTAAAAACCTGTAAAGATTTACACAGAATCTGTATAAAGACGTCTATATTTACACAGAACCTGTATAAACATGTACATATTTACAGAGAATCTGTATAAACATGTAAACATTTACAGTGAATCTGTATAAACATGTAAATATTTACACAGAATCTGTATATACCTGTAAATATATACACAGAATCTGTATAAACATGTAAATATTTACACAGAATCTGTATAAACCTGTAAATATTTACACATAATCTGTATAAACCTGTATATATTTATACAGAATCTGTGAAAACCTAAAAATATTTACACAGAATCCGTAAACACATGTAAATGTTTACACAGAATGTCTAAAAACCTGCAAATATTTCCACAGAATCTGTATGAACATCTAAATGTTTACACAGGGTCTGTATGAACATGTAAATATTTACACAGAATCTGCATGAACATGTAAATATTTACACAGAATCTGTATGAACATGTAAATATTTACACAGAATCTTTATGAACCTGTAAATATTTACACAGAATCTGTATGAACATGTAAATATTTACACAGAATCTGTAAAAACCTGTAAATATTTACACAGAATCTGTATAAACATATAAATATGTACACTGAATCTGAATAAACATGAAAATATTTACACAGAATCCGTATAAACATGTAAATATTTACACAGAATCTGTATAAACCTGTAAATATTTACACAGAATCTGTATAAACCTGTAAATATATACACAGAATCTGTAAACACCAGTAAATGATTACACAGAATCTCTAAAAACATGTAAATGTTTACAAAGAATCTGTATAAACCTGTAAATGGTTACACAGAATCTGAATGAACAAGTAAATGTTTACATAGTATCTGTATGAACATATAAATGTTTGCACAGGATCTGTATGAACATGTAAATATTTACACAGAATCTGTATAAACCAGTAAATATTTACACAGAATCTGTATAAACCTGTAAATATTTACACAGAATCCCTATAAACATGTAAATATGTACACAGAATCTGTATAAACATATAAATACTTACACAGAATCTGTATAAACATGTAAATATTTACATAGAATCTATATAAACCTGTAAATATTTACACAGAATCTGTATAAACCTGTAAAAATTTACACAGAATCTGTATAAACATGTAAATATTTACACAGAATTTGTATAAACATGTAAATGTTTACACAGAATCTGTATGAACAGGTAAATATTTACACAAAATATGTATGAACATGTAAATATTTACGCAGAATGTGTATCAACATGTAAATATTTACACAGAATATGTATCAACATGTAAATATTTACACAGAATCTGTATCAACATACAAATATTTAATGCGAATCTGTATAAAGAATCATGAAAATATTTACACAGAATCTGTATAAACATGTAAATATTTACACAGAATCTGCATCAACATGTAAATATTTACACAGAATCTGTACAAACATGTAAATATTTACACAGAAAATGTATAAACATGTAAATATTTACACCGAATCTGTATAAACATGTAAAGATTTACACAGAATCTGTATAAACATGTAAATATTTACACATAATCTGTATAAACCTGCAAATATTTACACAGAATCTGTATAAACATGTAAATATTTACACACAATCTGTATAAACATGTAAATATTTCACAGAATCTGTATAAACCTATAAATATTTACACAGAATCTGTAAACACCTGTAAATGTTTACACAGAATTTGTAAAAACCTGTAAATGTTTACACAGTATCTGTATAAACCTGTAAATATTTACACAGAAACTGTATAAACATGTAAATATTTACACATAATCTGTATTAAGATGTAAATACTTACACAGAATTTGTAGCAACATGTAAATATTTACACAGAAGCTCTATCAACATATAAATATTTACACAGAATCTGTATAAACATGTAAATATGTACACAAAACCTATATAAACATGTAAATATTTACACAGAATCAGTATAAACCTGTAAATATTTACACAGAACCTGTATAAACATGTAAATATTTACACAGAATCTGTATAAACATATAAATATTTACACGGAAACTGTATAAACATGTATATATTTATGCAGAATCTGTATAAACATGTAAATATTTACACAGAACCTTTATAAACCTGTAAATCTTTACACAGAATCTGTATAAACCTGTAAATATTTACACAGAATCTGTATAAACCTGCAAATATTTACACATAATCTGTATAAATCTGTAAATATTTACAAAGAATCTGTAAAAACCAGTAAATATTTACACAGAATCTGTAAAAACCTGTAAATGTTTACAGAGAATCTGTATGAACCTGTAAATGTTTACACAGAATCTGTATGAACATGTAAATGTTTACAAAGGATCTGTATGAACATGTAAATATTTACACAGAATCTGTATAAACCTGTAAACATTTACACAGAATCTGTATAAACCTGGAAATATTTACACAGAGTCTGTAAACACCTGTAAATGTTTACAAAGAATCTGTAAAAACCTGTAAATGTTTACACAGAATCTGTATAAACCTGTAAATGTTTACAAAGAATCTGTGTGAACTTGTAAATGTTTACACAGGATCTGTAAGAATATGTAAATGTTTACACAGGATCTGTATGAACATGTAAATATTTACACGGGATCTGTATAAACATGTAAATATTTACAGAGAATCTGTATAAACTTGTAAATACATAGAATCTGTATAAACATGTAAATATTTACTCAGTATCAGTATAAACATATAAATATTTATGCAGAACCGTTATGAACATTTAAATATTTACACAGAATCTGTATAAACTTTAAAATACTTACATAGAATCTGTATAAACATGTAAATATTTACCCAGTATCTGTATAAACATGTAAATATTTATACAGAATCGTTATGAACATGTAAATATTTACACAGAATCTTTATGAACATGTAAATATTTACACAGAATCTGTAAAAACCTCTAAATATTTACACAGAATCTGTATAAACCTGTAAATATTTACACAGAATCAGTAGAAAGATGTAAATATTTACACAGAGTCAGAATAAAGATGTAATTGTTTACACAGAATCTGTATAAACAAGTAAATATTTACACAGAATCTGTAAAAACCTGTAAAGATTTACACAGAATCTGTATAAAGACGTCTATATTTACACAGAACCTGTATAAACATGTACATATTTACAGAGAATCTGTATAAACATGTAAACATTTACAGTGAATCTGTATAAACATGTAAATATTTACACAGAATCTGTATTAACCTGCAAATACTTACACAGAATCTGTATAAACCTGTAAATATTTACAAAGAATCTGTAAAAACCAGTAAATGTTTACACAGAATCTGTAAAAACCTGTAAATCTTTACAGAGAATCTGTATAAACCTGTAAATGTTTACACGGAATCTGTATGAACATGTAAATGTTTCCAAAGGATCTGTATGAACATGTGAATATTTAAACAGAATCTGTATAAACCTGGAAATATTTACACAGAATCTGTATAAACCAGGAAATATTTACACAGAGTCTGTAAACACCTGTAAATGTTTACAAAGAATCTGTAAAAACCTGTAAATGTTTACACAGAATCTGTATAAACCTGTAAATGTTTAAACAGAATCTGTAAGAACATGTAAATGTTTACACAGGATCTGTATGAACATGTAAATATTTACACAGGATATGTATAAACATTTAAATACACAGAATCTGTATAAACTTGTGAATATTTACATAGAATCGGTATAAACATGGAAATATTTACTCAGTACCTGTATAAACATGTAAATATTTATACAGAATCTGTATGAACATGTAAATATTTACACAGAATCTGTATGAACATGTAAATATTTACATAGAATCTGTATAAACCTGTAAATATTTACACAGAATCATTAGAAAGATGTAAATATTTACAGAGTCAGAATAATGATGTAAATGTTTACACAGAATCTGTATAAACATGTAAATATTTACACAGAATCTGTAAAAACCTGTAAAGATTTACACAGAATTTGTAAAAAGACGTCTATATTTACACAGAACCTGAATAAACATGTACATATTTACACAGAATCCGCATAAAGATGTAAACATTTACACGGAATCTGTATAAACATGTAAATACTTACACAGAATCTGTATAAACATGTAAATATTTACAGAGATTCTGTATAAATATGTAAATATTTATACATAATCTGTATAAACATGTAAACATTTACACACAATCTGTAAAAACCTGTAAATATTTACACAGAATCTGTAAAAACCTGTAAATATTTACACAGAATCTGTAAAAACCTGTAAATATTTACACAGAATCTGTAAAAACCTGTAAATATTTACACAGAATCTGTAAAAACCTGTAAATATTTACACAGAATCTGTAAAAACCTGTAAATATTTACACAGAATCTGTAAAAACCTGTAAATATTTACACAGAATCTGTAAAAACCTGTAAATATTTACACAGAATCTGTATAAACATGTAAATATTTACAGAGATTCTGTATAAATATGTAAATATTTATACATAATCTGTATAAACATGTAAACATTTACACACAATCTGTAAAAACCTGTAAATATTTACACAGAATCTGTAAAAACCTGTAAATATTTACACAGAATCTGTAAAAACCTGTAAATATTTACACAGAATCTGTAAAAACCTGTAAATATTTACACAGAATCTGTAAAAACCTGTAAATATTTACACAGAATCTGTAAAAACCTGTAAATATTTACACAGAATCTGTAAAAACCTGTAAATATTTACACAGAATCTGTAAAAATATGTAAATATTTACACAGAATCTGTATAAACATGTAAACATTTACACGGAATCTGTATGAACAGGTAAATATTTACACAGAATCTGTATGAACATGAAAATATTTACACAGAATCTGTATAAACATGTAAATATTTACACAGAATCTGTATCAACATTTAAACATTTACATACAATCTGTATAAACCTGTAAATATTTTCACAGAATCTGTAAAAACCTGTAAAAGTTTACACAGATTCTGTATAAACCTGTAAATGTTTACACAGAATCTGTATGAACATGTAAATGTTTACACAGAATCTGTATGAACAAGTAAATGTTTACAAAGGATCTGAATGAACATGTAAATATTTACAAAGGATCCGTATCAACACGTTAATATTTACACAGAATCTGCATGAACATGTAAACATTTACACAGAATCTGTATGAACATGTAAATATTTACACAGAATCTGTAGAAACCTGTAAATATTTACAAAGAATCTGCAAAAACCTGTAAATATTTACACAGAATCTGTATAAACATGTAAATATTTACAGAAAATATTTATAAACATGTAAATATTTACTCAGAATCTGTATAAACATGTAAATATTTACCGAGAATCTGTATAAACATGTAAATATTTACACAGAATCTGTATAAACCTGTAAATATTTACACACAATCTGTAAAAACATGTAAATATTTACACAGAATCTGTATAAACATGTAAATATTTACACAAAATCTCTATAAACGTAAATATTTACACAAAATCTGTAAAAACATGTAAATATTTACACAGAATCTGTATAAATCTGTAAATATTTACACAGAATCTGTATAAACCTGTAAATATTTACACAGAATCTGTATAAACCTGTAAATATTTACACAGAATCTGTAAACACCTGTAAATATTTACACAGTATCTGTAAAAACCTGTAAATGTTTACATAGTATCTCTATGAACCTGTAAAGGTTTACACAGAATCTGAATAAACATGTAAATGTTTACACAGAATCTGTATAAACATGTAAATGTTTACAAAGGATCTGTACGAACATGTAAACGTTTACACAGGATCTGTACGAACGTGTAAATGTTTACACAGAATCTGTACGAACATGTAAATGTTTACACAGAATCTGTAAGAACGTGTAAATGTTTACACAGAATCTGTATGAACGTGTAAACGTTTACACAGAATCTGTACGAACATGTAAATGTTTACAAAGAATCTGTATGAACATATAAATATTTACACAGAGTCTGTCTGAACACGTATATATTTACACAGCATCGGTATGAACACGTAAATATTTGCACAAAATCTGTATGAACATGTAAATATTTACACAGAATTTGTATCAACATGTAAATATTTACACGGAATCTCTATCAACACGTAAATATTTACACAGAATCTGTATAAACATGTAAATATTTACACAGAACCTATATAAACATGTAAATATTTACACAGAATCAGTATAAACATGTAAATATTTACACAGAACGTGTATAAACATGTAAATATTTACACAGAACCTGTATAAACATATAAATATTTACACAGAAACTGTATAAACATGTATATATTTATGCAGAATCTGTATAAACATGTAAATATTTACACAGAACCTTTATAAACCTGTAAATTTTTACACAGAATCTGTATAAACCTGTAAATATTTACACAGAATCTGTATAAACCTGCAAATATTTACACAGAATCTGTATAAATCTGTAAATATTTACAAAGAATCTGTAAAAACCAGTAAATATTTACACAGAATCTGTAAAAACCTGTAAATGTTTACAGAGAATCTGTATGAACCTGTAAATGTTTACACAGAATCTGTATGAACATGTAAAGGTTTACAAAGGATCTGTATGAACATGTAAATATTTACACAGAATCTGTATAAACCTGTAAATATTTACATAGAATCTGTATAAACCTGGAAATATTTACACAGATTCTGTAAACACCTGTAAATGTTTACAAAGAATCTGTAAAAACCTGTAAATGTTTACACAGAATCTGTATAAACCTGTAAATGTTTACACAGAATCTGTGTGAACTTGTAAATGTTTACACAGGATCTGTAAGAACATGTAAATGTTTACAAAGGATCTGTATGAACATGTAAATATTTACACAGAATCTGTAAAAACCTCTAAATATTTACACAGAATCTGTATAAACCTGTAAATATTTACACAGAATCAGTAGAAAGATGTAAATATTTACACAGTCAGAATAAAGATGTAAATGTTTACACAGAATCTGTATAAACAAGTAAATATTTACACAGAATCTGTAAAAACCTGTAAAGATTTACACAGAATCTGTATAAAGACGTCTATATTTACACAGAACCTGTATAAACATGTACATATTTACAGAGAATCTGTATAAACATGTAAACATTTACAGTGAATCTGTATAAACATGTAAATATTTACACAGAATCTGTATTAACCTGCAAATACGTACACAGAATCTGTATAAACCTGTAAATATTTACAAAGAATCTGTAAAAACCAGTAAATGTTTACACAGAATCTGTAAAAACCTGTAAATGTTTACAGAGAATCTGTATAAACCTGTAAATGTTTACACAGAATCTGTATGAACATATAAATGTTTCCAAAGGATCTGTATGAACATGTAAATATTTAAACAGAATCTGTATAAACCTGGAAATATTTACACAGAATCTGTATAAACCTGTAAATGTTTAAACAGAATCTGTAAGAACATGTAAATGTTTACACAGGATCTGTATGAACATGTAAATATTTACACAGGATATGTATAAACATTTAAATACACAGAATCTGTATAAACTTGTGAATATTTACATAGAATCGGTATAAACATGGAAATATTTACTCAGTACCTGTATAAACATGTAAATATTTATACAGAATCTGTATGAACATGTAAATATTTACACAGAATCTGTATGAACATGTAAATATTTACACAGAATCTGTATGAACATGTAAATATTTACACAGAATCTGTATAAACCTGTAAATATTTACACAGAATCTGTAAAAATATGTAAATATTTACACAGAATCTGTATAAACATGTAAACATTTACACGGAATCTGTATGAACAGGTAAATATTTACACAGAATCTGTATGAACATGAAAATATTTACACAGAATCTGTATAAACATGTAAATATTTACACAGAATCTGTATCAACATTTAAACATTTACATAGAATATGTATAAACCTGTAAATATTTACACAGAATCTGTAAAAACCTGTAAATGTTTACACAGATTCTGTATACACCTGTAAATATTTACACAGAATCTGTATGAACATGTAAATGTTTACACAGAGTCTTTATGAACAAGTAAATGTTTACATAGGATCTGAATGAACATGTAAATATTTACAAAGGATCTGTATGAACACGTTAATATTTACACAGAATCTGCATGAACATGTAAACATTTACACAGAATCTGTATGAACATGTAAATATTTACAGAGGATCTGTAGAAACCTGTAAATATTTACCCAGAATCTGCAAAAACCAGTAAATCTTTACACAGAATCTGTATAAACATCTAAATATTTATACAGAATATGTATAAACATGTAAATATTTACTCAGAATCTGTATAAACATGTAAATATTTACCGAGAATCTGTATAAACTTGTAAATATTTACATAGAATCTGTATAAACATGTAAATATTTACTCAGTATCTGTATAAATGTAAATATTTTTATAGAATCTGTATGAACATGTAAATATTTACACAGAATCGTTATGAACATATAAAAATGAACACAGAATCTGTAAAAACCTGTAAATATTTACACAGAATCTGTATAAACCTGTAAATATTTACACAGAATCAGTAGAAAGTTGTAAATATTTACACAGAGTCAAAATAAAGATGTAAATATTTACACAGAATCTGTATAAACATGTAAATATTTACACAGAATCTGTAAAAATCTGTAAAGATTTACACAGAATCTGTATAAAGACGTCTATATTTACACAGAACCTGTATAAACATGTACATATTTACACAGAATCTGTATAAACATGTAAACATTTACACGGAATCTGTACAAACATGTAAATATTTACATAGAATCTGTATGAACATGTAAATATTTACACAGAATCTGTATGAACATGTAAATATTTACAAAGAATCTGTATGAACATGTAAATATTTACACAGAATCTGTATAAAGATGTAAATATTTACACAGAATCTGTATAAAGATGTAAATATTTACACAGAATTAGTATAAAGATGTAAATATTTACACAATCTGTATAAACATGTAAATATTTACACAGAATCTGTAAAAAACTGTAAGTCTTTACACCGAATCTGTAAAAACCTGTAAATATTTACACAGAATCTGTGTAAACATTTAAATATTTACACAATCTCTATAAACATGTAAATATTTACACAGAATCTGTATGAACATGTAAATATTTACACAAAATCTGTATGAACATGTAAATATTTACACAGAATCTGTATGAACATGTAAATATTTACACAGAATGTGTATCAACAAATAAAGATTTACACAGAATCCTGTATCAACATGTAAATACACAGAATCTGTATCAACATATAAATATTAACACAGAATCTGTATAAGGAAACATGAAAATATTTACACAGAATCTGTATAAACATGTAAATATTTACACAGAATCTGTAAAAACATGTAAATATTTACACAGAATCTGTATAAACATGTAAATATTTACATAGATTCTGTATAAACACATACATATTTACACAGAATCTGTGAAAACATGTAAATATTTACGCAGAATCTTTATAAACCTGTAAATATTTACACAGGATCTGTATAAACCTATAAATATTTACACAGAATCTGAATAAACCTGTAAATATTTACACAGAATCCGTATAAACATGTAAATATTTACACAGAATCTGCATAAACACGTAAATATTTACTCAGTATCTGTACAAACATGTAAACATTTATACAGTATCTGTATGATCATCTAAATATTTACACAGTCTGTATAAACATGTAAATATTTACACAGAATCTTTATAAACCTGTAAATATTTACACAGGATCTGTAAAAATCTATAAATATTTACACAAAATCTGAATAAACCTGTAAATATTAACACAGAATCAGTAAAAACCTCTAAATATTTACACAGGAGCTGTATAAACATGTAAATATTTACACAGAATCTGAATGAACATGTAAACATTTACACAGAATCTGTATAAACATGTAAATATTTACACAGCATCAGTATAAAGATGTAAATATTTACAGAGAATTAGTATAAAGATGTATACATTTACCCAATCTGTATAAACATGTAAATATTTACACAGAATCTGTAAAAACCTGTATATATTTACACAGAATCTGTATAAAGACGTACATATTTACACAGAATCTTTAAGAACATGTAAATATTTACACAGAATCTGTATGAACAAGTCAACATTTACACAGAATTTGTATGAACATGTAAATATTTACACAGAATCTGTATCAACATGTAAATATTTACACAGAATCTGAATCAACATGTAAATATTTACACAGAATCTGTATAAAGAAACATGTAAATATTTACACAGAATCTGTATAAACATGTAAATATTTACAGAATCTGTATAAACATGTAAATACACAGAATCTGTATGAACATGTAAATATTTATACAGAATGTGTATAAACATGTAAATATTTACACAGAATCTTTATAAACCTGTAAATATTTACACAGGATCTGCATAAACGTGTAAATATTTACACAGAATCTGTATAAACTTGTAAATATTTACACAGAATCTTTATAAACCTGTAAATATTTACACAGAATCTGTATAAACATGTAAATATTTACACAAAATATGTATGAACATGTAAATATTTACGCAGAATGTGTATCAACATGTAAATATTTACACAGAATATGTATCAACATGTAAATATTTACACAGAATCTGTATCAACATACAAATATTTAATGCGAATCTGTATAAAGAATCATGAAAATATTTACACAGAATCTGTATAAACATGTAAATATTTACACAGAATCTGCATCAACATGTAAATATTTACACAGAATCTGTACAAACATGTAAATATTTACACAGAAAATGTATAAACATGTAAATATTTACGCCGAATCTGTATAAACATGTAAAGATTTACACAGAATCTGTATAAACATGTAAATATTTACACATAATCTGCATAAACCTGTAAATATTTACACAGAATCTGTAAACACCTGTAAATGTTTACACAGAATTTGTAAAAACCTGTAAATGTTTACACAGTATCTGTATAAACCTGTAAATATTTACACAGAAACTGTATAAACATGTAAATATTTACACATAATCTGTATTAAGATGTAAATACACAGAATTTGTAGCAACATGTAAATATTTACACAGAATCTCTATCAACATATAAATATTTACACAGAATCTGTATAAACATGTAAATATGTACACAAAACCTATATAAACATGTAAATATTTACACAGAATCAGTATAAACCTGTAAATATTTACACAGAACCTGTATAAACATGTAAATATTTACACAGAATCTGTATAAACATATAAATATTTACACGGAAACTGTATAAACATGTATATATTTATGCAGAATCTGTATAAACATGTAAATATTTACACAGAACCTTTATAAACCTGTAAATCTTTACACAGAATCTGTATAAACCTGTAAATATTTACACAGAATCTGTATAAACCTGCAAATATTTACACATAATCTGTATAAATCTGTAAATATTTACAAAGAATCTGTAAAAACCAGTAAACATTTACACAGAATCTGTAAAAACCTGTAAATGTTTAAAGAGAATCTGTATGAACCTGTAAATGTTTACACAGAATCTGTATGAACATGTAAATGTTTACAAAGGATCTGTATGAACATGTAAATATTTACACAGAATCTGTATAAACCTGTAAACATTTACACAGAATCTGTATAAACCTGGAAATATTTACACAGAGTCTGTAAACACCTGTAAATGTTTACAAAGAACCTGTAAAAACCTGTAAATGTTTACACAGAATCTGTATAAACCTGTAAATGTTTACAAAGAATCTGTGTGAACTTGTAAATGTTTACACAGGATCTGTAAGAATATGTAAATGTTTACACAGGATCTGTATGAACATGTAAATATTTACACGGGATCTGTATAAACATGTAAATATTTACAGAGAATCTGCATAAACTTGTAAATACATAGAATCTGTATAAACATGTAAATATTTACTCAGTATCAGTATAAACATATAAATATTTATGCAGAACCGTTATGAACATTTAAATATTTACACAGAATCTGTATAAACTTTAAAATACTTACATAGAATCTGTATAAACATGTAAATATTTACCCAGTATCTGTATAAACATGTAAATATTTATACCGAATCGTTATGAACATGTAAATATTTACACAGAATCTTTATGAACATGTAAATATTTACACAGAATCTGTAAAAACCTCTAAATATTTACACAGAATCTGTATAAACCTGTAAATATTTACACAGAATCAGTAGAAAGATGTAAATATTTACACAGAGTCAGAATAAAGATGTAATTATTTACACAGAATCTGTATAAACAAGTAAATATTTACACAGAATCTGTAAAAACCTGTAAAGATTTACACAGAATCTGTATAAAGACGTCTATATTTACACAGAACCTGTATAAACATGTACATATTTACAGAGAATCTGTATAAACATGTAAACATTTACAGTGAATCTGTATAAACATGTAAATATTTACACAGAATCTGTATATACCTGTAAATATATACACAGAATCTGTATAAACATGTAAATATTTACACAGAATCTGTATAAACCTGTAAATATTTACACATAATCTGTATAAACCTGTATATATTTATACAGAATCTGTGAAAACCTAAAAATATTTACACAGAATCCGTAAACACATGTAAATGTTTACACAGAATGTCTAAAAACCTGCAAATATTTCCACAGAATCTGTATGAACATCTAAATGTTTACACAGGGTCTGTATGAACATGTAAATATTTACACAGAATCTGCATGAACATGTAAATATTTACACAGAATCTGTATGAACATGTAAATATTTACACAGAATCTTTATGAACCTGTAAATATTTACACAGAATCTGTATGAACATGTAAATATTTACACAGAATCTGTAAAAACCTGTAAATATTTACACAGAATCTGTATAAACATATAAATATGTACACTGAATCTGAATAAACATGAAAATATTTACACAGAATCCGTATAAACATGTAAATATTTACACAGAATCTGTATAAACCTGTAAATATTTACACAGAATCTGTATAAACCTGTAAATATATACACAGAATCTGTAAACACCAGTAAATGATTACACAGAATCTCTAAAAACATGTAAATGTTTACAAAGAATCTGTATAAACCTGTAAATGGTTACACAGAATCTGAATGAACAAGTAAATGTTTACATAGTATCTGTATGAACATATAAATGTTTGCACAGGATCTGTATGAACATGTAAATATTTACACAGAATCTGTATAAACCAGTAAATATTTACACAGAATCTGTATAAACCTGTAAATATTTACACAGAATCCCTATAAACATGTAAATATGTACACAGAATCTGTATAAACATATAAATACTTACACAGAATCTGTATAAACATGTAAATATTTACATAGAATCTATATAAACCTGTAAATATTTACACAGAATCTGTATAAACCTGTAAAAATTTACACAGAATCTGTATAAACATGTAAATATTTACACAGAATTTGTATAAACATGTAAATGTTTACACAGAATCTGTATGAACAGGTAAATATTTACACAAAATATGTATGAACATGTAAATATTTACGCAGAATGTGTATCAACATGTAAATATTTACACAGAATATGTATCAACATGTAAATATTTACACAGAATCTGTATCAACATACAAATATTTAATGCGAATCTGTATAATCATGAAAATATTTACACAGAATCTGTATAAACATGTAAATATTTACACAGAATCTGCATCAACATGTAAATATTTACACAGAATCTGTACAAACATGTAAATATTTACACAGAAAATGTATAAACATGTAAATATTTACGCCGAATCTGTATAAACATGTAAAGATTTACACAGAATCTGTATAAACATGTAAATATTTACACATAATCTGTATAAACCTGCAAATATTTACACAGAATCTGTATAAACATGTAAATATTTACACACAATCTGTATAAACATGTAAATATTTCACAGAATCTGTATAAACCTGTAAATATTTACACAGAATCTGTAAACACCTGTAAATGTTTACACAGAATTTGTAAAAACCTGTAAATGTTTACACAGTATCTGTATAAACCTGTAAATATTTACACAGAAACTGTATAAACATGTAAATATTTACACATAATCTGTATTAAGATGTAAATACTTACACAGAATTTGTAGCAACATGTAAATATTTACACAGAAGCTCTATCAACATATAAATATTTACACAGAATCTGTATAAACATGTAAATATGTACACAAAACCTATATAAACATGTAAATATTTACACAGAATCAGTATAAACCTGTAAATATTTACACAGAACCTGTATAAACATGTAAATATTTACACAGAATCTGTATAAACATATAAATATTTACACGGAAACTGTATAAACATGTATATATTTATGCAGAATCTGTATAAACATGTAAATATTTACACAGAACCTTTATAAACCTGTAAATCTTTACACAGAATCTGTATAAACCTGTAAATATTTACACAGAATCTGTATAAACCTGCAAATATTTACACATAATCTGTATAAATCTGTAAATATTTACAAAGAATCTGTAAAAACCAGTAAATATTTACACAGAATCTGTAAAAACCTGTAAATGTTTACAGAGAATCTGTATGAACCTGTAAATGTTTACACAGAATCTGTATGAACATGTAAATGTTTACAAAGGATCTGTATGAACATGTAAATATTTACACAGAATCTGTATAAACCTGTAAACATTTACACAGAATCTGTATAAACCTGGAAATATTTACACAGAGTCTGTAAACACCTGTAAATGTTTACAAAGAATCTGTAAAAACCTGTAAATGTTTACACAGAATCTGTATAAACCTGTAAATGTTTACAAAGAATCTGTGTGAACTTGTAAATGTTTACACAGGATCTGTAAGAATATGTAAATGTTTACACAGGATCTGTATGAACATGTAAATATTTACACGGGATCTGTATAAACATGTAAATATTTACAGAGAATCTGTATAAACTTGTAAATACATAGAATCTGTATAAACATGTAAATATTTACTCAGTATCAGTATAAACATATAAATATTTATGCAGAACCGTTATGAACATTTAAATATTTACACAGAATCTGTATAAACTTTAAAATACTTACATAGAATCTGTATAAACATGTAAATATTTACCCAGTATCTGTATAAACATGTAAATATTTATACAGAATCGTTATGAACATGTAAATATTTACACAGAATCTTTATGAACATGTAAATATTTACACAGAATCTGTAAAAACCTCTAAATATTTACACAGAATCTGTATAAACCTGTAAATATTTACACAGAATCAGTAGAAAGATGTAAATATTTACACAGAGTCAGAATAAAGATGTAATTGTTTACACAGAATCTGTATAAACAAGTAAATATTTACACAGAATCTGTAAAAACCTGTAAAGATTTACACAGAATCTGTATAAAGACGTCTATATTTACACAGAACCTGTATAAACATGTACATATTTACAGAGAATCTGTATAAACATGTAAACATTTACAGTGAATCTGTATAAACATGTAAATATTTACACAGAATCTGTATTAACCTGCAAATACTTACACAGAATCTGTATAAACCTGTAAATATTTACAAAGAATCTGTAAAAACCAGTAAATGTTTACACAGAATCTGTAAAAACCTGTAAATCTTTACAGAGAATCTGTATAAACCTGTAAATGTTTACACGGAATCTGTATGAACATGTAAATGTTTCCAAAGGATCTGTATGAACATGTGAATATTTAAACAGAATCTGTATAAACCTGGAAATATTTACACAGAATCTGTATAAACCAGGAAATATTTACACAGAGTCTGTAAACACCTGTAAATGTTTACAAAGAATCTGTAAAAACCTGTAAATGTTTACACAGAATCTGTATAAACCTGTAAATGTTTAAACAGAATCTGTAAGAACATGTAAATGTTTACACAGGATCTGTATGAACATGTAAATATTTACACAGGATATGTATAAACATTTAAATACACAGAATCTGTATAAACTTGTGAATATTTACATAGAATCGGTATAAACATGGAAATATTTACTCAGTACCTGTATAAACATGTAAATATTTATACAGAATCTGTATGAACATGTAAATATTTACACAGAATCTGTATGAACATGTAAATATTTACATAGAATCTGTATAAACCTGTAAATATTTACACAGAATCATTAGAAAGATGTAAATATTTACAGAGTCAGAATAATGATGTAAATGTTTACACAGAATCTGTATAAACATGTAAATATTTACACAGAATCTGTAAAAACCTGTAAAGATTTACACAGAATTTGTAAAAAGACGTCTATATTTACACAGAACCTGAATAAACATGTACATATTTACACAGAATCCGCATAAAGATGTAAACATTTACACGGAATCTGTATAAACATGTAAATACTTACACAGAATCTGTATAAACATGTAAATATTTACAGAGATTCTGTATAAATATGTAAATATTTATACATAATCTGTATAAACATGTAAACATTTACACACAATCTGTAAAAACCTGTAAATATTTACACAGAATCTGTAAAAACCTGTAAATATTTACACAGAATCTGTAAAAACCTGTAAATATTTACACAGAATCTGTAAAAACCTGTAAATATTTACACAGAATCTGTAAAAACCTGTAAATATTTACACAGAATCTGTAAAAACCTGTAAATATTTACACAGAATCTGTAAAAACCTGTAAATATTTACACAGAATCTGTAAAAACCTGTAAATATTTACACAGAATCTGTATAAACATGTAAATATTTACAGAGATTCTGTATAAATATGTAAATATTTATACATAATCTGTATAAACATGTAAACATTTACACACAATCTGTAAAAACCTGTAAATATTTACACAGAATCTGTAAAAACCTGTAAATATTTACACAGAATCTGTAAAAACCTGTAAATATTTACACAGAATCTGTAAAAACCTGTACATATTTACACAGAATCTGTAAAAACCTGTAAATATTTACACAGAATCTGTAAAAACCTGTAAATATTTACACAGAATCTGTAAAAACCTGTAAATATTTACACAGAATCTGTAAAAATATGTAAATATTTACACAGAATCTGTATAAACATGTAAACATTTACACGGAATCTGTATGAACAGGTAAATATTTACACAGAATCTGTATGAACATGAAAATATTTACACAGAATCTGTATAAACATGTAAATATTTACACAGAATCTGTATCAACATTTAAACATTTACATACAATCTGTATAAACCTGTAAATATTTTCACAGAATCTGTAAAAACCTGTAAAAGTTTACACAGATTCTGTATAAACCTGTAAATGTTTACACAGAATCTGTATGAACATGTAAATGTTTACACAGAATCTGTATGAACAAGTAAATGTTTACAAAGGATCTGAATGAACATGTAAATATTTACAAAGGATCCGTATCAACACGTTAATATTTACACAGAATCTGCATGAACATGTAAACATTTACACAGAATCTGTATGAACATGTAAATATTTACACAGAATCTGTAGAAACCTGTAAATATTTACAAAGAATCTGCAAAAACCTGTAAATATTTACACAGAATCTGTATAAACATGTAAATATTTACAGAAAATATTTATAAACATGTAAATATTTACTCAGAATCTGTATAAACATGTAAATATTTACCGAGAATCTGTATAAACATGTAAATATTTACACAGAATCTGTATAAACCTGTAAATATTTACACACAATCTGTAAAAACATGTAAATATTTACACAGAATCTGTATAAACATGTAAATATTTACACAAAATCTCTATAAACGTAAATATTTACACAAAATCTGTAAAAACATGTAAATATTTACACAGAATCTGTATAAATCTGTAAATATTTACACAGAATCTGTATAAACCTGTAAATATTTACACAGAATCTGTATAAACCTGTAAATATTTACACAGAATCTGTAAACACCTGTAAATATTTACACAGTATCTGTAAAAACCTGTAAATGTTTACATAGTATCTCTATGAACCTGTAAAGGTTTACACAGAATCTGAATAAACATGTAAATGTTTACACAGAATCTGTATAAACATGTAAATGTTTACAAAGGATCTGTACGAACATGTAAACGTTTACACAGGATCTGTACGAACGTGTAAATGTTTACACAGAATCTGTACGAACATGTAAATGTTTACACAGAATCTGTAAGAACGTGTAAATGTTTACACAGAATCTGTATGAACGTGTAAACGTTTACACAGAATCTGTACGAACATGTAAATGTTTACAAAGAATCTGTATGAACATATAAATATTTACACAGAGTCTGTCTGAACACGTATATATTTACACAGCATCGGTATGAACACGTAAATATTTGCACAAAATCTGTATGAACATGTAAATATTTACACAGAATTTGTATCAACATGTAAATATTTACACGGAATCTCTATCAACACGTAAATATTTACACAGAATCTGTATAAACATGTAAATATTTACACAGAACCTATATAAACATGTAAATATTTACACAGAATCAGTATAAACATGTAAATATTTACACAGAACGTGTATAAACATGTAAATATTTACACAGAACCTGTATAAACATATAAATATTTACACAGAAACTGTATAAACATGTATATATTTATGCAGAATCTGTATAAACATGTAAATATTTACACAGAACCTTTATAAACCTGTAAATTTTTACACAGAATCTGTATAAACCTGTAAATATTTACACAGAATCTGTATAAACCTGCAAATATTTACACAGAATCTGTATAAATCTGTAAATATTTACAAAGAATCTGTAAAAACCAGTAAATATTTACACAGAATCTGTAAAAACCTGTAAATGTTTACAGAGAATCTGTATGAACCTGTAAATGTTTACACAGAATCTGTATGAACATGTAAAGGTTTACAAAGGATCTGTATGAACATGTAAATATTTACACAGAATCTGTATAAACCTGTAAATATTTACATAGAATCTGTATAAACCTGGAAATATTTACACAGATTCTGTAAACACCTGTAAATGTTTACAAAGAATCTGTAAAAACCTGTAAATGTTTACACAGAATCTGTATAAACCTGTAAATGTTTACACAGAATCTGTGTGAACTTGTAAATGTTTACACAGGATCTGTAAGAACATGTAAATGTTTACAAAGGATCTGTATGAACATGTAAATATTTACACAGAATCTGTAAAAACCTCTAAATATTTACACAGAATCTGTATAAACCTGTAAATATTTACACAGAATCAGTAGAAAGATGTAAATATTTACACAGTCAGAATAAAGATGTAAATGTTTACACAGAATCTGTATAAACAAGTAAATATTTACACAGAATCTGTAAAAACCTGTAAAGATTTACACAGAATCTGTATAAAGACGTCTATATTTACACAGAACCTGTATAAACATGTACATATTTACAGAGAATCTGTATAAACATGTAAACATTTACAGTGAATCTGTATAAACATGTAAATATTTACACAGAATCTGTATTAACCTGCAAATACGTACACAGAATCTGTATAAACCTGTAAATATTTACAAAGAATCTGTAAAAACCAGTAAATGTTTACACAGAATCTGTAAAAACCTGTAAATGTTTACAGAGAATCTGTATAAACCTGTAAATGTTTACACAGAATCTGTATGAACATATAAATGTTTCCAAAGGATCTGTATGAACATGTAAATATTTAAACAGAATCTGTATAAACCTGGAAATATTTACACAGAATCTGTATAAACCTGTAAATGTTTAAACAGAATCTGTAAGAACATGTAAATGTTTACACAGGATCTGTATGAACATGTAAATATTTACACAGGATATGTATAAACATTTAAATACACAGAATCTGTATAAACTTGTGAATATTTACATAGAATCGGTATAAACATGGAAATATTTACTCAGTACCTGTATAAACATGTAAATATTTATACAGAATCTGTATGAACATGTAAATATTTACACAGAATCTGTATGAACATGTAAATATTTACACAGAATCTGTATGAACATGTAAATATTTACACAGAATCTGTATAAACCTGTAAATATTTACACAGAATCTGTAAAAATATGTAAATATTTACACAGAATCTGTATAAACATGTAAACATTTACACGGAATCTGTATGAACAGGTAAATATTTACACAGAATCTGTATGAACATGAAAATATTTACACAGAATCTGTATAAACATGTAAATATTTACACAGAATCTGTATCAACATTTAAACATTTACATAGAATATGTATAAACCTGTAAATATTTACACAGAATCTGTAAAAACCTGTAAATGTTTACACAGATTCTGTATACACCTGTAAATATTTACACAGAATCTGTATGAACATGTAAATGTTTACACAGAGTCTTTATGAACAAGTAAATGTTTACATAGGATCTGAATGAACATGTAAATATTTACAAAGGATCTGTATGAACACGTTAATATTTACACAGAATCTGCATGAACATGTAAACATTTACACAGAATCTGTATGAACATGTAAATATTTACAGAGGATCTGTAGAAACCTGTAAATATTTACCCAGAATCTGCAAAAACCAGTAAATCTTTACACAGAATCTGTATAAACATCTAAATATTTATACAGAATATGTATAAACATGTAAATATTTACTCAGAATCTGTATAAACATGTAAATATTTACCGAGAATCTGTATAAACTTGTAAATATTTACATAGAATCTGTATAAACATGTAAATATTTACTCAGTATCTGTATAAATGTAAATATTTTTATAGAATCTGTATGAACATGTAAATATTTACACAGAATCGTTATGAACATATAAAAATGAACACAGAATCTGTAAAAACCTGTAAATATTTACACAGAATCTGTATAAACCTGTAAATATTTACACAGAATCAGTAGAAAGTTGTAAATATTTACACAGAGTCAAAATAAAGATGTAAATATTTACACAGAATCTGTATAAACATGTAAATATTTACACAGAATCTGTAAAAATCTGTAAAGATTTACACAGAATCTGTATAAAGACGTCTATATTTACACAGAACCTGTATAAACATGTACATATTTACACAGAATCTGTATAAACATGTAAACATTTACACGGAATCTGTACAAACATGTAAATATTTACATAGAATCTGTATGAACATGTAAATATTTACACAGAATCTGTATGAACATGTAAATATTTACAAAGAATCTGTATGAACATGTAAATATTTACACAGAATCTGTATAAAGATGTAAATATTTACACAGAATCTGTATAAAGATGTAAATATTTACACAGAATTAGTATAAAGATGTAAATATTTACACAATCTGTATAAACATGTAAATATTTACACAGAATCTGTAAAAAACTGTAAGTCTTTACACCGAATCTGTAAAAACCTGTAAATATTTACACAGAATCTGTGTAAACATTTAAATATTTACACAATCTCTATAAACATGTAAATATTTACACAGAATCTGTATGAACATGTAAATATTTACACAAAATCTGTATGAACATGTAAATATTTACACAGAATCTGTATGAACATGTAAATATTTACACAGAATGTGTATCAACAAATAAAGATTTACACAGAATCCTGTATCAACATGTAAATACACAGAATCTGTATCAACATATAAATATTAACACAGAATCTGTATAAGGAAACATGAAAATATTTACACAGAATCTGTATAAACATGTAAATATTTACACAGAATCTGTAAAAACATGTAAATATTTACACAGAATCTGTATAAACATGTAAATATTTACATAGATTCTGTATAAACACATACATATTTACACAGAATCTGTGAAAACATGTAAATATTTACACAGAATCTTTATAAACCTGTAAATATTTACACAGGATCTGTATAAACCTATAAATATTTACACAGAATCTGAATAAACCTGTAAATATTTACACAGAATCCGTAGAAACCTGTATTTACACAGACTCTGCATAAACACGTAAATATTTACTCAGTATCTGTACAAACATGTAAACATTTATACAGTATCTGTATGATCATCTAAATATTTACACAGTCTGTATAAACATGTAAATATTTACACAGAATCTTTATAAACCTGTAAATATTTACACAGGTTCTGTAAAAATCTATAAATATTTACACAAAATCTGAATAAACTTGTAAATATTTACACAGAATCAGTAAAAACCTCTAAATATTTACACAGGATTTGTATAAACATGTAAATATTTACACAGAATCTGAATGAACATGTAAACATTTACACAGAATCTGTATAAACATGTAAATATTTACACAGCATCAGTATAAAGATGTAAATATTTACAGAGAATTAGTATAAAGATGTATACATTTACCCAATCTGTATAAACATGTAAATATTTACACAGAATCTGTAAAAACCTGTATATATTTACACAGAATCTGTGTAAAGACGTACATATTTACACAGAATCTTTAAGAAGATGTAAATATTTACACAGAATCTGTATGAACAAGTCAATATTTACACAGAATTTGTATGAACATGTAAATATTTACACAGAATCTGTATGAACATGTAAATACACAGAATCTGAATCAACATGTAAATATTTACACAGAATCTGTATAAACATGTAAATATTTACACAGAATCTGTATAAACATGTAAATATTTACAGAATCTGTATAAACATGTAAATACACAGAATCTGTATGAACATGTAAATATTTATACAGAATCTGTATAAACATGTAAATATTTACACAGAATCTTTATAAACCTGTAAATATTTACACAGGATCTGCATAAACGTGTAAATATTTACACAGAATCTGTATAAACTTGTAAATATTTACACAGAATCTTTATAAACCTGTAAATATTTACACAGAATCTGTAAAAACATGTAAATATTTACTTAGAATCTGTATAAACATGTAAATATTTACACAGAATCTGTATAAACATGTAAATATTTACAGAGAATCTTTATAAACCTGTAAATATTTACATAGGATCTGCATAAACATGTAAATATTCATACAGAATTTGTAAGAACATGTAAATATTTAAACAGAATCTGTGTAAACATGAAATATTTACACAGAATCTGTATAAACATGTAAATGTTTTCACAGAATCTGTATGAACATGTAAATATTTACACAAAATCTGTATAAACATGTAAATATTAACACAGAATCTGTAAAAACCTGTAAATATTTACACAGGATCTGTATAAACATGTAAATATTTACACAGGATCTGTATGATCATGTAAATATTTACACAGAATCTGTATGAACATGAAAATATTTACACAGAATCTGTAGAGACATGTAAATATTTATACATATTGTGTACAGACATGTAAATATTTACTCAGATATCTGCATAAACATGTAAATATTTACACAGATATCTGTATAAACATGAAAATATTTACACTGATATCTGTATAAACGTAAATATTTACTGTTTTCTGTATAAACATGTAAATATTTACACAGATATCTGTATAAACATGAAAATATTTACACAGATATCTGTATAAACATGTAAATACACAGAATGTGTAGAAACATGTATTTATACAGATATCTGTATAAATATGTAAATATTTATACAGATTTCTGTATCATCATACAAATATTTATACAGATATCTGTATAAACATGTAAATATTTATACAGATATCTCTAAAAACGTAAATATTTATACAGGTATCTGAATAAACATGTAGTTATTTATACAGATATCTGTATAAACATAAATATACAGATATCTGTATAAACATGTAAATATACAGATATCTGTATAAACATGTAAATATTTATACAGATATCTGTATAAACACGTAAATATTTATACAGATATATGTAAAAACATGTAAATATTTATAAAGATGTCTCTATAAACATGTAAATATTTATAGAGATATCTCTATAAACATGTAAATATTTATAGAGATATCTCTATAAACATGTAATTATTTATACAGATATCTATATAAATAAATATTTATATAGACATCTGTATAAACATATTTATACAGATATCTGTATAAACACATAAATATTATTTATATAGAAATCTGTATAAACATATAAATATTTATATAGATATCTGTATAAACATAAATATATATAGATATTTCTATAAATATATAAATATTATTTTTATAGATATCTCTATAAATGTATAAATATTTACATAGATATCTGTATAAATATATAAATATTATTTATATAGGTATCTGTTTAAATGTGTAAATATTATTTATTTTGATATCTGTTTAAATATATAAATATTATTTATATAGATATCTGTTTAAATCAATAAATATTTATATAGCCTGGCTAATTATTTGTATTTTTAGTAGAGACAGGGTTTTACTGTAATGGCCGGGATGGTCTTGATCTCCTCACCTTGTGATCCTCTTGCCTTGACCTCCCAAAGTGCTGGGATTACAGGCTTGAGCCAAGATACATATTTTTTAAATGAAGAAAAATTTCGAAGGTACTCTGCTTGGTACAATCATCAAATATATAACTTCAGGAATAAAACATAACCACGAAACATATTTATAACTGCATATGGAAAATACAGAGTATAATTTTTTAAATAACATACTTTGAAAGCATTAACTAGTAATTTGAAGAGTTCGCTTTTGACAGGCCAGTATGAACCTACCTTGAATCCAGCAACACAGGTTCCCCATAAGAAAAATCAAAATCAGGGAAAATGAAACCACAAAGGTTCAATCTGCTCTGACCTTCGAAAAACTCAGCACAGACAGTGGCACTTAGGACCAAGGGCATCAGGTCCCTAATCCCATCACCATGGCGATATGGCATAAGCATTCCAGGGTGAAGGCACAATCCACACTGTGAGGTCCAACTGCTGCCTGGCAGACAGGAGTCCTTTTACATGTACAGGAAGGTCATTGAAGTCTCAGTGTTTTGTTTCAAAAACTGAATACAAAGCCCACACATTATTATGCTGTGCTTCTTAAAAGAAGTTATAAGATGGGAAATGGGGCACACACAAATATATATATATGTTATATATATTATATATATTAATTATATATTTAATATGTACAACATATATATAATTCCCTTTTATGTGATACATCTTATATGTAATATATATAATATATACTAATATATAATTATTAAATATACAAAATGACATACAATATACATTGTATTTTATGACGCGTATGTAATATATAGTATATATTATATGTAATATATATTAAATATTTAATATATATCATATATAATATATATTATATATTATATATAATATATAGTATATTATATATGTATAATATAATATATATCGTATATTTTTTTACATATGCTATATATTATATGTAATACATGATATACATGATATATGATATATATGTAATATAAGATATATAACATATATGATATATAGATATATAATATATAATATATGATACATATGATATATAATATGATATATAATATATAATATATAATATATGATATATCATATGTATGATATATATAATATAATATGGTATATATTATGTATAATTTGTTATATTATATATAAGTATATATTATATGATATATAATTGTATAATATATTTAATTATATGTTCTAAATAATAGATCATAATATATTATATATTATATTATATTATTACATATTATATTATATATTTTATTTTATACAATATGTTACATATATAATTTTTAAATATATATTATATTATCAATTATATATAATATATAATATATAATATATATTATAAAAATATATGATATATATTATACATATAATTATATATTATATTTATATTATATATTATATATAATAATACATATATTTTATGTTACATATAATATAATACTTATATATAATTATCTTATATTATATATAATATATGATATAATATAAAATATACACATATATATCATATATGATATATAATATATGTTATACATTATATTATATATAATTATATATTATATTAAATATAATTATATTACATATTTTCATGTATATAATAATGTATATTATATTATACATTATTTAATATATATAATAAATATAATATATAATACATATAATATGACATATGATATATATTATAAATACTATGACATACAATATATATATTCCATATATTATATAATGTATAGTATATATAATATATATTGTGTATATAGAATTTTTTTTTAGACAGAGTCTTGTTCTGTTGCACAGGCTGGAGTGCAATGTCGCCATCTTGGCTCACTGCAACCTCTGCCTCACGGGTTCCAGCGATTGTCCTGCCTCAGCCTCCCAGGTAGCTGGGACGACACCACACTGGGAGTACGCCAGCTGCCACCACGCCTGGCTAATTTTTTGTATTTTTAGTAGAAACAGGGTCTCACTGTATTGGCCACGATGGTCTTGATCTCACCTTGCAAACCTCTTGCCTTGGCCTCCCAAAGTTCTGGGATTACAGGCCTGAGCCAAGATACATATTTTTTAAATGAAGAAAAATTTCAAAGGTTCTCTGCTTGGTACAATAATCAAATATATAAATTGATTAATAAAACATAACCATGAAACATATTTATAACTGCATATGGAAAATACAGAGGACAATTTAAATAGCATATTTTGAAAGCATTAACTAGTAATTTGAAGAATTCACATTTGACAGGCCAGTATGAACATACCTTGAATGCAGCTACACAGGTTCCCCATAAGAAAAATCAAAATCAGGGAAAATGAAACCACAAAGGTTCAATCTGTTCTGACCTTCGAAAAACTCAGCAGAGACAGCGGCACTTAGGACCAAGGGCAGGAGATCCCTAATCCCATCACCATGGCGATAGGGCATAAACATTCCAGGGTGAAGGCACAATCCACATTTTGAGGTCCAACTGCTGCCATGCAGACAGCTGTGCTTTTACATGTACAGGAAGGTCATTGAAGGCTCAGTGTTTTGTTTCAAAAACTGAATCTGAAGCCTACATATTACTATGCTGTGCTTCTTAAAATAAGTTTTGAGATTGGAAATAGGACATCCCCAAATATTTATATATATATATATATGTTTAATTATACATATAAAATATATATAATACATATAATATATATATCATTTCCTTTTACATCCTGCATCCGTATATTATATATAATATATTATATATAATTTAAAATAATATATAATTATATATTGTATTATATATAATTATATACAATTACATATAATTATATATAATATATAATGTATACTATATACAATATAATATATTATATAATATATAATACATATAATGTACATTATATATAATTTATAATATATATCTATTATATATATCATAATAGAATAAATATATTATAATATATAAGATTAATCATATAAGATATAATATATATTATATAAAAGAATAATATATAATATATATTATTTAATATATAATATATTAAATGATATATAATTATAATATATAATATATTATGATATATAATACAGTATAATATAATATAATTATATATCTTATAATATATAATATATAATATGTACATTATATATTATATATCATATTTTATAGAATATATATGTATATTATATATTATATCTTATACATTACATATCATACATAATATATAATATATATCTTATATTATATGTAATATATATCATATCATATATTACATACGAAATATATTATATATTATATATAATATAATCGTATATCACGTATTATATATCATATATTACATGACATATATGTAATATATATTATATATTATATACATTATGTATTATATATAATATATATCATATATAATATATCATATATTATATATTATATATATATTTATAACATTTTATATACAATAAATTATATATATTTCATATAATATAATATATGTCATATATATTATATATAATATATATGTCATATATAATATATATGTCATATATATTATATATAATATATGTAATACGACATAATATATATTATATATATCATATATTATGACATATTATATATGATATATATTATATATTACGTATATCATATATTTTATATATATATACTTTTTTTTAGACAGAGTTTTGTTCTGTTTCACAGGCTGGAGTGCAATGGCGCCATGTTGGCTCACTGCAAACTTTGCCTCACGGGTTCAAGCGATTGTCCTGCCTCAGCCTCCCAGGTAGCTGGGACTACACCACACTTGGACTGCACCAGCTGCCACCACGCCTGGCTAATTTTTTGTAGTTTTAGTAGAGACAGGGTTTCACTGTATTGGCCGGGATGGTCTTGATCTCCTCACCTTGTGATCCTCGTTCTTTGGCCTCCCAAATTGCTGGGATTACAGGCCTGAGCCAAGATCCATATTTTTTAAATGAAGAAAAATTTCAAAGGTACTCTGCTTGGTACAATAACCAAATATGTAAATTGAGGAATAAAACATAACCATGAAACATATTTATAACTGCATATGGAAAGTACAGAGAATAATTTTTTAAATAACAAATTTTGAAAGCATTAACTAATAATTTGAAAAGATCGCATCTGACAGGCCAGTATGAACATACCTCGATTGCAGGAACACAGGTTCCCCTTAAGAAAAATCAAAATCAGGGAAAATGAAACCACCAAAGTTCAATCTGCTCTGACCTTTGAAAAACTCAGCCCAGACAGTGGCACTTAGGACCAAGGGCAGGAGATCTCTAATCCCATCACCATGGCGATAGGGCATAAACATTCCTGGGTGAAGGCACAATCCACATTGTGAGGTCCAACTGCTGCCATGCAGACAGGTGTGCTTTTACATGGACCGGAAGGTCATTGAAGGCTCAGTGTTTTGTTTCAGAAACTGAATCCCAAACCCACACATTATTATGCTGTGCTTCTTAAAATAAATTATGAGATGGGAAATAGGGCACCCCCAAATATAGCCAATAGTGAGAGTTTCAAATTGAAGAAAGGCACAACTGATACGTTGAGAATAAACAGAGATTCCATTCTGTTTTTTCTTTTTCAAGTTTTATGTTAGATTCAGGGTCTTCACGTGCAGGTTTATTACCTGGGTGTAATGTGTGGTGCTGAGGTTTGGGGTGTGAATGATCCCAACACCCAGGTACTGAACATGGTATTCAGCAGTTTTTCAACATTTTCCTTCCTCCCTCCCCCTCCTAGCAGTCCCTAGTGTCTATTTTCACCATCTTCATATCCATGGGTACTCTGAATTTAGCTCCTACTTATAGGAACATGAGGCGTTTGTTTTCTGTTACTACATTAGTTCACTTCCTGGATTCCAGCTGTAGCCATTTTCCCTCAAAGAACATAATTTCATTCTTTTTTGTGGCTGCACAGTATTCCATGATCTATATGTACCACATTTTTATCCAGTCCACTGTTGATGGGCACCTAGGTTGATCCCATGTCTTTGCTAATGTGAATAGTGTTGCAGTAAACATACAAGTGCATATGTCTTTTTGGTGGAATGATTTGTTTTCTTTTGGATACATATTCGGTAATGAGACTGCTGGGTTGAATGTTAGTTCTGTTTTATGTTCTTTGAGAAATCTCCAAATTGCTTTCCACAGTGGCTGAACTAACTTACATTCCCACCAAAGGTGTATAAACATTCCCTTTTCTCCTTATCCTCGCCAGTATCTGCTATTTTTTTTTTTACTTTTTAAAAATAGCCATTCTGACTGGTGTAATATCTCATTGTGGTTTTGATTTGCGTTTCCCTCGTGATTAGTGATGATGAGCATTTTTTTCATGTTTGTTGGCTGCATGTATGTCTCCTTCTGAGAAGTGTCTATGTCTTTTGCCCCTTTTTAAATGGGGTTGTGTTTTGCTTGTTGAATTATGTTCCTTATAGATTCTAAATATTAGACCTTTTTTGGATGCATAGTTTGTGAATAATTTCCCCCATTCTGTAGGTTGTTTACTCTGCTGATGGTTTCCTTTGCTGTGTGGCAGCTCTTTAGTTTAATTAGGTCCCATTTGTCAACTTTTGCTTTTGTTGCAATTTCTTTTGAAGACTTAGTCATGAATTATTTCCCATAGCCCATATCCAGAATGGTACTTTTGTAGTTTTTCTTCCAGGATTATTGTAGTTTGAGGTCTTAAATTTAAATCTTTAATCCAACCTGAGTTAACTTTTGTATATTGTGAAAAGGTGACCCGTTTTTTGTTTTTTTGTTTTTGTTTTTGTTTGTTTTTTGAGAGGTAGTCTTCCTCTGTCACGAGGCTGTAGTGGAGTGGTGCCGTCTCAGCTCACAGCAACCTCCACCTGCTGGGTTGAAGCGATTCTCCTGCCTCAGCTTCCTGAGTCGCTGGGATTACAGGCACGTGCCACCACACCCAGCTAATTTTTGTATTTTTAGTAGAGACAGGGTTTCACCATGTTGGCCGGGCTGGACTCGATCTTCTGACCTTGTGATCCTCCCACATTGGCCTCCCAAAGTGCTGGGATCACAGTCATGAGCCACTGGGCCTGGCCAATAAGGTGCATTATTAACATCAATAAAGCTCAGGAACCAGCTTTCACCATATTTTTGTTTAATTTACAGTTTTTCTCAGAGTCTTTGGAATAGATTCCTCCCTCCATGAGCCAGAGAACTTACCATGTTCACTGCAGTGTCTTTAAATGTAGCAGTAGCAGCTGTGGGTTGAGAACACAAGTCTTCCACTTTTCCTTTTAGAGCCAGCCATTCACGGTGCTCTGTGTTCTTATTCAGCATTGGGTAGGGGCATCTGGGTGCTGGGCATAGCACCAGTGCCCCATGGAGGAGGGAGGCAGGAAGCCCCTTTCTTCCTTCTCTAAAACCTTTTTTCTTTATGTAGCTCCAAGTTTTTAGCCTATATCATTTTCTTCTCTCTGGATAACTTCTTTTAACATTTTGACAGATCTACTGACAGCAAATTTGTGTTTGTCTGAGAAAGTCTTTATTTTTCTTCACTTTGCAAAGATAATTTTGCAGGATACAGAATTTTAGTTTGGTGGAATTTTCTTGCTTGCTTGCATGGGTTCTGAAGAAAAGTTTGATGCAATTTTTATTCTTATTCTAACATGTGTTAGGCCCTGCTAAAGCCCAAGGTGGTTAGACTCTTGTGAAATGGTTTCCCTGGGGCAGGCTTTTGCTAAGGAGAACGGAACACCCAGGGCATATTTCAAAGTAGTTACTTTTCCCCTTCCCTGTGGGAAGCAGGAGGGAATTTTTCTCTGATGTGCATAAGAGCGTCTGGCAGAGCTCTTGGAGGTTCATGAAAGTGTAGGGGCCCCTAAGACTGGGCTCCCTTAACTCCTAATTCTCAAGTTTACGTGCATGGAGCCTCCAGCGATTTGTTGTTTACATGTAAGTCTTCCCACCGTGGTTCTGGCTCCAGTGGCCAGCCTCTGATCCTGTTAGGCTGGGACTCACTGCCTCTCCAATTTGGGGGATAACGGTTTGCCCTGTTAACCTCAAGTCTCTGACGGATCTAAGAAAAGTTGTAATTTTCAGTTTGTTCAAGGTGTTTTTTGTTGTTGTTGTGAGGACAGGAGTGACAGCTTCCAAGCTGGAAAACAGAAGTCACATTTGGGTTTTGTTTCAAGATATTTTTCCAATGACAGAGAATGATGCCACACACGTTTCCATAGATGTCTTTTGATGCAGATGTGCATGCGTTTCTGTTATCCTAAGAGTGAAATACCTGAGTCCTAAATGTGCTCCTTTCTAGAACCTTTATTCAATGCCAAACACAGTATCCCCTCCAGCAGTGATGAGAGTTCTTGTTGCTCCAGATTCTCTCCAACACTTGGTGTTCTATCTTTTACATTTTAGCCGTTTTGGAGGATGTGTTATCCTGTTGTGATGTTAATTTGCATTTACATGAATATTAAAGCTGAACACATTCAAGTTTTGCTTTTATAAATTACACGTTTAAGTGTTTTACCCATTGTTCTTTCTCTTAGTGATTTTTAAGAGCTGTTTACATATTGTTGATGTGAGCCCTCTGTCAGTTCTATGTGTTCATAGATCTGTTTCCACTCTGCAACTTGTCTTGTCACTTTCTTAGTGGTGTCTCTTAATAAACAGAAATTCTTAATTTGAATATAGTCTAATTTATCAATTTATTCCCTTAAAACTATGGCTCATTGTGATCTGTTTAAGAAATCTGTCCCCATTCATGGTCATAAAAATCGGCTGGGCACGGTGGCTCACACCTGTAATCCCAGCACTTTGGGAGGTCAAGGTGGGCAGATCACCTGAGATCAGGAGTTCGAGACCAGCTGGCCAACATGGTGAAACCCTGTCTCTACTAAAAATACAAACATTAGCCAGGTGTGGTGGCAGGTGCCTGTAATCCCAGCTACTCGGGAGGCTGAGGCAGGAGAATCACTTGAGCCCAGGAGGTCAAGGCCGCAATGAGCAGTCATTGTACCACTGCGTTCCAGCCTGGGTGACAGAGCAGGATGCTCTTTCAAAAATAAACATAAAAGTAAATCTGATGAGCTCTAGGATTTCTAATTTGAAGACAGAAGGAATAAACAAAATGAGAAACCAATATACATTCGTTTTGATTAAAGCAGAGGTCAGCCATAACTCTGAACCTAAAAAGGAGGTCACCTGAAGCAGCTGTGAGTGAGCAGGGTAAGATAGGAAGCAGAGAACCGATGCTCATTGCCAGATCTTAGGAAAAAAATAATAAATTAGGATGACATACTTTTGCAAAATTAAAGAAATCCCCTGAGGTGCTAATACAAAATTTCATTTGTGATAGGACTAATAAAGAAATTCAGCTAGTAGTGGGATCTGTCGTGGACTGAGTTTGATTCCAAGATCAGAAGAAGCAGGACCAGTGAGAAATAGCACAGACATATTTGCAAAAGCAGCCCTCCCACGTTAGGAAGAAGGGATACTTTTGCACAGTGAACAGCACTACAACTGCTCATCTCTTTCATGTACTATCACACATGGAATGACTGAGATAATCCTGTGTTCCACACATAGTCCTCCCTGCCCCTAATGAATAGAGAAACCCAATTTCACCTTGGCTATCTCTAGATCAATTACCTGTTAATAGGTCTGCTGTTTTCTTTACCGTTAGTTTCAAGAAGAACTAAATATCCCTGAATGGTATTTCAGTTTCCACTTAATGAAACCTGTCATCTAAAGCCAGACCCTGGCCTCAGCACAAGCTCTAGCGCAGACCCCAGCACCCGCTCTGCCTGGTCCTGCTCTTCTAGGGCCCTTCCCTGGTGGCCGTGTGGTCAGGCTGCACCCAGTCATTTTGGCCTCCACTGTGGACAGCTACGAGAGATGCAACAAGGGTGCTGCCCGAGTTATCGGGACCCTGTTGGGAACTGTCAACAAACACTCAGTGGAGGTCACCAATTGCTTTTCAGTGTCACACAATGAGTCAGATGAAGTGGCTGTTGACATGGAATTTGCTAAGAACATGTATGAACTGCCTAAAAAAGTTTCTCCAAATAAGCTCATCTTGGGGTGGTACGCTGCAGGCCATGACATCACAGAACACTCTGTGCTGATCCATGAGTACTACAGCCGAGAGGCCCCCAACCCCATCCACCTCACTGTGGACACAAGTCTCCAGAACGGCCATATGAGCATCGAAGCCTATGTCAGCACTTTAATGGGTGTCCCTGGGAGGACCGTGGGATTGTTCACACCTCTGACAGTGAAATACGCATACTATGACACTGAATGCATCAGAGTTGACCTGATCATGAAGACCTGCTTTAGCCCCAACAGAGTGGTTGGACTCTCAAGTGACTTGCAGCAAGTAGGAGGGGCATCAGCTCGCATCCAGGATACCCTGAGCATAGTGTTGCAATATGCAGAGGATATACTATCTGGAAAGGTGTCAGCTGACAATACCATCAGGAAGGTGGGCCACTTCCTGATGAGCCTGGTTAACCAAGTACCAAAAATAGTTCCCGATGACTTCGAGACCATGCTCCACAGCAACATCAATGACCTGTTGATGGTGACCTAACTGGCCAACCTCACACAGTCACAGATTGCCCTCAATGAAAAACTTGTAAACCTGTGAAGGGACCCCAAGCAGTACGCTTGCTGGTCTAGGTCTTAACCCCAGGACTCAGAAGTGAAGGAAAAATGGTTTTTTTGTGGTCTTGAGTCACACTGAGACAGTCAACTGTGTGTGACTCTAATAATCATAGCCTACCTTTTGTAAATTAAAAAAAAAAAAAGAAGTTAGTTTCCTCCCTGGGGAATCAATATCTCTAAATGAGGAGAACCCAAAGTTTCACAAAAGGGAAGAAAAAGTTTGCAAGTGCAAATTAGGCATAATAGTGCAGGGAGCCCCCTCCCCTTGACTTTCAGTTTCATGTGTTTTTGTTGTAAGATAAATAACACTACACGGTGGTCACTGACTCTAAGTTTATACCACACACTGTAGGACAACATCCCAACCTCACTATGTGTTGTTTACCAGCTGGGAGCATTAACTGAGTTACATGATTCCATTCCATCATGTCAGATTCTTCTAGGTGATGGGGATTATGTTGTAAATCCAATGAATTGCACAAACATGAGCCTAATACCATATTTTTTTTTTTGCAGTGAAATGAATTCCTTAGTCAAAAACAATGCTGTATAGGATATCATGATGGTGAATAACAAATTATTTAAGTTCACTCATGGTAGTACCAGCAGAACAATTGCAAATGTAAAAGGTGAGTTCGTACCCAGAATAAGTGTCTATTTCGGTGAGAACAAAATACCTGAGGGATGGGTTTCAATGTCATCAATCAGCAAGTTGACTGGGTAGCCCCTGAGGGAAGGCGGTCATATTAGCCTTAGTTGTTCTACATTGGTCCAGATACAATTTGATTATGTAAAGTCGTGAATACCTTCTATCCTTAATATTATGTGCATTTGTCCATGAGCCCATTGAACAAGTATCAGTTGACTAACATCTATTATATAACATGTCATTGTATGCATATGATTACTCCTCTTCAGTGGATTCCCTCTAATAAGAATTTACTTGGGCTGCAAGTATTTTCATACTTCGTGTCTATTTTAAGAAGTCATCTTCGGCTGGGCGTGGTGGCTCACACCTGTAATCCCAGCACTTTGGAAGGCCAAGGTGGGCGGATCACGAGGTCAGGAGATCAAGAACATCGTGGCTAATACAGTGAAATCCAGTCTCTCCTAAAAATATAAAAAATTAGCTGGGCCTGGTGGTGGGCACCTGTAGTCCCAGATACTCAGGAGGCTGAGGTAGGAGAATGGCGTGAACCCAGAAGGTAGAGCTTGCGAGCTTGCAGTGAGCTGAGATCGCGCCACTGCACTCCAGCCTGGGTGACAGAGTGAGACTCTGTCTTGAAAAAAAAAATCCAACTATTCAAAAGTAAAGAAAAAAATATGTCAATCCACCATGTGTCCACTGCACACCATCACAAATTTTAAACCACGCATGAGCTCACATTTTGAATACAAGGATCTTGGGGACAGGGGACACTAAAAGCCCCAAATATGGTCCTGTGTGGCATAATGGTTTTTTGGTAAATGCTACACTGCATACAATGGTGGTCGCTTAAGATAACAGAGCTGAAAAATTCTTACCATCTAGTAACACTGTGGCCATGATGACATCATAGCACAACGCATTACTCATGTGTTTGCAGTGAGGCTGGTATAAGCCAACCCACTATATTTGTCAGTGGCATTAAAGGTTAGCACATCTAATTATGTACCATATGTCATACTTGGTAATGATAATAAATGACCATGTGACTAGTTTATGTACAGTTGCTCCTTGAACAGCATGGATTTGAAATGCACAAGTTCACTTATAGGCAAATTTCCTTCTGCTTCTCCCACCCCTGAGACAACAGGATCAACTTCTCCTCTTCTCTTCCTCAGGCTGCTCAACATGAATATGCAGACAAAGACCTTTATGATGATCCACTTTCACTTAATGAATAGTAAACATATTATCTCCTCCTTATGATTTTCTTAATAGAATTTTCTTTTCTCTTTATTATAAGGATACAGTATATAATTAACAAAGTATGCATTAATTGTTTATTTGATCAGCAAAGCTTGCAGTTAAGAATAGGCTATTAGTAGTTAAGTTTGGGGATAGCCCAGAGTTATATATGGATTTTCAACTGCACAGGAGCTGGTCCCCTAACCCTTGCACTGTTCAAGGATCAACAGTATTTACAACACTATACATTTTATTCATATTTTAGAGTGTAGTACTTCTACTCATTAAAAATAATTAACTATAAAACAGCGTCGGGAAGGTCTTTCAGGAGTTCTTCCAGAAGAAAGCCTTGTTATCATAGAAGATGACAGCTGCATGTATGTTATTGCCCTTGAAGACCCTGAAGACCTTTCACTGGGACAAGATTTGGAGATGGAAGACAGTGATATTGATTATCCTGACCCTTACAGAGCTAAGCTTGTGTGTGTGTTTGTATCTTAGATTTTAACAAAAATGTTTAAAACATAAAAAATAAAAATAAATAAAGCTTATCGAATAAGGATATAAAGTATTTCTGTACAGCTGTTCAATGTGTTTTTGTTTTAAGATGTGTTATTATAAGAATCAAAAAGTTAAAAAAATTAAAAGTTTATAAAGTTACAATAAGCTAAGATGAACTTGTTAAAGAAAGAAAAATTTTAAATACATTTAGTGTAGCCTAAGTGTACAGTGCATATAAAGTCTATAGTTATGTACAGTAATATCCTAGGCCTTCGCATTCACTCACCAAGTACTCACTGACTCATCAGAGCAACTGCCAGTCCTGCAACCTCTGTTCATGCTAAGTGTCCTGTACTGGTGTACCACTCTGTTTAACTTTTGTAATATATATATATATATTTTTCTTTCTTTCTTTCTTTTTGAGAAGGAGTTCTATTTTGTTGCCCAGGCTGGAGTGCAATGGCACGATCTTGGCTTACTGCAACCTCTGCCTCTGGGGTTCAAGTGATTCTCCTGCCTCAGCCTAATGAGTAGCTGGGATTACAGGCCCACGCCAGCACACCCAGCTAATTTTGTATTTTTAGTACAGATGGAGTTTCTCCATGTTGGTCAGGCTGGTCTCGAACTTCTGACCTCAGGTGATCCGCCTGCCTCGGTCTCCCAATGTACTATGTTTTTACTGTATCTTTTCCATGTTTAGATATTACTATTGTGATATAACTGCCTACAGCAGTGGTCCCCAAAGTTTTGACACCACGGACTGGTTTTGTGAAAGATAATTTTTCCACGGAGTGGGGATGGCTTTGGGCTGAAACTGTTCCACTTCAGATCATCAGATCATCAGGCATTAGATTCTATTTTTTCTTTTTTTTTTTTTAGACTGAGTCTCCCACTGTCGCCAGGCTGGAGTGCAGTGGCACTATCTCGGCTCACTGCAACCTCTGCCTCCTGGGTTCAAGTGATTCTCCTGCCTCAGCCCCCCGAGTAGCTGGGACTACAGGCATGCACCACCACACCCAGCTAATTTTTGTATTCTTAGTAGAGACGGGGTTTCCATGGTGGCCAGGAGTGTCTTGACCTTGTGATCCACCTGCCTTGGCCTCCCAGAGTGTTGGGATTACAGGCATGAGCCACAGCACCCAGCCTAGTTAGATTCTTATAAGGAGCACACAACCTAGATCCCTTGTATGTGCAGTTCACAATAGGGTTTGCGCTCCTGTGAAGGTCTAATGCTGCTGCTGATCTGACAGGAGGTGGAGCTGAGGAAGTAATGCTCGGCTGGCCAGCCACTCATCTCCTGCTTTGTGCTCAGTTCCTAACAGGACACGAACCGGTGCTGGCCCATGGCTTGGGTGTTGGGGACTACTTGCCTACTGTATTTAGCACAGTGACATGCTGCACAGGTGTGTAGCCCAAGAGCAACAGGCTGTAAGATATAGCCTAGGTATGTAGTAGGCTACACTGTCTAGGTTTGTATAAACTACATTCTATGGTGTCCGCACAGCCACAAAATCACGTAATGATGCATTTCTTGGAATATATTACCATTAAATGAGATTTACCTGTATTACTGTCATCTCAGGTTTATTGTCTAGTAATTTTAAAAGTATTTGTATATTATTTCCCAGACACATCATCATACTCCGGTGCATATCTCTATTTTATTCCCTAGACCCATTCTTAATTTTTCTACATTCTGCTTTGTTCCTTAGGAGGCTCACCTGAATTGGATACTGCAGAGATCTCCCTTACCCTCATGCTTTTATTGGGGTTCAGCTAATGGAGGGGGTGGCAGAAGATAGGTGAGAGAAGAGTGTGTTTATCCCCCACCTCTGCCCCTGCAGGGTCAGCACAGGCAGACTGTGTCCCTTTGCTGAAGATCACAGCTTCTGTCTGGTGCCTTCTTGGCAAGCTGGCACTGTCTCTAGTCAGGTGACTGCTTGGCCCCTTACTACTTACACTCTTCTGTCTGGTTTCTTTGTATCTTTCCTGCTGTGCTGTAAGTAGTCCCTTTATAAGAATCCATCCACATTACCCAGTTATATAAAGACAAATAGTTGGTCACTGATCTAGTTCACTCCCTGAGAATCAGCCTTCATCAAAGATCCCTAGCAGTCAGACATTCTGTGGGCCGCTCCATTCCTGCTCCCCATTATTCTAGTTGTGTCTTCCTTGTCTCTAGTGCAATCACAAAGCATAAGCGCCTCCACTGTCACTTGTTCTTTGCAACTCTAGGATCACATTATTCCCCTTGAAATCAGAGAACCCGCAATCACCCCAAGCCCACAAAATTCAGCCGTCACAGTACTTTTCAAGCATGCCAGCAGCCCTCCCCAACAAACGAATCCTTAATTTCTTAGAGAAACATCTTCTGGGGCTTCCTGTGGGACACAGTGGGGGTCGGCTTGGCATGTGGATCACACCTGATATTTTTACCCCCACCTCCTACTATTCCTATTCCTTTGTATGCACCTCTCTTTATTATGCTAGGAAAGCTCTGGCAACACAACCTCAAAATAAGCAGGCCAGTGTGGATTCACAGTTTCTGTCAGACAAACTTGAGCACCCCTTCTAACTTCTTGGGCTAAGACTTTAACTTCAGAATCTCTATGTATCCATGTTGATAAACTTAACCTATGTCAAGATTATATTCTGCATGCCTTAGTCAAACACCATGTAAATCTATGCCTCATATATTCTCTAGGCTTTAGCTGATAGGGATTAGCAAAGTAGTGTGGTTGTTTTGGTCTTTAAACAATGTCCATTTTCTACCAGCTTTCCATTGCACTCTTTTTTTTTTTTTTTTTTTTTTTGAGATGGAGTCTTGCTCTGTCGCCCAGGCTGGAGTGCAGTGGTGCAATCTCAGCTCACTGCAAGCTCTGCCTCCTAGGTTCATGCCATTCTCCTGCCTCAGCCTCCCAAGTAGCTGGGATTACAGGCGTGTGCCGCCACGCACAGCTAATTTTTTGTATTTTTAGTAGAGACGGGGTCTCACTGTGTTAGCCAGGATGGTCTCGATCTCCTGACCTCATGATCGGCCCGCCTTGGCCTCCCAAAGTACTAGGATTACAGGCGTGAGCCACCATGCCGGGCCGACTCCATTGCACTCTTACAGACCATGCTGACAAAATTATAACTGCAACAGTCAACTACAATAGCAATTTTACCTCTCATATACCACTTGAAAAAACACATCATTCCCAATAACCACATTTGATGATTTAAGTAATCACGATACCACTGTACACTACAGATGATCAGGTTTCTGTCTCCTCCTGACAAGAAGGTCAGGAATTCATTCCGACTAAAACGGGTCAGCAAACCAGTTCCAGATTCTCATCTGTAAAGATCTACTTCTAGAGGTGTCCACCTGGAGCCTGGTGAACACTGGACATCAAACACCACGTTGACACTATTTTTTCATCTTCAACAAAAACCACACAAACAAGCTTTGGAGAAAGAACTCCCTCCTCTCAATAGATGGTGCTGGGATAAAATGGCTAGCCAGTTGCAGAAGAAAAACAGTGGGCCCCTGTGTCTCACCATGTACAGAAATTAACGCAAGATGAATGAAAGCTGTAAATGCAAGACCTCAAACTATTAAAAGCCTGCAAGGGAACCTAGGAAACACACTTCCTGACAGAGGATTTGGCAGAGCATGGATATGCCTAAGTCCCCAAAAGCAAGTGCAACTAAAAAAATTATTGACAAGTGGGACCTAATATACAAAAGAGCTGCTGAACAGCAGAAGAAATTACCAACAGAGTAAACAGAAAGCCTAAACAATGGGAGAAAATGTCCCCACATATGCATCTCATGAAGTCTGATATCCAGGATCTACCTCAAAAATGTTAAGCAAATAAATCAGCAAAACAAAAACTCAGTGAAGAAAGGGCAAAGGGCATGAAAACACACATCTCAAAGGAAGGTTTATAGCAACCAACGGACAGGACATTTCTCTACCTCAGTAATCATCAGAGAAATGCAAAGCAAAAGGCCCATGAGATAGTATTTCACACTGGTCAGAATGACAATTATGACACAGTCCACAAGAATGAATGCCAGCGAGGCAGAGGAGGAGAGGATGCTGGTCTGCTGTTGGTAGAAATGCAAACTAGTTCAGACACCATGGAAAACGATGTGGGGATTTCTCAATTAACTTTCTCAACATCACCAATCCTCACAAAAATGTCCACAAAAACCACACTAAGAGTCCATCTCATTCCACTCAGAATGAATACTACCAAAAACAAACAAAACACAAATTTTTAAAGGTGACAGCCAGTGTAGACTTACAGAAGAGAAACCTCTTAAATGCTATTGGTGGGGATGTAAATTAGTATACACACTATGAAAAACAGCTAGAGGTTCCTGAAAAAATTCACAGTACAACTACCATGTCAGCTAGAAGCCCCATCACTGGTTCCACAATTAAAGCACTTGAAATCCCCAGGTTGAAGAGAGTTACCTGCCTTCCCATGGGTACTAAAGCACCCCTAACTGTGGCCATGGTACAAAACCAACCTACCTGTCCGTACACAGCTTCAGGGATGAAGAATCTGCCATACAGATACACCACGGAATATGTTTCAGCCATAAAGCTTTGGGAAATCCTGCCATCTGCAGCCACATGAAGAAACCTGGAGAACATCAGGTCCAACAAATGAGACTGGTAGAGAAAGTCCCATGCCACGTGATCTCAGACATGTAGACTGAAAAAAGCTTTATCTCCTAGAAGTATAAAGTTCAATAGGGATTACCAGAGGCTGCTGGGGAGGTGGAGAGGGTCTGGGAAGGAATCAGTAATGGGTACAAAGTTACTCTTAGATGACAGTAATCAATTCTGGTCTTCTATTCTACAGCAGGGTGACTAGCCTTAATACAAATCTATCATATATTTCAAAGTAGCTAGAAGGAAAGATTCTGAATGTTGTTACCACTCAAAAAGTAGTAACTATGAGGTGAAGAGATGCTAAATAACTTGATTTTTTCATTGCTCAACATATACATGTATCGAAATCTTCCTTGTACCCTCTACTTATATACACTTAGTATATGGCAAATAGTGTTTTAAGAAATACAAAGAAACAATGCCAAAATTTATGTGGAAATATGAAACACCCTGAATTTCTAAAGCAATCCTGAGAAATACAAACCATATGGGCTGCATCACATTCCCTGAGTTCTAATTAAACGAAAATCCCTAGTTAACCATTCCATATGTTACTGGCATACACAGAGAAACACAGACCAGTGAGCAAAATGAGGGCACTCAATAATAAACACAAGTTTACACAGAGTGAACACATTTTTCAAAACACCACCAAAACAACACAATGGGGAAGGTTTCCAAAACTAGATATCCATATGCAAAAGAATAATACAGGACTCTTGTGGTACTAAATAATACAGGACTCTTGTGGTACCAAAAAAACACTTTAACTCAAAAGGATTAAAGATTATTCACAAAACTTGTAACCATAAAGCTCTTATAAACACAACCTCGAGTGTGTGTATATTTAGGGAAACTTGGATGTATGCTCACGGTTTGCAAAAAGTGTGGTACTAAACAATACAAAATGTGTGGTACTAAATAATACAGAAATAATTCACAAAACTTGCCACCATAAAGCTCTTATAAACACAACCACGAGTGTGTGTATATTTAGGGAAACTTGGATGTATGCTCACGGTTTGCAAAAAGTAACAAAAATACAAGGGAAAAATCACTGACAATGGACTGCTTTGGCAGTGATTTTGTTTTTTCTTGATTAGTAAACAATAGCACACTAACCAAGAAATTATACACATGTGGGACCGCATCAAACTGAAGAATTTGTGCCCAAAAAAGGAAAGAACGAACAAAATGAAAAGGCATACTAAAACTTATAAGAAAAGTTTGGGCAAACATACAGTGGATAACAGGTTACTTTTGAAAAGGCACAAGCCAGTAACACTAACAGCTGGCAAAAAAAAACAAAACAACAGAGAAATAACCAGACCAAAATTGGGCAAATAACCTGAGTAGATATTTGTGCAAAGAAGACAGAAAACAGATTCAACATTTATAAAAACGTGGTTAACATTACTACTCATGAGAAAAATGTAGATCAAAACCACTCTCAGATCTTATCTCACTCCAACTAGAATGAACATCACAAAAAGATTAAAATATTTAAAAAGAAAATTCCTAGTATGAATTTCCAGAAAGGGGGACTGTTTGTGGAAATGTAAATTGGTATTAACACTATAAAAACAGTTGGGGGTCCTGCAAACAATAGAAAAAAAAAGGAAATACCATACCATCTAGCAGTCCCACTACTGGCTATACATTCAACCTACCTGTTCACCCACAGATAAAGAGATCAAGAAACTCTCATATACATACACTGGGGAATATTCTTCGGCTATCAGAATAATCAAACAGTGTCATTTAGAGCAACCCAGATGAACCTGGAAAACATTATGTTAAATGTGATGAGCTAGGCCTAGAAAGACAAACACTGCATGATACCACTCATGTGAAATCTTAAGATGTTTATCTTAAAGAAGTAGAAAGCACAATATTGGTTACCAGAGTCCGGGAGACAGAAGGGGAATGGAGAAGGATTGGTTATGGAAACAAAGTTATCTTAACATTAAAAGAATAAATCTGAGTGTTCTCCTCAGCCTGGTGACTGGACTTAACCGTATTACATTTTTCTAAAGAGCAAGGAGAATTTTGAATGTTCTCTTTACACAAAAATAATACCTGTATGAGGGAATAGAGATCCTAAGTACCCTGATTTGATCATTACCCAATTTATATGTATAAAAATGTACCCCTAATTATGGCCCTTTATGTTGTAAAAAAATTAACAGAAATAAATACATAGTGCTAAAAATCACAGGGAACCACAAAAGCAATGAATATCTAAAGGAATCTTGAGAAATACAATCAAAGTGAGAACTCACAATCCTTGATATCAAATTAAATTGCCAAGTTGTAGTTATGCAGTAGATATATGGTACTTGCATAAAAAGAAATACCTAGAGCTATGGACAAAAACAGGGAGGACAAAAACAACACAAATATGGACACAGTCAACTGACTTTGATAAAGAACACCACAACGTGGAAGGCAGAGTCTGATCAATGAATAGCTTTGAGAAAAATGATATCCGGATGCAAAAGCGAGAAACAGGACCCTTATTTTACACGATGTATGAAAATCAACCGCCCCCCCCCATCAACTGAAGGCCAAAACAAAATACCATAAACCACAAAATGTTTTTAAAAACATTACTGTGTTTACTTAAGTAAAACACAGGTTGAGCATATATTTTGGGTCACTTGAATCTCTGCTAACCTTTGCAAAGAGGAAAAGAAACAAACACCCTGGAAGAAAAACCTCATTGACAATTAAATGCTTTGTTACTGATGCATATTTTCTAATATGGGTGACCATTATGACACGCATAAAACGCAAAAAAAAAAAACATATGGGACTACATCAACGTGAAAAGTTTCTGCATAGCAAAGAAAACTACTTTCCAAATAAAAAAGCAACCCATAGATTATGCAAAAATTTCAGGCAATCATGTAATTCACGAGGAGTTGTCAACTAACGTGTACACAAAAAAACACTACAAAGTAGAAAAAGAATCCAATCTAATAATTCACAACCTGAAAAGACAATTCTGCACAGATATAAAATTGAACAACAGATAAGAGATAAGGTCCTCAAAATTAACTATTCATTAGAATACTGTAATTCAAAACCACACGCAGATAATCTCACACTTATTGAATATTCCTAGAAAAAATTTTTAAAAATAGGAGGGTCTGGGAGCCGTGGCTCACGTCTGTAATCCCAGCACTTTGGGAAGCCAAGGCGGATGGATCACCTGAGGTCACGAGTTTCAGACCAGCCTGACAAATATCGTGAAACCCCGTCTCTACTAAAAATAAAAATACAAAAATTAGCTGGGCGTGGTGGCGGGCGCCTGTAGTCCCAGCTACACAGGAGGCTGAGACAGGAGAATTCCTTGAAACCGGGAGGTGGAGGTTGCAGTGAACCGAGATGGCGCCACTGCACTCCAGCCTTGGAGACAGAGCGAGACTCCGTCTCAAAATAACAAAAACAAAAACAAATTGGAATGGGGGTTTGGTTTTGGAGAAAGGGGAACTCATACACTGTAGGTGGAAATGAAAATTAGGGTACACACCATGGAAAACAGTTAAATAGCTGGAAACTCCTCAAAGAACTGAAACTACAGATGTCCCCTGCTCTAGTGAGGTCTCTTTCTAAAGGTCCTGAGGCATAAAAAATAACCCTAGGCCCCAGCTCAGAGGCCCGTGGGGCTCGGAGGGACCCAGTCCAGCGCTTCACCGCCGGCCCTGGGCCAGGGCGCTCCTATAGGCTGGACGCGGGTCGGACAGGGGTATAGCCTTCCCGGCGGGGGTGTGGACGTTGCCGAGGCCAGGATCCCACAACCGCCCCGACGCTGACGACTCGGGCCCAGATGCCCACTTAGAAGTCAGGGCCCAAAAGCAGGGAGCGGCCGAGAAGGAGTAGGGAGACCCAGAGGGTTCCAGGTGGGGTTCATCCCCCTCCACTTACCGCCGAGGCCTGCCACCTCCTCCACCAACAAACGGAAGCCACCACATCTTCTCCGAGACTCGCTCTGACCACGCCGCCGATGCTGCCCGGGCCTCGCACGAAGCGCAGTCTCGGCTTCCATCAGGGCCCGCATGCTGGCAGCCTCCCTGGCGCCAGGCTGAAGCACCACCCCCTCTTAAAGGGGCCGCAGCTGGGACTGGGCAGAAGCAGCTTCGGGTTGCACAGGCTGAGCGTCTGCCCAGCCCCAGGGGTGGACGAAAGGCCCCCAGTCTCTCATACTCCCGGGCTCTAGGGCCCTAGAGGTCGCAGAAGCCCCTCCTGTGACCCCAGCCCCTCAATCGGCTCCCTTTGCCTGAGGAGCGCCCGGGACCTGCCCCTGCCCTCCTCGGGACCTCAGCTTCACCATCCGCAAAGAAAGCGGCCTGGCTGGAGCTCTGGGGTCCCTCAAGCTCGGCGCCTCAGGATCCAGGGTGGGCTCCCCTGCCCCTCTGCAGAGGGGGCCCAATAGCCATGGAAAGCTGGGGGCTGGAGGGACAGTCCCGAGGGCAGCAGGACGTCCTTGGCCTCACCGTCTACATTCGTCCTGTGGGAGCCCAGGGGCGTCGCTAGGGCCCAGACTCCTGCGGCCTCACCAGGGCTGCCTGGGTCACCGGGCTCCCCAGGAGGCAGGCAGGGACCCTGGGGTCCAGCGCTGCCCCCACCTCAACTCCATTCTGCGTCAGCATCCGCGAGGGGGTCCTGCGGACTGGACCCAGACCCACTCCTTCCCGGGGAGCGGGACCCGCATCGGTCTCTGTGACACCCACGGGAGGGGCCGTGCTGACCTCTCCCGGGGATCTGGGGGCGAGGTGGGGGAATCTCGGCCACCTCTTGAAGCTCGCTGAGCCCCCCACCCCAGAGAGCGCTCAGGAGCAAAGGAAAGGACAGAGAGCCCACACATTTTCTATCTTTCATTTCCGTTTTTTATTTTTTCCCCCCTCCAAAATGAAAGACGTGTGTAGCTTTGTCCCCTGTACACCATCCATTCCCCAGGGCCGCTGTGCAGATCCAGCCCGCTGGTTGCCTCTAGGGTCCTGGGCGCCCGGCGGTCCGCATGCAGCCCGGGGACTGCCCAGGTGAGGTCTGCGGCCGCCACAGCGCTGAGGTCCCGCCTGGCCGGGGCGCACGGGCCGCTGGGGATGCTGGCTGCGAGGCTCTGGGGAGGTGGAGCGGGAGGTTGCCCCAGGCCCTGGCTGCAGAGCTCTTGATGTCACGCCTGACACCCTCCATCCACCGCCTCGGGGCAGCGGTTCAGATCCCCGGCAGAGGCAAGAAGTCGATCACTTCGTTCTTCATTCGTTGGAAAAATGGAAAAGCACATTATAATCCCTGGAACAACCACTTCAGAGATAGAGCAAAAAATTAAAATAGGATTGTAAATGACACACTGAAATAAGTTTATTTTAAAAATGGTAGTCAATGGAAAAACAGGATCAGAAGACAGGAGAGACAGGGAAAACAAATAAGTTATCTGACTGAAACAGAATTAGAAACTAACAACAGTAAGAAATATTGGACATCTGAAAATATGTGAAAATTTAACAACCCACCTCTAAATCATTGGATCAAAAAAAAATCACAAGATAAATTGGAAAATATTTTGAGCTGCACTCCAGTTTGGGTAACAGACTGAGACCTTGTTTCTAAGAAAACAAAACAAACTTCAAAAAGCTATAAAATTAAATGCCAATTTTCCCCTTTACCCAAACTCTCCGTGGCTCTCCTTTGCCCTCAGAGTCAAGCCCATGCTTCTCACTGTGGGCTCCAGGACCTAGGTGGCCTGACCAGTGCACACCCTATCACAATCTCCTCCTCTGCCCACTTGCTCATGCTGTCCAGTCACACACACTCTTTATTTTTCCAAATGCCAAGCTCCTGATCACCGCTGGGCCTTTGCCACTGCAGTTCCGCCTGCCAGGACCAGTCTTTCCCTAGACCTTCCCATTCCTGCCTCTTCCTGGCTTGGCTGCCTCTTTCTGGTGCTTCAGGTCTCAGATCAAATGTCACCTCTTCAGAGAGGACTTCATTGAAATCTCTGCCCAGCACAGCCCGTATCAAGGTCAACACTTTTCTCTTTTTAGACTTAGGTTTTGATATAAAGAAGTTTCATAAAAATGACTTGGGCAGCTATCATCTGTTTAAAAGGTCTGACTTTGTTGAAATAATGTGGGCTTTCCTGTTCTTTGAGTTTTGATAAAACAACTGTAAAACCATCTGCCTTTTTAAAAAAAATTGAGATTGATGTATACTTTCTGTTATTACTATTTTTTTACATTCTGTCTCCCAGGCTGGAACACAGTTGCTCATAGGTCATTACAGCCTCAAATTACCTTGCCTTTGTAACAGTAGGTCCTCAATCACCTTTCTCATCCACAGATGTTGGTTTACTTAAGCTTTCTAATTACTTGGAGGTCAGCTTAGCTCAGTGGTTAGCACAAGTTGCTAATAAATGCTCGAGTATGAGGGTGCAAAGAAAGGGGTAGGGAGGTGCAAGACTCTTGGCTTCAAATGCCCAGTCCCCTACTCATCTGCTCAGGCCCCTGTCTAGCCTCTGTATCTAAGCCAAACTACACGCCTCCTCCCCTGAGAAGCCCTCTTGGATTTCTCCTGTCCCGTCTTCCCTGCTCTATCCTCAGGTGAGTGGATCCACCCATCTGCCTCTGTGCTGGGCAGATGCCACTGCTCTCTGCTTTCTGGCTGGACAAGGCAAGGGGGCAGGTGTGTGTGTAAAAGTCCCCCTAAACCTTGGCCTTTGCCTCATGCCTGGCACATTCAACCTTTGCTGACACCTCCACAGAAATACCAACCTCACCAACATCTGCAGAATGGGCCGCCAGTGTCTGTCTGGAGCTTGGGTGGGATTTTCACTTGACTACAAATACACACACATATACCCTAGGCTTCCAGGTCTGCATTCCTTGGCTGGCTCTTCACACTTGAGTCTAAGACAGGTCAATGGTTAGTGGCTGGATTTGCAAGCATGTGTGTTTCTGGGCAGGATATCAGCTGGGGCAGTCTGAGAGGAAGCTGTCAAGGGAAGCTAAAGAGGAGGGAGTCAGTCACGTCTCTCTTCACCTGTTGCACTCTCTAAATTTTACTGTCCACTCCTAGGCCTGATCTAGAGGGCTGTCTAGTCTAGGGGAGACAAAGTTGGATGTAGCTACTGCCAGCCCCATGGGGTCAGAACTACAGGGGAAGGATGGGGACTGTGGGATTCCAGAGGAACAACAGGGAGGGCTTCTTGGAGGAATGCTTGTTCTTGAGCTGAGTTTTTTTTTCTCTGTAGCTCAGTCTGAAATGCAGTGGCACAATCACTGCTCACTGCAGCCTTGACCTTCCGTGCTCAATTGATCCTCCTACTTCAGGGTGGGACTACAGGCACATGCCACCACACACAGCTAATTTTTGTATTTTTTGTAGAGATGGGGTTACATCATGTTGTTCAGGCTGGTCTCAAACTCCTGGGTTCAAGTAATCCTCCTGTCTTGGCCTCTCAGAGTGCTGGAATTGCAGGCATGAACCACCTCATCTGACCTGAGCTGAGTTCTGAAGTGTGAATAGGAGTTGGCTAGGTGAAGAAGGGAGAAAAGGACCTTCTAGACAGAAATATTTGTCAAAGATAGAAAGAAGTAGGCAGGAGCTGATTAGGGCAAGGTGTTTGAATGTCAGGCTGGATGCAGAAATTTTCTCACAAGGCCAATGTGGAACCATGGAGAATGTGTGAGCAAGGGAGGCCATGATTAGAGCTTGATCTCTCAGGGGCAGAGTGGGGGACAGCTTTGTTCTTTGGTGATGGGATCAGGAGAGTTCCAGTGTCATGGGGGGTCAGGAGAGTTAAGCCCTGCATCAACTCATCTGCACCTGTCACCTCGCACCAGAGTTGGTGGGGGACCTCCTGATGTTCTGGAGGCCAAATAAGCCGTGGGATCCAGTGACTTACAGTGTGAGGTACAGACCAGCACAGAGAGGGTACCGCCCCAGGCTCTGCTCAGATGGACACAGCCCTGACCTCATCTCCAGCCTCCTGCCATCTCCACCCCAGCCCTGATAGTCCTGCTTTCCATGGTAGCCATGAGCTGCGTGTTAAAATGATAAATCAGCCCCATCCCTTCTCTCCTCAAAACCCTCTCATAGCTCATCTTTGCTCTTAGACTAAAACCCAGAGCCTCCTGCAGCTCAGAAGGCCCAGTGTGGCCCAGCCTCTGTGGCCTCTTGCCCTCCCCACCCACTCCAACCTCACTGCTGTTTCTCTCCCCCTTGGGATCCTTATACCTGCTGTTTGTTCTGCATGGAATTCACTTCCTGTCTCAGCTCTAGGACATCAGTCCAGAAAGGCCCCCAACTTCCTGCCTCTCGGGGTTTCCCTGTCACGTGACCTCTGCACTAGCCATAGTGTCCCTATAACTAAAATTGAGACAGATTGAGAAAGGGCTTAGTTGAGCCTTCTATGCTCAAGAGACTCAGGCCCAAGATCAGCCCCAGTCCCTGCTCTCATGAGACCACATGCATAGGGGTCATTTGGGGGATTATCTTGGCTCTGGGTCCTGTGGGATGGTGTCACCTCCAGCCTCCAGGGACTCATCCTAGCCATGGGAATGTGTCCAATTCCTGCCCAGGATTAAAATTAGCCCTGGAGATTACATTTAGTAAGTCAAGCTGGAGATCAGGGGCTGGAGCCCACAGCCTGGGCTCTGCAGAGCTGTGGCGGCTCAGAGACTCAGCCCAGAGAACATGGAGGTATGCTTAGGGTCACACAGTGGGCCACAAGTGCCACCTGAGATGTCAGATACTTGTGGGCCTGGGACACCTGGATGATGAAGGGTCCAGCATGGGCTGGAGCAGTGCCAGGGGTTGGGGTTCTGAGAAGCATCTGTGGCCACTCCCAGAGAATGACCTGAATTTCCTGAGAGTTTGTTGCCAGGCCTTGTGGTGGGCGCTTGGCATTTCATGCCTGCCATAGAGGTCTGTTACCTGTCCCATTCACAGAACAGCACACAGAGGCCTAGAAATCAGCCTCCTATGCTGAGAGCCACCTCAAGGGTCATAGAAGAGGCTGGGACCCAAGCATAGGCCCATGTGACTCTGGGGAGTCACTCATCTGAAGCCTTAAGTCATCTGTGACATGGCAGAGGCTGGGAGGTATTCACACGGTTGGCAGAGTGGGGATGTCCCCTGGGGGTCTCAGGGGCCTGGGATGGCATGCCTGCTGCGGAACGGGCAACATGATTTCTTTCTATGGAGGAACCTTGCATGGGGGTGCCGGAGAAAGCCTTGTCCCTGCCGTGGCCCAGCAGCCTCCTGCTTCTGAGACCCCCACCGGGGGATCCAAGATTCCTTGAGGTGGGGTCCAGGGTTTCTCCTGAGTCACCAAGTGGACCCCTGGACCTAAACTCTGGTCTGAGGGCTCCAAGCCAGAGTCTTTCCAGGGAATCCCTGTACTCTCCCACTGGAACAAGGTGGGTTTCCATCATTCTCTTTTCAAAAACAAAAAAAAAATTAGCAGAAATAATTCACTGGTGGTTGGGGGGAATTGGAAGATTCAGATAATCAAAGAGTTAAAACAGGCTGGGCGTGGTGGTTCATGCCTCTAACCCCAGCACTTTGGGAGGCTGAGGCAGGCTGATCACCTGAGGTTGGGAGTTCCAGACTAGCCTGACCAACATGTAGAAACCCAGTCTCTACTAAAAATACGTAATTAGCCAGGTGTGGTGGTGCATGCCTGTAGTCCCAACTACTTGGGAGGTTGAGGCAGCATAATTGCTTGAACCTGGGAGGTGCAGGTTGCAGTGAGCCAAGGTTGTGCCATTGAACTCCAGCCTGGGGGACAGAGAGAGACTCCATCTAAAAAGAAAAAAAAATTGGAAAAGTTGTTGGGAATATAATCCACACAAAATTATCCTCAATCACATTAGAGTGGCCAACATGCCAATTCAAGAAATTTAGAGTACCTTTGTGAAGTACTATACAGGACAACAATCCCCAAAACACAGTTATCAGATTCTCCAAGGTCAACATGAAAATAAAAGCCTTAACGGAGTTAGAGGAAAGGGTCAGGTCACTTTCAAAGGGAACTCTATTAGGCTAACAGTAGACCTATCAGCAGAAACCTTACAATCCTTAAAATCTTAGGAGCCTATTTTCAGCATCCTTAAAGAAAATAAATTCCAACCAATAATTTCATATCCTGCCAAACTAAGCTTCATAAGCAAAGAAGAAATAAAATCCTTTCCCGGCAAGCAAATGCTAAGAGAATTTGTTACCATTACACTAGCCTTACAAGAGGTTCTTTAGGGAAATGAAAAATAAAACCTGCTAACATAAAACACACTTAAATACATAGCCCAAAGACCATGTAAAGCAACTACACAGTTGAATCTACAAAACAACCAGCTAACAAAACAATGACAAGATACAAATCTCACATATCGATATTAACCTTGAATGTAAATGGTCCAAACACCCCACTTAAGAGGGACAGAGTGGTAAGTTGGAAGACTCAACCATATACTGTCTTCAAGACACCTATCTAATATGTAATGCCATCCATGGGATGAAAGGAAAGGGTTGGGGAAAGATCTCTCATACAAATGAAAAACAAAGAGACCAGAGGTTGCTATTGCTATGTCATATAAAACAGACTTTAAACCAACAACAGTAAAAAAAAAAAAAAAAGGCATTACATAATGATGAAGCATTTAGTTCAACAAGAAGACATAAAAATCCTGAAAATATACGCATCCAACATTAGGGCACTCTGATTCATAAAACAAATACTTCTAAACCTGCAAAAAGACTTAGACAGCCACACAATAATAGTGGGGGCGAGTTACTGGGTGCAGCACACCAACATGGCACGTGTATACATATGTAACTAACCTGCACGTTGTGCACATGTACCCTAAAATTTAAAGTATAATTAAAAAAAAATAGTGGGGGATTTGAACATCCCACTGACAGCTTTAGACAGATCAATCATTGTGATGAAAACTAACAAAGAAATTCTCTTTTTTAAAATGTATTATTATTATTATTATTATTATACTTTAAGTTTTAGGGTACATGTGCACAACGTGCAGGTTTGTTACATATGTATACATGTGGCATGTTGGTGTGCTGCACCCATTAACTTGTGATTTAGCATTAGGTATATCTCCTAATGCTATCCCTCCCCACTCCCCCCACCCCACAACAGTCCCCAGTGTGTGATGTTCCCCTTCCTGTGTCCATCTGTTCTCATTGTTCAATTCCCACCTATGAGTGAGAACATGTGGTGTTTGGTTTTTTGTCCTTACAATAGTTTGCTGAGAATGATGGTTTCCACCTTCATCCATGTCGCTATAAAGGACATGAACTCATCATTTTTTATGGCTGCATAGTATTCCATGGTGTATATGTGCCACATTTCCTTCACCCAGTCTATCATTGTTGGACATTTGGGTTGGTTCCAAGTCTTTGCTATTGTGAATACTGCCACAATTAACATACGTGTGCATGTGTCTTTATAGCAGCATGATTTATAATCCTTTGTGTATATATCCAGTAATGGGATGGCTGGGTCAAATGGTATTTCTAGTTCTAGATCCCTGAGGAATGGCCACACTGACTTCCACCATGGTAGAACTAGTTTACAGTCCCACCAACAGTGTAAAAGTGTTCCTATTTCTCCACATCCTCTCCAGCACCTGTTGTTTCCTGACTTTTTAATGATTGCCATTCTAAGTGGTGTGAGATGGTATCTCATTGTGGTTTTGATTTGCATTTCTCTGATGGCCAGTGATGATGAGCATTTTTTCATGTGTTTTTTGGCTGCATAAATGTCTTCTTTTGAGAAGTGTCTGTTCATATCCTTTGCCCACTTGTTGATGGGGTTGTTTGTTTTTTCTTGTAAATTTGTTGGAGTTCATTGTAGATTCTGGATATTAGCCTTTTGTCAGATGAGTAGGTTGCAAAAATTTTCTCCCATTCTGTAGGTTGCTTGTTCACTCTGATGGTGGTTTCTTTTGCTGTGCAGAAGCTCTTTAGTTTAATTAGATCCCATTTGTCAATTTTGGCTTTTGTTGCCATTGCTTTTGGTGTTTTAGACATGAAGTCCTTGCCCATGCCTATGTCCTGAATGGTATTGCCTAGGTTTTCTTCTAGGGTTTTTATGGTTTTAGGTCTAACATGTAAGTCTTTAATCCATCTTGAATTAATTTTTGTATAAGGTGTAAGGAAGGGATCCAGTTTCAGCTTTCTACATACGGCTAGCCAGTTTTCTCTGCACCATTTATTAAATAGGGAATCCTTTCCCCGTTGCTTGTTTTTGTCAGGTTTGTCAAAGATAAGATGGTTGTAGATATGCGGCATTAATTCTGAGGGCTCTGTTCTGTTCCATTGGATTATATCTCTGTTTTGGTACCAGTACCATGCTGTTTTGGTTACTGTAGCCTTGTAGTATAGTTTGAAGTCAGGTAGTGTGATGCTTCCAGCTTTGTTCTTTTGGCTTAAGATTGACGTGGCTCTTCTTTGGTTCCATATGAACTTTAAAGTAGTTTTTTCCAATTCTGTGAAGAAAGTCATTGGTAGCTTGATGGGGATGGCATTGAATCTATAAATTACCTTGGGCAGTATGGCCATTTTCATGATATTGATTCTTCCTACCCATGAGCATGGAATGTTCTTCCATTTGTTTGTATCCTCTTTTATTTCATTGAGCAGTAGTTCATAGTTATCCTTGAAGAGGTCCTTCACGTCCCTTGTAAGTTGGATTCCTAGGTATTTTATTCTCTTTGAAGCAATTGTGAATGGGAATTCACTCATGATTTGCCTCACTGTTTGTCTGTTATTGGTGTATAAGAATGCTTGTGATTTTTGTACATTGATTTTGTATCCTGAGACTTTGCTGAAGTTGTTTATCAGTTTAAGGAGATTTTGGGCTGAGACGATGGGGTTTTCTAGATATATAATCATGTCATCTGCAAACAGGGACAATTTGACTTCCTCTTTTCCTAATTGAATGCCCTTTATTTCTTTCTCCTGCCTGATTGCCCTGGCCAGAACTTGCAACACTCTGTTGAATAAGAGTGGTGAGAGAGGGCATCCCTGTCTTGTGCCAGTTTTCAAAGGGAATGCTTCCAGTTTTTGTCCATTCAGTATGATATTGGCTGTGGGTTTGTCACAGATAGCTCTTATTATTTTGAGATACATCCCATCAATAACTAATTTATTGAGAGTTTTTAGCATGAAGGGTTGTTGAATTTTGTCAAAGGCCTTTTCTGCATCTATTGAGATAATCATGTGGTTTTTTCATTGGTTCTGTATATATGCTGGATTATGTGTGTTGATTTGCTTACGCTGAACCAGCCTTGCATCCCAGGGATGAAGCCAACTTGATCTTGGTGGATAAGCTTTTTGATGTGATGCTGGATTTGGTTTGCCAGTATTTTATTGAGGATTTTTGCATCGATGTTCATCAGGGATATTGGTCTAAAATTCTCTTTTTTTGTTGTGTCTCTGTCAGGCTTTGGTATCAGGATGATGCTGGCCTCATAAAATGAGTTAGGGAGGATTCCCTCTTTTTCTATTGATTGGAATAGTTTCAGAAGGAATGGTACCAGCTCCTCTTTGTACCTCTGGTAAAATTAGGCTGTGAATCCATCTGGTCCTGGACATTTTTTGGTTGGTAGGCTATTAATTATTGCCTCAATTTCAGAGCCTGTTATTGGTCTATTCAAGGATTCAAGTTCTTCCTTGTTTAGTCTTGTGAGGGTGTATGTGTCGAGGAATTTATCCATTTCTTCTAGATTTTCTAGTTTATTGCATAGAGGTGTTTATAGTATTCTCTGATGGTAGTTTGTATTTCTGTGGGATTGGTGGTGATATCCCCTTTATCATTTTTTATTGTGTTTATTTGATTCTTCTCTCTTTCCTTCTTTATTAGTGTTGCTAGTGGTCTATCTATTTTGTCGATCTTTGCAAAAAACCAGCTCCTGGATTCATTGATTTTTTGAAGGCTTTTTGTGTCTCTATTTCCTTCAGTTCTGCTCTGATCTTAGTTAATTCTTGCCTTCTGCTAGCTTTTGAATGTGTTTGCTCTTGCTTCTCTAGTTCTTTTAATTGTGATGTTAGGGTATCGATTTTAGATCTTTCCTGATCTCTCTTGTGGGCATTTAGTGCTATAAATTTCCCTCTACACACTGCTCTATATGTGTCCCAGAGATTCTGGTATGTTGTGTCTTTGTTCTCTTTGGTTTCAAACAATATCTTTATTTCTGCCTTCATTTCATTATGTACCCAGTAGTCATTCAGGAGCATGTTGTTCAGTTTCCATGTAGTTGGGCAGTTTTGAGTGAGTTTCTTAATCCTGAGTTCTAATTTGATTGCACTGTTGTCTGAGAGACAGTTTGTTGTGATTTCTGTTCTTTTACATTTGGTGAGTAGTGCTTTACTTCCAACTATGTGGTCAATTTAAGTATAAGTGAGATGGGGTGCTGAGAAGAATGTATATTCTGTTGATTTGGGGTACAGAGTTCTGTAGATGTCTCTTAGGTCCACTTGGTGCAGAGCTGAGTTCAAATCATGGATATCCTTGTTAACTTTCTGTCTCGTTGATCTGTCTAATGTTGACAATGGGGTGTTAAAGTCACCCATTATTATTGTGCGGGAGTCTAAGTCTCTTTGTACATCTCTAAGGATTGGCTTTGTGAATCTGTGTGCTCCTGTATTGGGTGCATATATATTTAGGATTGTTAGCTCTTCTTGTTGAATTGATCCCTTTACCATTATGTAATGGCCTTCTATGTCTCTTTTGATCTTTGTTGGCTTAAAGTCTGTTTTTCCTGAGACTAGGATTGCAACCCCTGCTTTTTTTTGTTTTCCATTTGCTTGGTAGATCTTCCTCCATCCCTTTATTTTGAACCTATATGTGTCTCTGCATGTCAGATGGGCCTCCTGAATACAGCACACTGATGGGTCTTGACTCTTTATCCAATTTGCCAGTCTGTGTCTTTTAATTGGAACATATAGCCCATTTACATTTAAGGTTAATATTGTTATATGTGAATTTGATCCTGTCATTATGATGTTAGCTGGTTATTTTGCCCATTAGTTGATGCAGTTTCTTCCTAGCATCGATGGTCTTTACAATTTGGCATGTTTTTGCAGTGGCTGGTACTGGTTGTTCTTTCTGTGTTTACTGCTTCCTTCAGGAGCTCTTGTAGGGCAGGCCTGGTGGTGACAAAATCTCTCAGCATTTGCTTGTCTATAAAGGATTTTCTTTCTCCTTCACTTATGAAGCTTAGTTTGGCTGGATATGAAGTTCTGTGTTGAAAATTCTTTTCATTAAGAATGTTGAATATTGGCCCCCACTCTCTTCTGGCTTGTAGAGTTTCTGCTGAGAGATCCGCTGTTAGTCGGATGGGCTTCCCTTTGTGGGTAACCCGACCTTTCCCTCTGGCTGCCCTTAAACTTTTTTCCTTCATTTCAACCTTGGTGAATCTGACAATTCTGTGTCTCAGGGTTGCTCTTCTCATAGAGTATCTTTGTGGTGTTCTCTGTATTTCCCGAATTTGAATGTCGGCCTGCCTTTCTAAGTTGTGGAAGTTTTCCTGGATAATATCCTGAAGAGTGTTTTCCAGCTTAGTTCCATTCTCCCTGTCAATTTCAGGTACACCAATCATAAGTAGATTTGGTCTTTTCACATAGCCCCATATTTCTTGGAGGCTTTGTCCATTTCTTTTTACTCTTTTTTCTCTAAACTTCTCTTCTCACTTCATTTCATTCATTTGACCTTCAATCGCTGATCCCCTTTCTTCCACTTGATCAAATCGGCTACTGAAGCTTGTGCACGCATCACGTAGTTCTTGTGCCATTGTTTTCACCTCCATTTGGTCATTTAAGGTCTTCTCTATGCCGTTTATTACAGTTAGCCATTCATCTAATCTTTTTTCAAGGTTTTTAGCTTCCTTGCGATGGGTTCGAACATCCTCCTTTAGCTTGGAGAAGTTTGTTATTACCAACCTTCTGAAGCCTACTTCTGTCAATTCATCAAAGTCATTCTCCTTCCAGCTTTGTTCCATTGCTGTAGAGGAGCTGCGACACTTTGGAGGAGAAGAGGTGCAGTGGTTTTTAGACGTTTCAGCTTCTCTGCTCTGGTTTCTCTCCATCTTTGTCATTTTATCTCCCTTTGGTCTTTGATGATGGTGACCTACAGATGGGGTTTTGGCGTGGATGTCCTTTTTGTTGATGTTGATGCTATTGCTTTTGTTTGTTAGTTTTCCTTCTAACAGATTCCTCAGCTGCAGGTCTGTTGGAGTTTGCTGGAGGTCCACTCCAGACCCTGTTTGCCTGGGTATCACTGGCAGAGGCTTCAGAACAGCAAATATTGCAGAAGAGCAAATGTTGCTGCCTGATCCTTCCTCTGGAAGCTCTGTCTCAGAGGGGCACCTGGCTGTATGAGGTGTCAGTTGACCCCTACTGGGAGGTGTCTCTCAGTTAGGCTACTTGGGGGTCAGGGACACACTTGAGGAGGCAGTCTGTCCATTCTCAGAGATTAAACTCCATTCTGTGGGAACCACTGCTCTCTTCAGAGCTGTCAGACAGGGAAGTTTAAGGCTGTAGAAACTTCTGCTGTAGAAAGTTTCTGCTGCCTTTTGTTCAGCTATGCCCTGCCCCTAGAGGTGGAGTCTACAGAGGCAGGCAGTCCTCGTTGAGTTGTGGTGGGCTCCACCCAGTTCAAGCTTCCCAGTGGCTTTGTTTACCTAGTCAAGCCTCAGCAATGGCGGATGCCCCTCCCCCAGCCTGTCCGCTGCCTCCCAGTTCGATCTCAGACCGCTGCGCTAGCAGTGAGCAAGGCTCCATGGGCGTGTGATCCTCCGAGCCATGTGCAGTATATAATCTCCTGGTGTGCCATTTGCCAAGACTGTTGGAAAAGCACAGTATTAGGGTGGAAGTGTCCCAATTTTCTAGGTACCATCTGTCATGGCTTCCCTTGGCTAGGAAAGGGAAATCCCCCAACCCCTTGTACTTCCTGGATGAGGTGATGCCCCAGCCTGTTTCAGCTCACCCTCTCCGTGGGCTACACCCACTGTCCAACCAGTTCCATGTACTTCAGTTGGAAATGCAGAAATCATCTGTCTTCTGTGTTGATAGTGCTGGAAGCTGTAGACCAGAGCTGTTCCTATTTGGCCATCTTGGTGCCTCCCCATGTTTTTTTTTCTGATTTCAACTTGACAGCAGAACTCAACCATGCTGATGGTGCAGATGCATGTTGGTGGGAACTTTTCATTGTTTGATTCTGACATTTATGATAAATGGATTCACTTACTAAAGTTTTGTAGAGAGAGTAATAACCATGTAATCACCTAGATCATATTTTCTTTATAAAATCAAACATACCTGGTGGTTTTAGAGCAATATTTTTTACCTCAGTCACTTGTGTTTATTAGACAAGAATACTAAGTGTCAAGATGTTTGCATTGCCTTTCATATTTTTATTTAGGGGACAGTGTAATGATAAATGACTTTGAATATATAACCAGACACAACTTCATCCCCCCCAAATCTGTGCTAATTTACTGTTTTTTATATTTCATGCATGAAGCTAAATTGTTTTTACCCATGGATTAAAGCAAAATGATACAATGATACCTGAATCCTTGCCAAATAACATGAAATGGCAACTGCAAAATTGTTCTGCAAAATTTTACAAGGTATTATGGTATTGAGGATATCCCAAGAAAACTTGAGAGGCATTATCTTTCTCATTGGAGACTGACATTCCTGTATCAAGTAAAGTCTCAGGAAAAAGAACCATGTGTGACTATCTTAATGCAACCTCTTGGTTGAAATAAAATGATTAAAAGTAGTGTTTATCTTGTTGATAACTGAGAGGCAAATATTAAAAATTTTGTTCTGAGATGAAGAGAGTTCACATGATAAGTCTCTGGGATGTGAACTAAACTGGGAAAGCACCAGGACCATTTCTAAGACATACAGTTAATTTGGGTTTGGATAAATAGAATAATGTTCCCCACTCCCTAAAAAAGATATTTACATCCAAGTTCTTAGATACTGGAAATACATTACAATTCATGGCAAAGAGAATATAAGGTTGCAAATGGGATCAAAATTGCTGATATGCTGATGAAAAATAAGAAGACTATTATGAATTATCATGGTGGGCCCAGTAGAATCATAAGCATCAAAAACCATGGAAGAGTGAAGAATAAACCATATCAAAGTGATTGATCGTGAGAAAGACTCAATTGGATATATTTTTAATTGTTTGCTTTAGTGAGTCTTTCCACTTTAGCATATATTTTATTCAATTCAACTGTGCAAATGTGATTCATTTTATATGCCTGTTACTGAATTGGGTGCTAAAAATAAAATGAGAGAACACAAAATAACAAAAATTGATTTCTAAAGATGGAGGGCAAAGGGCATTAGGAATATAGATAGTGTGCACCCTATACAGGCATGATTGTAAATGTATTCATTATATAGAGAGAGTAATAATTATATATTTATAATTATATATATATATATAATTATTTGGCTTAGAAAAGAGTGCAGGGGGTACATTATCAAGAATTTAGCATCAAGGTTAATCAAGAATAAGTGAGTAAAATAAAAATAATAATGATGGTAATAATTTCAAACACTGAAGAAAGAACATTGATGATATGAAGTCATTTTTTTTCAGATCTACAAAATATGTTTCTTCTATGCCATTAGGATGAACACAGTTTTCACTTATGTTATCTTTTAAAAATGCCTTTAGTTGTCAAGCTAGCATTAGAATCTCAGCCAACATCTTCCATCTTCTCTTCCACAATTTTACATTCTTTCAGGATCACAGGCCTAAGACCCATGACCTGGTCACCTGTCATTTGGCCTTTGTCACCTGTGGACAAAGTAATGCTCTTCACTGCAATGGAGTTTTTGTCTCCAGACATGTTTGAGTCACTGAATTTTCAGAATAACTTTAGACGTAAAGCTTTCTTTCTTTCTTTTTTTTTTTTTTTGGAGACGGAGTCTCGCTCTGTTGCCCAGGCTGGAGTGCAGTGGTGCGATCTCAGCTCACTGCAGGCTCCACCTCCCGGGTTCACGCCATTCTCCTGCCTCAGTCTCCCAAGTGGCTGGGACTACAGGCCACCACGCCCGGCTAATTTTTTTTTGTATTTTTTAGTAGAGACGGGGTTTCACCGTGTTAGCCAGGATGGTCTCGATCTCCTGACCTCGTGATCCACCCGCCTCGGCCTCCCAAAGTGCTGGGATTACAGGCATGAGCCACCGCGCCCGGCCTAAAGCTTTCTTCTATTTGCACAAGGTGATGAGGGGCCTCTCCATCTGCACCACCTGCCTCCTGAGCACGCTCCAGGCCATTACCATCAGCCCCAGCACCTCCTGGTTGGTGAGATTTAAACATAAATTTACAAAATGCGATACCCTGGGCTTATCCGTTTTTTGGTTTAGCAATTTGTCTTTCAGTAGTGACATGATAATCTACACTGTAGGTTATTCCAATGACCCAGATGATTTTGAATATCAGCAAATATTGCACATTTTTCCCAATGAATGTCCTCATCGGGGCGCTATTTCTTATGCTGTCATTATCCAGAGATGCCTTCTTCATAGGAATCACGCTGCTCTCAAGTGTATACATGGTCATTCTTTTGTCCAAGCATCAGAGGCACTCCCAGCACTTTCACAGCAGCAGCCTTATATTAAGGACCTCTCTAGTGAAAATGGCCGCCAAGACCATCCTGATGCTGGTGAATTTCTTTGTGCTGATGTACTCAGTGGACTTCATCCTCTCATCATCCACAATGCTGTTATGGGTAATTGGCCCTGTCACCTATGGTGTCCACAAGTTTGTGGTCAATGCCTATGCCACTGTCAGTCCTCTGGTGCTAATCAGATCTGATAAAAGAATCATCAATATTCTGCAAAAGTTTCAATGGAAGTGCCATCTATTTTTAACAAGTTGGTGATAAAATTTTCTAAAAATTATTTCTTTGTAATCAATTAAATTATACAAAAAGCACATAATTTTCTTTCTGATTTAAATAAAACATGTGAATTGTACTTTTATAATATCTCAATATCTTTTAATTTTTTGGTGCCAAGAACTGTGTGCTTTCCTCAGTTCAATGTCCACTATGATTTTGTATTCTCAAGGTCTGTCTCTCACCCCTTCATTTTAATTTTACCTTCATACAGGAAAATGTTATTTTCTTCTTGAGTACACTCTTATGCAGCTCCTATTGGCAAGCAAATCTCTTAGTTTTAATTTTTGAAATTATTTTAATTTTTCTTATTTATTGAAGATATTTAGCTATATTCAAATTCTAGCTTGAATAAAAAATTTTTTAAGCATAATTTTAAAATTTGTTTTTAATTGAAAATAACATTGTGTAAGTTTATTATGTATGTTTTGAATTACATATAGATTATAAAATGATTAAATCTAGCGAAGTAACAAATGCATGATCTAAAAGTTATTGTTTTTTTGTGGTGAAAACACTTAACATCAACTACCTTTTCATTTTTCAGGACTGCAATATATGATGATTAAGTATGACTGCCGTGCTGCATAACAGATCTTGTAAAATATATTTCTTCTATCTAATAATAATTATGTTTCCTTTGGCCAACATCTTTCCATCCTGTCCTCCCCACTAACCACCGCAGGCTCTGGTAACCACCATTCTACTCTCTACTTCTAAGAGATAAGCTTGTTTAGATTCCACATTTAATAAATTCCTGTGTTATTTGTCTCTCTATGTCTGGCTTATTTCACTTAACATAATGTCCTTCAGGTTCATCTATGTTGTCTTAAATGGCAGAATTTTATTCTGCCATTAATTTTATTATGCCATATATTTGTGGCCAAATAGCATTTCATTATGTTTACATACCATGTTGTCTTATCCATTTATTCTTTGATGGGCACTGTGATTGATTCCATATCTTGGCCATTGTCAATAGTGCTGTAATAAACATGGGAGTGTAGCTATCTCTTTAACATACTGATTTTATTTCTTTTGGCTATATGCCCAGTTGTGGAATTGCTGGAACATACAGTAGTTCCATTTTAGGTTGAGAAACTTCCATACTTGTTTTTCATAGTGGCTGTATTAATTTGTATTCAAACCAACAGTTTATAAGAGTTCCCTTTATTCCACATCCTTGCCAACACTTGTTCTCTTTTGTCATTTCGATTATGGCCATTCTACTTAAGATAAGGTAATGTCTGGTATTGTTTTGATTTGCATCTCCCTGGAGGTGATAAATGCCAAGACAGAGAAACTGGGAGATACAAGAGGACAGAAACGACTCAGTGATAGACACCATGGAGTCTCATCCACAATCGGCACACTCTGATCCTCTAACCAAATCACAAGCCACAGTTCAACTACTCCTTTTAAAGAAAAATGAGAAAAAAATCTCTAAAATCAAGGACAGGCAAGGAGAGTGTCCCCCTTTGGGCACCCCAGCTGGTTTTATGTGTGATAATTATAGCACCTCTTCTTGCAAACATTTATGTAAAGGGAGGATTTTACTAAGGACGACCAACATTTAAGGTTCCCAAAGTGAAGAACTTTAAATATTCCCAAACTGGTCTTCTGGTATGCTAAATTAGAGAAGTTAGGTTTCTGCATCAAGGAAAATAAATGAGTTTTGTATTTTAGCTGGCACCTAAAAACATCCAAAAGTAGAAATGATAAACTTATTTCTTTCCAGAAAGGTAACAACAAAATATTTGAAACTACCTCAGAATTAAAGAAAAGTAGCAAAATCAGCTTCTAAAATCAGGAAGCTGCCAGAAACTGTCTCTTCTTTTTCTTCTCCTAAACCTCTGCTTTCTAAACTTCCTTGCCTGGATGATTTCATTTTTTTTCTCTTTCTCCTCCCTGTATTCCTTCTTAAACCACAAAGGGTCCAGAAATGGCTACAGGAGAAGACAAAATAGTAGTCATTTCTTTTAAAACAAAACCCACAGGAAGAGTGGGTTCAAACATAAGATATACACCTTACACCAAGTCAAAATTAAGTGCTCTGATGTTTGGATTTCCTGATCTGACTCAAGACACCTTAGGTTTGCCAAGGAATTCCAAATAATGCTTAAGACCTATGATTCAGGGTTTTCAAACCAATATCAGCTAACTGATTTACTAGTCCTCCAAAACAAAGCCAAAGAATGCTACAAAGTAGTGAATTAGAAACAGCTTTAGCAGATTTTAACAAACTAAAGTGCAAATGGGAGAGAGAAGTGTAGGGAGTTTTGCAACTGCCTCTGTGGGAATTTACCACAGCTATTCCCCCTAATCCTATAGACTAGGCAAAATACAACAATGTAATATATACCCCGGCAAAACCATACCTGATTATTATATCACATTTATTTTTATTTTTTGTGGGTATACAGTAGTTGTGTGTATAAATGGGGTACATGAGATACTTTGATACAGGCATGCAACGTGTAACAATCACAGCATGGTAAATGGGGTATCCATCTCCTCAAGCATTTACTCTGTATTACAAAAATTGAATTATATGATTTCAGTTATTTTAAAAGGTACAACTAAATTATTATTGATTATAATAATTGTCAATTATTGACAATTGCAGTGTTGTGGTATCAAGTACTACTGTTGTGCTACCAGTACAAACTGTGTTATCAGTACAAATACTACTGTTGTGCTATTAGCACAAATACCCTGTTGTGCAATCAAATAGTACCTCTACCTCTTATTCATTCTTTTTAACTATTTCTTGTACCCATTAGCCATCCTCACTTCCCTCCATGGCCCTACCAAACTGCCCCCTTACTATGCTTCTCAGCCTCTGGTAACCATCCTTCTACTCTCTATCTCCGTTGAGTTCAACTCAATGGGATCCTTAGCGCCCATAAATAAGTGAGAACATGCAAAGTTTGTCTTTCTGTGCCTGGCTTATTTCATTTAACATAATAACCCTCATCCATGTTGTTAAAAATGACAGAATCTCATTCTTTCTTTCTGGCTCCACTGTGTATACATACTACATTTTCTTTATCCATTCATCTGTTGATTGACACTTACGTTGCTTCCAAATCTTGGCTATTTTCAACAATGCTGCAACAAACATGGGAATGTAGACATCTCTTCAACATACTGAGTTCCTTTCTTGTGAGTATATACTTAGCAGTGAAATTGCTGGATTATATGGAAGCTCTAGTTTAGTTTTATGAGGAACCTCCAAGCTGTTTCCATAGTGGTTGTACTAATTTACATTTCCACCAACAGTGTACCAGGCTTCCCATTTCTCCACATTTTCACTAGCATTTGCTGTTGCCTGACTTTTGGACAAAATTCATTTTAACTGGGATAAGATGATATCTCATTGTAGTTTTGATTTGCATGTTTCTGATAATATAACTGCTTGCAATTCATATGCCTTCTTTTAAGACATGTTTATTGAAATATTTTGCCCATTTTAAAGATCAGATTACTAGATTTTTTTCCTATACAGTAGTTCGAGCTGCTTATCTGTTCTAGTTATTAATCCTTTGTCAGGTGAATAGTTTGCAAATATGTTCTCCTATTCTGTGGGTTGTCTCCTCACTTTATTGATCATTTCCTTTGACATGCAGAAGATTTTTAACTTGATGTAACTTCATTTGTCCATTTTTGCTTTGGTTGCCTGTGCTTGTGGGGTATTACTCAAGACATTTTTGCCAAGACCTGGAGAGACTTTCCCCAATGTTTTCTTGCAGTAGTTCTTTAATTCGAGGTCTTAGATTTAAGTATTTAATCCATTTTGATCTGAATTTTGTATTTGGCAAGAGTTGGGGTTATAATTTCATTCTTTTGCATGTAGATATCCAGTTTTCCAAGCATGATTTATTGAAGAGATTGTCTTTTCCCTAATTTAAGTTCTTGGCACCTTTGTTGAAAATGAGTTCAGTGAAAATGTATAACATTTTTTTCTGGGTTATCTGTTCAATTCCATTGGTTTATGTGTCTATTTTTATGCCAGTACCAGGCTGCTAGAGTTACTATAGCTTTGTAATATAATTTGGAGTCAGTTAATGTGATTCCTGCATTTAATCTGTGAATTGCTTTGGGTAATATAGACATTTTAACATACTAACACTATCAATCCATGAACATGGAATATCTTTCAATTTTTGTGTCTTCAATTTATTTTATGATTGTGTTATAGTTTTTGTTGTAGAAATCCTTTACTTCTTTGGTTGATTTCTATGTATTTAGTTCTATTTGTGGCTATGATAAATGGTATTTCTTTTTAAATTCTTTTTCAGATTGTTCACTCTTGGCATATAGAAATGCTACTGATTCCTGCCGGGTGCGGTGGCTCACGCCTGTAATCCCAGCACTTTGGGAAGGTGAGGTGGGCAGATCACAAGGTCAGGAGATTGAGACCATACTGGCTAACACGATGAAACCCCATCTCTACTAAAAATACAAAAAAAGTTAGCCAGGCGTGATGGTGGGTGCCTGTAGCCCCAGCTCCTCGGGAGGCTGAGGCAGGAGAACGGTGTGAACCCAGGAGGCGGAGCTTGCAGTGAGCCAAGATTGCACCACTACACTCCAGCCTGGGTGACAGAGCGAGACTCTGTCTCAAAAAAAAAAAAAAAAAAAAAAAAAGCTACTGATTTTTATATATTGATTTGTATCCAGAAACTCTACTGAATTTATCAGTTCTAGTAGTTTTTGTGGAGTCTTCAGGTTTTTTACAAATATAAGATTATATCATCTGCAAAACAAGGATAATTTGTCTTCTTCCCTTTAGATGCCCTTTATTTCTCTCTCTTGTCTGATTGCTTTTGCTAGGACTTCCAGTACTATGGAGAATAAAAGTGGTGAAAGTGGGCATCCTGGTCATGTTCCAGATCTTAGAGAAGAGGATTTCAGTGTTTCCCTTGTCAGTATGATACTAGCTGTGGGTATGTCATATATGGCTTTCATTATGTTAATAATGTTCTTTCTCTACCCAGGTTTTTGAGGGTTTTTAATCATGATGGGATGTTGAATTTTATCAAATGCTTTTTTAAAATGCCTTAATTTAAATGATTATATAATCTTTTCCTTCATTTTGTTGATGTGATGTATCATTTGGATTTATTTGCAACCATTCTTGCATCCTTGTGATAAATCACACATGATCATGAAGAATGATATTTTTAATGTATTGCTTAAAGGTTTGCTAGCATTTTGTTGAGGATATTTGCATCAATATTAGTTGGAGATATTGTAGTTTTCTTTTTTTAAAGTGTCTTTAATTTTGGTATAAAGGTAATTCTGGTGTTATAGAATGAGTTTGGAAGTATTCCCCATCTCTATTTTGTGGAATAGTTTCGGTAGGATTGGTGTTAGTTCTTTAAATGTTTGTTAGAATTCAGTAGTGAAGCCATAGAATACTGGGGCTTTTCTTTACTGGGAGACTTTTTATTACAGCTTTGATCTCATTATTTGTTATTGGTCTGTTCATGTTTTGTATTTCTTTGTGTTTCAATTTTGGTGTGTTTCTTGGCCCTAGTCTGGTCCACTCAGACCTGCTCCATGCTCACCATCAGGCAGCTGGTAGTCCTTCTTGAAGAGTGAGTGCAGCAGGGACCAGTGGTTGGGCTGAAGCCCCTTCACCTCATGCGGACTCTCCAATACTCATTGAACTTCATGGTGAGGGACAGAGGACCCACCCTGGCTCTCAGCGGGAGAGCAGGGAATTCTTGTTCAAGGAAGCCCCTGGGGCAGCCGCAGGAGGCAGCCCTTGGGAAAAAGCGCCCAAGGCCCCCCTCAACCGGCCATCCTGCCTCCTCTGCAGGACCTTCTCTTTCCCTCTTTCCCTCCCTCCTGAGGTGAAAAGGAGGGGAGGAGACCACGGAGCCCACTGTGTCAGGGAAACCTGGCCCTTCCTTTTGAGCGTCCAGGGGACTCGCATGGGTCTCGCCCCTTCTCCAGGACCTGGAAGCTTCTCTCTCTGAAGAGCCCTGAGTTCCAGTCTCAAGTGTCTCATTCCCCATTGCCTCCTGCTTCTTCTTTCATCCCCACCACCACCACCTGGGGCTCACACTCCCTGCCTTTGGGCTTCAAATGTTGTACTACGTGCTTGACCCACTAGCCTGCTTAATCTTCAAAATCGCTCTATCAAAAAGACATTTTAGGCTGGGCATTGTGGCTGAAGCCTGTAATCCCAGCACTTTGGGAGACCCAGATGGGCTGATTACTTGAGTGTATGAGTTACAGACCAGCCTGGGAAACATAACAAGATCGTGTCTCTACAAAAATAGAAAAAAATTAGTGGAGTGCTGTGGCACATGTCTGCAATCCCAACTACTTGGGAGGCTGAGGTGGGAAGATTGCTTGAGCCTGGGATGTCGAGGCTGCAGTGAGCTGAGATCACGTCACTGCACTCCAGGCTGGGCAACAGACTGAGACCCTGTCTCAAAATAAAAATAAAAATAATTTTAAAAGCGAAATTGCCAAAATCATTCATTTAACCAATAAGATGAGCACCTACCTATCAGGGACAATAAAAGTTTAAAGGCGCCAACAATTATGAAGGCAGTATTGAATTCACTTGAAATATGAAGAACACCACATTGGGTGAATTTAGATAGGAAGGCCAAGGAGATATTCCTAGGAATATCATTATATATGGAAAACACTGAAAAAAGACACTGCAGTGTTTGAGAAAATAATGGCCATAGAAAGAGATTTCATGGACCTTCCAGCTTATGAAAAAATCAACTGAAATTGCTCGACATTAGGTTAGAACATTAAAAAGGAAAAATAAGCCATTATAGAAGGAGAGAATTGGAATAGGGGACAGGAATGACCCATTTCCCAGTCTCTGCCTAGAACAGGGCTGGGGAAAAATCTGTGGTCATCACATTCACCATTGCATAAACACATATTCTTTCTATATGTCAGCAAGGAGCAAGTGCTACCAAGACAAGGCAAGGAAAAGGAATAGAGAATATTGCTGGGTGCTTTTCTGTAGGGTGATCAGGAAAGGCCTCACTGAAAAAGAGACATTAGAGCAGAGCAAGTGAGAGAGAGAGAGTCATAGAGAGATCTGTGGGAAGAGCATTCCACGTGAGGGCAACAGACACTGCAAAGGCCCTCAGGCAGGGAGTGCTTGGCATGTCTGAGGAGCCAGAAAAAAGCCAGTGGGGCTGGAATGGAGTGAGTGAGGAGTAATAGGGGCAGAACACATATGGCCTTGGAGATCATGGCTCTAGGTGTTTTGTTTTATTTTCCAATTTTTAAAATTGTGTTAAAATACACATAACATAAGCATCTGGGATCCCGCAGGACGCTGGCCCCAAACGGGCCAATTTGTCCCGTCTCTGTGGGATTTCTTGGTTCTAGAAGATCAGATTTGTTCTGGGTCATCCAAATCTGTCTGTATCCCAGCCTCCACTGTCTGCTCTTACCTCCCTAGGTGCTGGCTCAGGTACTGGGCAAACATTACCAGGAATATATACATTGTGTGGAATTTCTTAGCTTCCATTTCAACAAAGTTGAAACTTGGGGGAAATGATTTGCCAAGGGTTACAACTTGGGGAAAATGATGATAGTTTGCTTTACAAATTGCTCTAGTTACCCAATAAAAGTATGGCATGCGTACCCAGGCACAGTGGAATTCGAGGTAAACAGCAGAACAGATGCATGCTCAGGTACATTTGAGTTGGAGATAAACAGCAAAACAGATGCGTGCTCAGGTACACTTGAATTCGAGGTGAACAGCAGTATGCATGTGTGCCCAGCTACACTTGAATTCAAGATAAACAGCAGAAAAGATGCGTGCCCAGTTACACTTGAATTTGAGATAAACAGCAGTATGGATGCATGCTCAGGTACACTTGAATTCAAGGTGAACGGCAGCACGATGTGTGCCCAGCTACACTTGAGTTTGAGGTAAACATCAGCACGACGCATGCCCAGATACACTTGAATTCGAGATAAACAGCAGAACAGATGTGTGCTCAGCTACACTTGAATTCAAGGTAAACAGCAGAACAGATGCGTGCTTAGGTACACGTGACTTCAAGGTGAACAGCAGCACGAAGCATGCCCAGATAACACTTGAATTCGAGATAAACAGGAGAACAGATGTGTGCTCAGCTACACTTGAATTCGAGGTGAACAGCAGTATGCATGCATGCCCAGATACACTTGAATTCAAAGTAAACAGCAGCCCAGGTACACTTGAATTCAAGGTAAACAGCTGTATGCATGTGTGCCCAGCTACACTTGAATTTGAGATCAACAGCAATATTGAATTTTCTACCAAAAATGCATATGCTCTATCTCTGAATAAATGTGCAAGAAATGAAAGTTCTACATGCTCAACAACTCTTTGCTTCCATTTCCTTACAGTCACGAAGCCACACCTGCCTGGAGCTACTAATCTATTTCGTGAGCATCAGAACCCTCTTGCTCATTTGGGGAATCCATCTCCCTGCAGTTGACCTGTGGACCTCCAGCATCCCTGGGCAGCGTGAGGACCCTAAACCCTGTAGTTCAGTTTATGACACGCATGCTTGGAGGAATTTCCCTCCATAAGGCTGCTGTGAACTCCCACGCCAGGAGAAATTAAAATTTGTAATACAGCGGAGATCCCTGAATGAGCTTTTCTCCCTGATACATGTCAGTGAACTCAGCTTGTCTTTGGAAATCTGGAAACCTCCTTTTCTCAGTTCAGGCTGCCTGCATCATGCTGGTTTGCTTCCTGCAACAAAACAGATCATCCAGACACCTCTCTGTTTTCCTTCGAATATTCCCCACGCTACCACGCCATTCGTGGGCAGGACCTCAGTGCCTGAGGTCAGAATAGAGACACCTCTGACATCCCATGGCTGTACCTGCAAATAACCCTTCCTCGGCAGTCGCTGAAGCCACACCTTTACACAGCTGTCTGTTGTCTTACAGTGGCATAAGCATAAAACAGACTTTTTTTTTGACATGTATTATAGCACCTGCTGGCTTTATTTCCCTCCCTTATACCATAATATTGCTTGTTGATTTGTATCAACGGATTTGCATCTTCTGCCCGCCACACACACACACACACACAGAGACACATCCACCCCACTCCCCCCACTAGTGACTAGGTACACTTGAATTCGAAGTAAATAGCACACACAAGAGATATGTCCAGCACGTGATTCTCACAGGCCTGATTTCACAGCGGTGCTGGAGGCAAACCTCGCATCCTCCAACCTGTGCAGACCGCATCATGACAAATTGTATAAATATGTGCAAATTGTCCAAATGATGTCATGTGTGCCCCGGCCTGCTCTCCAAGCGGGCAGAACGCTTCAGCGGAAGGTCAGGGCAGGCCTTGCTCTGAATTCAATTGAGGTAATTGCATTCAATTTGCTTAAATGTATCACAGAGAAAAGCCCTGTCTGTTGATCTCAATCATATTAAGAAGTTTATTTTCCGCCGGGGCTGGACTCCACGGCCTCACGGAGAGGAAGCCTTCTCTCGGTTATGTCCTTCTTTCTCCTGCTTGATTCCAGGTCCTGGGGGCAGCCCTGGGAATGCCAGAGAGGGCCCCCCGCCCCCGCCACAAGAAATACCTTATGGCTCTCTCCCTAGCCACCTGCAGGGCTCGGAATGGCTGCAAATAAGCATGAGGATTTCTGTGCTTAGGAAATAGTTTGCCAGCTCTTTGCAGGTGTGGTTTGACGACGCCAGTGAGTGAACAGAGCCTGAGGTTTCACCCCAAAGGATCGTTCTGTGGTTTGCCTACCATGATTCAACAGCCCAGGATCTGCTCGGCACAGACAACCTGAAGTGTAAAGAGGCTCCTGAGAGCCGGGTCCTAGCTCAGCCCCAGACACCCCCCCTGCACCGACCCCATGAGCCCCCAAAAGTCATCTCTACCAGAGGATCTCCTCATTTCTGAGAAGAGGGAAGCAGGGCCTATGCGTTTTGAGGTTGCCTCTGGCTCCAACGCGGTGTCACGCAATGCCAGCCTCATGAGGGTGAGAGTCCTCTGAATGGCCCATGCTCTCTTGTGACAATGCCACTTGTCTGTGAAGGAGAAGGCCAAGCTGACTCACACGCTGAGTGCCCCAAGGATGGAGGGGGTCCCCGGAGTGGGTACCGCACCTCCCTCTTTGCAGACAAGGAGGGGGCGACTCTGAGACCCACAGGGATGTACCAGAGAGTGCGTGTTAGGCAGAACCGAACCTCCCCAGGAAGGGAGGGAAAAGCAGGTGGCTGATATCTGCAGGGTCCTCTTGTACCTGAAACTCCAAAACTTTACACTATTTTCAGAATAACAGCAGCAGCAGATACAAAAGAACTCATGAGGGTTATGTCTTATAAAATAACAGAAAATATCTTAGGCAGACTGGGGAGTTTCTGTCTATCTATTACCCATCTATCATCTATCAACCTATTGATCTATTTATATATAATCTATCTAACATCTATCATCTATCTATCAATCATCTATCATCTACTATATATCCATCATCTATCATCCATCCATCCATCTATGTATTTATCTATTGAATCTATAATCTATGTATCAATTGTCTATCTACCTATCATCTATCCCTGTAGCTATCTATCGAGTTACCTATCTACCTATCTATCCATCTAATGTATTATGTAATCTATGTATTTATCTATTGAATCTATAATCTATGTATCAATTGTCTATCTACCTATCATCTATCCCTGTAGCTATCTATCCAGCTATCTATACATCTATCTATCCATCCATCTAATGTATTATCTATGTATTTATCTATTGAATCTATAACCTATGTATCAACTATCCACCTATTATCTATCTGTCTGGCTAGCTAGCTGTCTATCTACCTATCATCTCTCTACTATCTATCTATCATCTACTATATATCCATCATCTATCATCCATCCATCTATGCATCCATCCATCTATCCATCTATCTATATATGTATTTATCTATTGACTCTATAACTTATGTATCAATTATCTACCTATCATCTATCCCTGTAGCTATCAACTTACCTAATTACCTATCTAATGTATTATCTAATCTATGTATTTCTCTATTGAATCTATAATCTATGTATCAATTATCTACCTATCATCTATCTGTTTGGCTAGCTAGCCGTCTATCTACCTATCATCTCTCTACTATCATCTACTATATATCCATCATCTATCTATCATCCATCCATCTATGCATCCATCCATCTATCCATGTATCTATATATGTATTTATCTATTGAATCTATAATCTGTGTATCAATTATCTATCTACCTATTCTATTTATCTATCATCTATCCCTGTAGCTATCTATCAACTTACCTATCTACCTATCTATCTAATGTATTATCTAATCTATGTATTTATCTATTGAATCTATAATCTATGTATCAATTATCTACCTATCATCTATCTGTCTGGCTAGCTAGCCGTCTATCTACCTATCATCTCTCTACTATCTATCTATCATCTATTATATATCCATCCTCTATCATCCATCCATCAATCTATCCATCTATCTATATATGTATTTATCTATTGAATCTATAACCTGTGTATCAATTATCTACCTATCACCTATCCCTGTAGCTATCTACCTACCTACCTATTGATCTATCTATCCATCTAATGTATTATCTATTTATCTATTGAATCTATAATCTATGTATCAATTATCTACCTATCATCTATCCATCTAGCTAGCTGTCTATCTACCTATCATCTCTCTAGTATCTATCGTCTACTATATATCCATCATCTATTATCCATCCATCCATCTATCTATATATGCATTTATCTATTGAATCTGTAACCTATGTATCAATTATCTATCTACCTATCATCTATCCCTGTAACCATCTATCCACCTATCTATCTAATGCCTTATCTATCTGTTGAATCTATAATCTATGTGTCACTTATCTACCTATCATCTCTCCATCTAGCTAGCTAGCTGTCTATCCACCTACCATCTCTCTACTATCTATAGTCTACTATATATGCATCATCTATCTATTATCCATCCATCTATCCATCTATCTATATATGCATTTATCTATTGAATCTGTAACCTATGTAACAATTATCTATCTACCTATCATCTATCCCTGTAGCTATCTATTCATCTATCCATCTAATGCATTATCTATCTATCTGTTGAATCTATAATCTGTGTATCACTTATCTATCATCTCTCCATCTAGCTAGCTAGCTATCTACCTACCGTCTCTACTATCTATAGTCTACTATATATCCATCATCTATCTATTATCCATCCATCTACCCATCTATCTATATATGTATTTATCTGTTGAATCTATCATCTATGTATCAATTATCCATCTACCTATCATCTATCCATCTAGCTAGCTAGCTGTCTATCAGCTCTCTACTATTTATCATCTACTATATATCCATCCTCTATTATCCATCCATTTATCTATATATTTATGTATCAAATCTATAATCTATGTATCAGTTGTGTACCTATCATCTATCCCTGTATCTATCTATTTGCCTATCATCCCTCTACTATCTGCCTATCTAGCTCTCTATCATCTATGCATCTATCCAGTTATCTCTCTATATGTCTGTCATATATTTATCTACCTATCTCTATCATTTATGTAATCTAACTCACCTATTCCTATGTATTAATAATATATCTGTTATCTATCTATCATTTATGTATTTACCTAGGTCTATCATTTAATTGTCCTAATTTATGTCTTTTCTATTAATTATATACCTACCATCTATCTCGTTTTAACAGTTATCTATTTCTATCTAGTTTAACCTATTTAGTTTATTTCTTTCCATCTGTAATAGAATATGTCTATTGTCTATCTATATATCCTTTTTTGCTTTTTTTGAGACAGAGTCTTATTCTGCCACCCAAGCTGGAATGCAGTGGCATGATCTCAGCTCACTGCAACCTCCACCTCCCGGGTTCAAGTGATTCTCTTGCCTCAGCCTCCCGAGTAGCTGGGACTACAGGCCCAGCCAATTTTTTACAGACCACCACGCCCAGCCAATTTTTGTATTTTTAGTAGAGACGGGTTTTCATCATGTTGGCCAGGCTTGTCTCAAACTCCTGACCTCAGGTGATCTGCCCGCCTCGGCCTCCCAAAGTGCTGGGATTAGCGGCGTGAGCCACCGCGCCCAGTCTGTCTATATACCTTTCTCTCTCTCTCTCTCCACACACACACGCACACACATAATTGTTTTTGTAAGCGTCTGGAGAATACGTCTAATCATCTAATCTCCCATTTCAATTTGGGATCCATTACTTCCACAGTCAACACTATCCAATTAGCAATAGCCACTTAAACACTTCAGGCATCTTGGAATGTCTATTTTTCTAAGCCAAGATCTAAAACCTTGGATGTCAGATTTTCCAGATCTCCTGTTTTGGGGACTGGTGTGAAAACGTCATTCGATGACAGGCCGACCCAGGTGGCCCCTGCCTTAACATCAAACGCCATCAAACTCTCCGAACACGCTTCTGGCTCCAGGCAGGTGCCGTTTTTCTCCCCACAGAAAGGTCAGCTAGAGTCACCCTTAAAATAATGCACTTGTATATTTTTTATTGTGCGGACAAGAAATTGGGAACAGGTTCAGGCTGCTCAGAAAAACGTGTTAAGTTTATTTTTGAACAGAGGTTTATTAAAAAAAAAAAGCCAAGGAAAGTCATGCATGGTTTTGAGCTTCTGCCTCGCAGTACCTGGTAGATGCTGGTGTTGCAAAGTGGACACAGCAATTTGATCCCTTCCCTGGGTCACCAGGGAAACCTGTGCCCCACACTTGTCTCAGCTGTAGATGTGTAAAAGCGGCTGAGATGGTTTCTTCTAGAAGTGAGTTAAAAAGGACTGTAAGGGGCCGGGCGCGGTGGCTCATGCCTGTAATCCCAGCCCTTTGGGAGGCCGAGGCGGACAGATCACAAGGTCAGGAGATAGAGACCATCCTGGCTAACACGGTGAAACCCCATCTCTACTAAAATACAAAAAAAAAAAAAAAAAAATTAGCCGGGCGTGGTGGCGGGCACCTATAGTCCCAGCTACTCAGGAGGCTGAGGCAGGAGAATGGAGTGAACCCGGGAGGTGGAGGTTGCAGTCAGCCAAGATCGCGCCACTGCACTCCAGCCTGGGTGACAGAGTGAGACTCCATCTCAAAAAAAGGAATTAAAAAGAAGAAAAAAAGGGCGACACAGTGGCTCACGCCTGTAATCCCAGCACTTTGGGAGGCCGAGGCGGGCAGATCATGAGGTCAGGAGATCGAGACCATCCTGACTAACACAGTGAAACCCTGTCTCTACTAAAATACAAAAAAACATTAGCCGGGCGTGGTGGTGGGAGTCTGTAGTCCCAGCTATTCAGGAGGCTGAGGCAGGAGAATGGCATGAACCCAGGAGGTGGAGGTTGCAGTGAGCCGAGATCGCGCCACTGCACTCCAGCCTGGGCGACAGAGCGAGACTCCATCTAAACAACAACAACAACAACAACAACAACAACAAAAAAAAGGACTGTAAAACCACTTGTCCTAACCATCCTGGTTTGTGGATCTTGTTGATCCCTGGGCAACCCAGTGTGGGGCTGTGACTCACAAATTTCCCTAATGTGGGGCCCTGATTGTATAATCAACACGCTCGCGTCTGAAGTTAACTGGGATGCTGGTTTCCCGCAGACACCTTCCAGGGAGAAAAAGCCGAGATGCTGCTGGCTGCATGGGTCCCCCATGGAGTCACTTAAGAAAAGTAAAGAGACCGGGTGCGGTGACTCACACCTGTCATCCCAGCATTTTGGGAGGCTGAGGCGGGCACATCACCAGAGGTCAGAAGTTCAAGACCAGCCTGACCAACGTGGTGAAACCCCGTCTCTACTAAAAATACAAAAATTAGCCGGGCGTGGTAGTGGGCGCTTGTAGTCCCAGCTACTCAGGAGGCTGAGGCAGGAGACTAGCTTGAACCTGGGAGGCGGAGGTTGCAGTGAGCCGAGATCATGCCACTGCACTCCAGCCTGGGCAACAGAGTGAGACTTTGTCTCAAAAAAAAATAAATACATACATAAAAAATAAATAAAAATTAAAATAAAATAAGAGGAGCTGCACAGTGGCTCAGGACTGTAATCCCAGGACTTTGGGAGGCAGAGGCAGGCAGATTGCCTGAGCTCAGAAGTTCGAGACCAGCCTGACCAACGTGGTGAAACCCTGTCTCTACTAAAAATACAAAAATTAGCCGTGCGTAGTAGCAAGTGCCTGTAATCCTAGCTACTGGGAGGCTGAGGCAGGAGAATTGCTTGAACCCAGGAGGTGGAGGTTGCAGTGAGCCGAGATCATGCCAATGCACTCAAGCCTGGGCAACAGAGCAAGACTTCATCTCAAAATAATAATAATAAATAAATACTTAAAAAATAAATAAAAATTAAATTAAAACTAAAAAAAAAAAGAGGGGCAGCACAGTGGCTCAGGCATGTAATCCCAGGACTTTGGGAGTCGGAGGAAGGAAGATTGCCTGAGCTCATGAGTTTGAGACCAGCCTGGGCAACATGATGAAGCCCCTGTCTCTATAAAAAGTACAAAAGTGAGCTGTGCATGGTGGTGCATGCCTGTAGTCCTAGCTACCTGGGAAGCTGAGGTGGGAAGATCGTTTAAGCCCAGTAGACAGAGGTTGTAGTAAGCTGAGATGATACCACTTCACTCCAGCCTGGGTGATATAGCCAGACCTTGTGTCAAAAAAATAAAAAACAAAAACAAAATAACATAACATAACGTGAATTAAAAAAGGGGTGATCAGGCCATGGTGGCATCTTTCTCATGAATGGGCTTGAGGTCCTTAGGAAAGAGGCTTCCTGGCCGGACACGGTGGCTCATGCCTGTAATCCCAGCATTTTGGGAGGCCGAGGTGGGTGGATCATGAGGTCAGGGGTTCAAGATCAGCCTGGCCAACATGGTGAAACCCCATCTCCGCTAAAAATACAAAAATTAGCCGGATGTGGTGGCAGGCACCTGTAATCCCAGCTACTCAGGAGGCTGAGGCAGAAGAATTGTTTCAACCTGGGAGGTGGAGGTTGCAGTGAGCCGAGGTCACACCACTGTGCTCCAGCCTGGGTGATAGATCAAGACTCCTTCTCGAAAAAAAGAGAGAAAGAAAGAAAGAAAAAGAAAGAAAGAAAGAGAGAGAAATAAAGAAAGAAAGAAAGAAAGAAAGAAAGAAAGAAAGAAAGAAAGACAGTAAGAGACAGGCTTCCTGTAACATTCAGTTCCCTTGGTCTTCCACCTTTACCATGTAAGGACAAGGTGTGTCTTCCTTCTGGAAGATTTAGCAGGAAGGTGCCATCTTGGAGGCAGATAATAGCACTCATCAGATATAGAATCTGCTGGTGCCTTGGTCTTCATGTAAGGACAAGGTGTTTCTTCCTTCTGGAGTATTCATCAGGAAGGCGCCATCGTGGAGGCAAAGAACAGCCCTCATCAGATATGGAATCTGCTGGTGCCTTGGTCTTCATGTAAAGACAAGGTGTTTCTTCCTTCTGGAAGATTCATCAGGAAGGTGCCATCTTGGAGGCAAAGAACAGCCCTCATCAGATATGGAATCTTCTGGTGCCTTGGTCTTCATCTAAGGACAAGGGGTTTCTTCCTTCTGGAAGATTCAGCAGGAATGTGCCATCTTGGAGTCAAAGAACAGCCCTCATCAGATATGGAATCTGCTGGTGCCTCCATCTTGGACTTCTCCTCCTTCAGAACCAGGAGTAAATACATCTCTGCTCTTTATAAACCACACAGTCTTAGGGACTCTGTTCTAGCAGTGAAAACAAATCCAGGCAGATGCAGATACATGATTTACATGGACTCAATGGCTAATAGAGATGACGTTCACCTGGAAACTCCACAGATGGGACCTTGACTAGCTAAGTCTAGGCTGACTGGAGAGTTCCTATCTGTCTATTACCTATCTATCATCTATCAATCAATTGCTCTATCTACTATCTATCTATGTATCTATATATCTAACATCTTTCTATCAATCATCTATCATCTATATATCAATCATCTATCATTTATCTATATATTCATCTATCTACCTATCATCAATCTATCATCTATGTATCTAACATCTATCATCTTTCTATCAATCATCTATCAATCATCTATCAACTATAAATCATCTATCATCTATCTATATATTCATCATCTATCATCTATCAATCAATCATCTATGTATCTATCTATCCACCTACCTATCTATCAATAAATATTGATAGATAGGTAGGGGGATAGATAAACAGCCCTGATGAGGGCTCTTCTTTGCCTCCAAGATGGCGCCTTCCTGATGAATCTTCCAGAAGAAACACCTTGTCTTTACGTGAAGGCCACCTATCTATCTATGTCTGTGTCTATCCATTCATCCATCTATCCATTCATCTATCTAATATATTCTCTGTGTATTTATATATTAAATCTATAATCTATGTATCAATTATCTATCTGTCATCTATCTATCTGTCTAGCTAGCTGTCTATCTGCCTATCCTCTCTCTACTACCAGGAGTTCATCGGTGGGTCTTGATCCTCTCATGTAGTAAGTATCATCACAGCTTAGAATCTCACGTCTTCACCATCACCTCCTCTCTGTCCTATATAATTAGTTCCAAGGGTCTTAATTAGGCACTTATGTAACCCAGCACTGCTTATTGCAAAAGTTGAATCTCCAATGAAAGGTTCTTAGCCTCCATGGAGATCCTGAGATTCTCTGCTTGGCTGTTCCCAACTTCCATGTCAACCTGGGGCTTGGGGCAACCCCTTCTCCATCTGGCATCTTGCCTCCTCCTTGGTGGCCTTGGCCAAGACTCTGTACTCCCTGCCTGCCCGAGTCTCCATAAGCAAGGTTGCACTGCTTATTTAGACCTCAGATCTGTGGAGCTGACTGAGTTTCTGCATGCCTTAGAAGATGAGCTTTGAGGCTGGGCGCCGGTGCCTTACATCTGTAATCCCAGCACTTTGGGAGGCCGAAGCAGGTGGATCGCCTGAGGTCAGGAGTTCAACACCAGCTTGGCAACATGGTGAAACCCCATCTTTACTAAAGATACAAAAAATTAGCTGGGGGTGGTGGCAGGTGCCTGTAATCCCAGCTACTCGGGAGGCTGAGGCAGGAGAACTGCTTGAACCCGGGAGGCGGAGCTTGCGGTGAGCTGAGATCACGCCATTGCGCTCCAGCCTGGGCGACAGAGCGAGTCTCCATCACAAAAAAAAAAAAAAAAAAGAAGAAGATGAGCTTTGAAGGATTCATGGAAAACTGTAAAAGCTGCAATGCTTGATCGCATTTACAGATGCTTTTCCTTTGCAGGCTTAACCTTTGTTTGGGTAAACACGCTAATTGTTTTAAACATGATTTGAAAGGTCTGTTTTGCTTCACGAATGTTGAGGAATGAATCCAAGGGCTGAGGCTTGCCAAACTCCTCAGGAAACCATCGACCCTGGGTTATTGCTGTGACAGCTTGGAATCCCAGAACCCACAGGAACTCCAAGCACCTGTCACCCTCCTTACCGGTGCCCATTGAGGAGGGTGGCAAGGTGTTCCAATGACCATCACAGGTGGCATCTCACTTTCATCTTAGTGGGCTGCCGAGGGTAGTGGCATCCTTGTAAATCCTAGCACTTTCTATGAAACGCAAAAAGTTAAGAGTTTGGGGACCGGGGACAGCATGGCTGAACAACTCTTAATTTTATGTATATATGTATGTATGTATTGGAGATGGAGTCTCCCTCTGTCTCCCAGGCTGGAGTG